>NW_012119821.1:12182953-12282906 GCF_000951035.1 Colobus angolensis palliatus | reverse complement strand
AACTTATTAAAAAACACTTCCTAGCATGCTACTGGGTCCTGGCAGAGACAAAAATGCTTGACCATAAAACACTAAGTGACCGTGTATCAGATAATAAGCTGGGTCCTCTTGGACCCACCAAGTCATAAATAAGTCCTGGATGTATCATATCCATCTTATGATGGACTACCCTCATAAATGCCAGTGTTCCATCATAACATGGGACACATTCAGGACCAAGCACGAGCAAGTCATGAGGGCACGAGTAAACTGTATGGGTGAGTAGCCAGATTCCCAACACCCTCGACCAACGTACCAGCACTCCTCTGTCAATTCACACCTATGGCCATATGGTGGTCCCACATGAAGAGCTTAAGGTGGAAAAATTAAACAAGAAGGAATAGGATGGATGGCTGGTCAGAGACCTAGAAGAAAAAAAGATGGAAAGGTCATGGACAAGGAGATTTAGGCTAAGGAGCCTGCAGATGCACACAATGTGAATACAGAGTGTCAAGATCAGTGCCCACCAGAAAGCACCCACTATAGAAAAGGCACTAATCAACCATGAAAAACAAGAGCCAGGAATCCCAGCACTTTGGGAGGCTGAGGAAGGAGGATCTCTTGAGGCTAAAAGTTCAAGACCAGCCTGTTCGGAAACATAACAAGACCCTGTCTCTATAAAAACATTAACAGGCCAAGTGCAGTGGCTCACACCTGTAATTCCAGCACTTCGGGAGGCCGAGGCAGGTGGATTACCTGAGGTCAGGAGTTCTAGACCAGCCTGGCCAACATGGTGAAACCTCGTCTCTACTAAAAAAACAAAAATTAGCAGGGTGTGGTGGCGGACACCTGTAATCCCAACTACTGGGGCAGTCGGGGGGCGGTGGTGGGGCGAGGCAGGAGAATCACTTGAACTCGGGAGATGGAGATTGCCATGAGCCGAGATCGTACCATTGCACTCCAGTCTGGGGGATAAGAGTGATACTTCATCTCAAAAAAAAAAAAAAAAAAAATTAACAAATTTGCTGGGCATGGTGGTGACCACCTGTAGTCCCAACTACTCAGAAGGCTGAGGTGGGAGGATTACTTGAGTCCAGGAGTTGGAGGCTGTGGTGAGCCATAATTACATCACTTTACTGCAGCCTGGGCAACACAGTGAGACCCCATCTCTAAAAGAAAGAAAGAAAAATGACTCAGCCAGTTGATGACAGCCATCTTTTGTGCAGGCACCCCAGGGATAGAACAATGGGCACATAAATGAAGTGGTGGCAGAGAGGGAGGCCCTGCATGTTCCCATCAGCGTGGACTCCTACTCATCAAGGCCTCTGTAGCTACTGCCACCTCTGAATGTTCAATTCACCAACAACAGAAACCAGTGCTGAACCTAAAAATATGGCATTATTCCTTGAACCGATGAATGGATGATCTGGTGGCAAGTTGACTACAGTGGACCCATTCCATCCCAGAGGGGCCAATCAACAGTGTGTTCTCACGAGAAGAGAAACTGAATATGGATTTGCCATTTCCTACCACACGGCCTCAGCCAGCACTGCTATTCAAGGGTTATGGAATGCTGAATCCACAATAAATCCCACACAAAGAACATCTAACCAGGGAACCCATTTTACAACAGAAGAGGTGAAGGCGTGAGCCCATGCCCACAGCATCCACAGGCTGAATCACCACCTAGAAGGTGCAACCTGCAAGCATCGGAGTGGCCTACTGAAGTGCCAGATCCGAGGCAGCACTCTGTGAGAATGAAATGCCATCCTTCAGGGTATATGCATTGAATCAGAGACATGTATATAATGCTGTGTCCACCGCCAGAAGAATACCTGGGGAAACCAAGAGGCGGAAGCAGGAATGGCTCTGCTTACCATTACCAGCGGCGACCATCTGTAAAAATCTTTACTTCTTGTCCCCACAACTCTGAGCTCCAGAGAGTTAGAGGACCTGATCCCACATGAGGCACACTCTTACCAGGAGAATCAAGATCCCACTGAGCTAATAGCTATGGCTGCCATCAAGTCACTCAAGGCCCCTTTTGTCCAGGAAACAACAGGCAAAAAGAGAGTCAGCTACTTGTCATCTGTCATCATCTGGAGGAGGTCCAGCTGCTGTTACCCAATGTATGGAACGCAGGTAACCCACTGAGGTGCCTCTTGATACTTTCTTGTCTGAATAGGCAGGTGCTGTAATCCCAGTGCTTTGAAAGGCTGAGGCAGGAGGATCACTTGATCACTGAAGCCCAGCCTAAAGACTTCAGTTATCAGGGCTCCGAACCTTCAGGTGAGAGTTAAGAGTCCCACTTCAGATAAGTCACCAAGACCAGCAGAGGTGAGGGGCAGGGGTTTTAGAATGGATAATGGAGGAGAGAGAGGATGAGCGCTGGTTGCATCCTGAAGAGCAACTGCAGTGATGGGGGTGCAGTTCTTCCCACTGACTTCTCACTTCTCAGTTTCTCCTCGGGGAGGGAGCCTGTAAGAGCCCCACAGGAGCTACTCCCAATGTGTGTACAGAAAGGTGGACTCACAGAGTGCAGGGGGTAGACTCTGGCAGGGACAGAAACATTTTGCTCAGATACACCCTCAAAAATAGGCCTGCAGCCCAGGTAAAAGGTGTGGATAGCAGACAACCTCTAGCTATGAGTTCATCAGGGTTCTCCTCAGCTTTCAAACAGAGGCTGCTCTAATACTCAGGGCAGCCCTTAGCCACTCATGGAGTAAGAAACTGGGTTCAAGGCTCAGCTATGTCGCCCAACCTGGGACTCCTCTAACGGGAAATCTTTGTTCTAGAGCTCCTCATGGGACTACTCAACTTTTTTCAGATTCACCTTTCCCTGCCCATTCCTGCTTCCTCCCTTTTTCCCTTCACAGGCATGACTCACCAATAAGCCTTTCACATTCTGGGACAACTGCAGTGTCTGCTTCCTGCAGAACTCAGCCTGTAAGAAAGAGCTTCCATTGTTTTAAGCTTAGAACATTCTCTCCAATCTGATTTACAACAAAAACAAAAACAAAAAACCCACACACATATACTTTCATCTATTTTTAGGAGTAACTTGAGTTTTTACATTTTAATGCCTTCCTCATTCTGCAAATTATTTTGGTATAGTGTTAAGTGAGGATCTAAACTGATTTTTCCCCTGTGGTAGGCAACCTCTAATATCTCTACCTTCAGACCTTCATGCCGCTATGTAATCCTCTCTCCTTGAGTGAGGGCTTGTTTAGGCTAAAAGATCACCTCTCTTAACAGTGTGGGCCTGACAAGGTGGTTCGGCCATCCTTGACATCTCTGGGTCTTGGGCAATTGTTCTAAATCTCATTTTCTCCAAACTAAAAGGACAGCGGAGTGAGGCTGGAAGGTACACAACCCTAATTCATCAAGGAGCAAGACTTGGAAGTGGCATATATCAATTTTGTTGACATCTCATTAGCCAAAATGTGGTCACATGGGTGTACCCAGCTGAATGGAGGATTTGAAAATACAACATCACTTATTGATCATTCATTCCTTTCCCCCACTGAGTTATCCTTTCATCTCTATCATATGTTATATTCTATCCACTGATCCGCAGCTATTGCCAGGGCACTTCACTCATTCCTGCTTTCTGATGTATTTTATATATGATACAGCCAGTTTTCATTACTTTTCTTTTAGAATAGTCTCTAAGTTAATTTTTTACTGCCTAGGTTGCAGATGAATGGTTAAATTAGTATGCCCACATTTTTAAAAAACAACTGATCTTTTTAAATTAAATTTTTATAAAACATTCATACAGAAAAGGGCACAAATTATACATGTTATTTCTTTTTTTTCTTTTCTTTTTTTTGAGACGGAGTCTCACTATGTCACCCAGGCTGAAGTGTCACCCAGGCGTGACCCTGGCTCACTGCAACCTCTGCCTCTCGGGTTTAAGTGATTCTCCTGCCTCAGCCTCCCGAGTAGCTGGGATTACGGGATCATGCCACCACACCCAGCTAATTTTTTGTACTTTTTGTAGAGAGGGGGTTTCACTGTGTTAGCCAGGAAGGTCTCGATCTCCTGACCTCATTATCTGCCCACCTCAGCCTCCCAAAGTGCTAGGATTATAGGTGTGAGTCACCACACCTGGCCCATACATGTAATTGCTAAGAATTTTTGGAAAATGAATACACACAACCAGCACTCAAATCAAGAAATAAGTCCAAGGCAGGCAGATCACCTGAGGTCAGGAGTTCGAGACCAGCCTGGCCAACTGGTGAACGTGAAACTACATCTCTACTAAAAATACAAAAATTTGCTGGCTGTGGTGATGGGCGCCTGTAATCCCAGCTACTTCGGAGGCTGAGGAGGGAGAACCACTTGAGCCTGGGAGGCAGAGACTGCAGTGAGCTGAGATTGTGCCACCGCACTCCAGCCTGGGCGACAGAGCGAGAATCCCTCTCAAAAGAAAAAAGAAAAGAAAAGAAGCATTATCAGAACAAAAGACTCCCTTGCACCCCTTCCAGACATCATAGATCATTTGTATCTGTTTTGGAACTTTATATGAGTGGAATCACAAAGTATACACTCTTTGGTGTCTGCCTTCTTTTTTTTTTTTTTTTTTGAGACGGAGTCTCGCTCTGTCACCCAGGCTAGAGTGTAGTGGCTGGATCCTGGCTCACTGCAAGCTCCGCCTCCCGGGTTTACGCCATTCTCCTGCCTCAGCCTCCCGAGTAGCTGGGACTACAGGCGGCCGCCACCTCGCCCGGCTAGTTTTTTGTATTTTTTAGTAGAGACGGGGTTTCACCATGTTAGCCAGGATGGTCTCGATCTCCTGACCTCGTGATCCGCCCGTCTCGGCCTCCCAAAGTGCTGGGATTACAGGCTTGAGGTGTCTGCCTTCTTTGTTCATTATTATGTTTGTGAGATATACCTACGTTGATGCTGTGGTTGTAGTTCAGTCATCCTCACTACTGTATATTATCTCATTGAATGAATATACAATTTATTTACTCATTTATGGACATTTGATTGTTTCTAATTGTTGACTGTTAAAAATAGTGCTGCTACGATCATTAATTGTACCAAAAATTTGCCCATCAGAATTCTGTTTTGAACTATGATAAACTCATATATTCAAGAAAAAAATAAACATGTTTGCAATACCCAGTCCAACTGTCCATTAACAACTATGTATCTGCATGAAATCTTTTACATTTTTACACCTCTCAGAATACTATTGTAAGTATTCATACACGTACATCATGTTTTTTGTTAGAGCTATTCATTGGTATATAAAGTTTCTGTTGACACCGAGTTTCATACTACTAAAAAAGTGATTATTACTAGTTTTTTTTTTTGTTTTTTTTTTTTTTGAGACGGAGTCTTGCTCTGTCGCCCGGCCTGGAGTGCAGTGGCCGGATCTCAGCTCACTGCAGGCTCCGCCTCCCGGGTTTACGCCATTCTCCTGCCTCAGCCTCCCGAGTAGCTGGGACTACAGGCGCCCGCCACCTCGCCCGGCTAGTTTTTTGTATTTTTTAGTAGAGACGGGGTTTCACAGTGTTAGCCAGGATGGTCTCGATCTCCTGACCTCGTGATCCGCCCGTCTCGGCCTCCCAAAGTGCTGGGATTACAGGTTTGAGCCACCGCGCCCGGCCTGTGATTATTACTAGTATATAGCACTGCTATTTAATACATATTTTCCTTTATTCTAGACACTTCTAAAATGCCGACTCTAAATTCTAAAGGAAATGCTTCTAATGTTTCATTATTCTATAATTCAAGTGCTCTCTTCTACTTTGCTGCAGGATCACCATTGTCTTCATAACTCTTTCTCTAACATGAGAATATCACCGTGGGTCATGTAAAATTGATATGCATTTATTAGCCTACTTTTGTAACTCTTTCTTCCAGTAGCCTCTGACCTCACTTCCTTTCAGTTCCTTTTGCAAGTTTCTTATCCAATCTTTTAATGTGAGAGTGTCCCAAGGGTAAGTCCTTGGACTTCTTTTAGCTTCATTCCCTAGTGAGCTTACCTAAGCATGTGACCTTAAATACCATGTATATGCTAATGACCAAAAATATAAATACAAGGTCTGTATCTCTTCCCAGAACTCCAGTCTCTCATATCCACTTATCTATTTGTTATCACCACTCTGATGTCTAAAGGCATCTCAGACTCAACATATCCATAACTAAATCTTCCTTCCAAATCCCATTCAACTGGCAGTCTATCTTATGTCCGTTAAGGGCCACTCCATTCTTACAGTAGCTGAAGCCAAATCTTCTTTCTCTCATATTCTATAAATGCAATCTATCAGAAAATCAAGTAAGCCTCACTGTATACCCAGAATCTGACTACTTCTTACCTCCTCCGAGGCATCAGCCTGTTGGGAGTTTCCTCATCTCACTTGGATCACCACAGAGACTCCAAAATAATTTCCTTCTTCCATTCACACATCCTTTCCTCAAGAAAGTAAAAACTTAAATAGGATTGAATTAATTCTCTGTTCAAATCCTTCCTACATTCCCATGGACCTCCTCCTCCCATCACTTCACAAGTCCCATCTCCTACTGCACTTTCCTTTGGTCATTCCACATCAGCCAAGTTGATCTCCTCACTCTTCCTTAAGGCAACCAGCCATGCTCCTGCCTCAGGGCCTTTGCACTTCACCCTGGCCTCTCTCTTTTGAGATGTTCTGATGGGTTACTCTATTACTTCTTTCATGTCTTTGCTGAAATATCACACTCTTAGTTAGGCCATCCCTAACCTCTGTATTTCGAACTTCAAACCACCTCCCCATCTTTAGTACTCCCTTTGCCCACCTTTCTCATTTCTTTTATTCTATACCACTTTTCACTTTTTGATAGGTGATATAAATTATTCATTAATATTTATTATCTGCCTCTCCTCATTTCCATTCCAGTGGAATGTTAAGCTTCAGAGGGGAGGGATTTTGTCTGTTTCATTTACTGTTGTATCTCAGTTTTAGAACAGTATGTGGCAAATAGTAGTCACTCAGTGAATATTTGCTGAATCAATGAATGAATCAATCAAGAGATACTAAAATAAGACCAGGTGCAGTGGCTCACACCTGTAATCTCAGCACTTTGGGAGGTCAAGGTGAGAGTATTGTTTGAAGCTAGGGGTTTAAAGCCAGCCTGGGCAACAAAACAAGACCTTGACTCTACAAAAATAACAATAAAAATTAGCTAGGCACAGTGGCACATGCCTATAGTCATAGCTACCCAGGAGGCTGGGAGGCTGAGACAGAAGGATCACCTGGGCCCTGGAATTCGAGTCTGCAGTGAGCTATGATCCCACCACTGTACTCCAGCCTGTGCAACAGAACAAGACCCCATCTCTAAAAGAAAAATAAATAATAACAGTTTTTATACATGTTTAAGAAATACTATTATAAGCCTATTATTTAAGGTTAGGATATAATCTCCAGAAGAAAAACTAAAGAACAAAAAAGGTCTTTGCTGCTAGTAATAGACCTGAGTGTGGAGGGAGGTACACTTCTTTATAAAGTACTTTCTTACACTATTTGGTTGTTTTTATCATGTGCATGTATTACTGTGATAAAATTTCAAAAAAACTTTTAAATGAGCCCCTGTGCCTGGAAAAATCATAGGATAACAATGCAGGAAGCCTAGCCAACAGCAATTTGCTTTATAGTAAATTGCTCTAAATCTGTTTTGAGAGCAAACTATTGAATCTGCTAATGGTACATACAGATGGTACAAAACAACAAACTTCTTTTGGGTGTTGGGTGTAATTTTAAACAGTATCTTTTATCATGCTTTAAAGCAACTTCAATCTATTTATATGATCAAGCTTTATATTATTACATTAAGTTCCAAATATTTCACAATGGGCATAAAATGTACAGGGATGTCATTATTCAAGACTTTATACAAAATGTGATTTATTGATTCTCTAAATGTGGGTGGAGAAATAATGGAAATAATTTTTCATATGCTGACAACTGACATATGTGAATGCTTGCTAATTTGACGGAGGTAGGAAGGAAAGGATGAAAGTAACAAAAATAATTTTGTCTAAGGCTGCAAGTGACATAAATTCAAACAATTGCTTTTTCAGTCTTCTGGCTTGCTCTATTCAATGTTTGCTGAGCTTTAGAGAAGGCTGAATCCCACCATGGCAAACTGCCATCTTTGTCAGAAGCAAAGAGCTGTTTACATTCAAGGCACATAATAAGTGCAATGTGAAGTGAAAAACAGTGTGAGTTCTATTATGGCTGATTAGCCCATTGTACACTGCTACAACTAACATCTTCCTTGTGCTAAAAATAGTGTGAAGTCACAGGACCTCAAGCAGCATGATCCATCAGTACTGTACTCTTTCACAAGATTGCCAACAAAAGCTGCCTCTAACTCCCCAGAAAAATAAAAGGGCCACTTATTCACTTCAGTGTCCTCCAAAATATGTAGTTTATCTGAGCTGTTAGGAAACCTGTCAGAAAATGAGGTGCAGGGAATTCACTGCGTCCAAAAAATAGATCTGTCTTCTCTGCTATTTCCTTTTGAAAACTAGATCCTTAATAGGAGCATCATAAAAGTCGGTTGGTTGCTGTTAAACCTGCATTGTTAGCTGCTTCTTAATCACACTAGTGGTGGAATTAGTGCATATTTTGATGCATTGGCTACCAGTAGCCCAAACAAATAAATAAATCTCCCTGAAGTGACAGAAACAGGAGGCAGTGGTTTGAATACACTCTGAGTCCTAGGTCATTTCATCACCAAGTCAATAGCCCTTCTCGTTGAAGGGGGGAAAACAAACTGCTTTCTATTCTATTGAAAGCCTGGAAGAATTTGCACCACAGTAATCCTAAATCCAGAGGCAATCTATTAAGAACTCAGCATTACCAATCCTGAGACTCAACTGATAAGCACATTCTTTTCCCCCTTCCACATTAATCCTCTTAAAGACTGTGCTAAGTAATGAAAGGGTGCGATGAAAGAGGCCCCCCTTTTTTATTACAACCATATAAACTGCTTGTGTAAATGTTTCATTAACAAACTGCTGGACTCGTATTTAATTTCCTTGGCCTTCCTCCCCCTGTTCCTCCCGGTATAGTGCTCCTGGGTACGGCATAACTAAATGTGTGATTTACACGTTTCAGAGAAACATTCCCACACTCGAATGCTGTAGCATGACAAAGGGAAGGGAGGGGCTGAGAGAGAGGTGGTGAACCTATTGTAGACATTTTAATTTACAATTCTCTTTTTATGGGCTTTAAAAAGATGAATGACTTGCACCCATTTATCAGTTTATGTTTCATTTCTCAGTTCTTTCTAATAAGTACTGGTCTGCATGTAAGCGCCTCTGGCTGACTCATTTGAGGCTGACCCTTTTGAAGACATAGATATTCTAACATACTAAGAAGAAAAGGAAGATGAATTCCAACGTATATCCAGTGTGCAAAGAACTCTTCTGTGAACAACATAAAGGCCAAAATACACGGCTTACCTTTACTTTGAATATGTCAAATGATACGGGATATTTTATGGAAATATACATCCTGTGTTTTTCCCTGTAGCCATCTAGTTACAATCTGGTGGTTTGCTTGCTTTAGCTAATCTAGTAAATCCTAACAGAATGCTTTCATTATCTTTTTTAATGGTGGCATCTTAGTATAACATTAACTTTCCTTTCAGACAAGCAAGATATGCCTGTGGCACCTACTGAATTCGTCAATATCCAGTCACAGTATGTATGAATGCAACTTGAAGATACAGAATCAGTCACCTACAAGAGTAGTTTAAGTTAAATCCTGATACAGAAAAAATAGGTTATCACATCCAGACGAGTGCCACTGGGCCAAATTCTTAGAAAATGCATTTGCATTGTATTTGAAGAGATTCGAAAATTTGAAAAATTAATACATCAGAAAACCAAATAGAAATGTAGCCTCTTTATAATACAAGTGTCTTTCCCTGGGTGTCATTCATGTAATTTCAGTTTACTGTGAGCACTCCGGCCGCAGCTGGGGTCACTCAGTCTGGGGAAGAACCGTTATCTGGGTCAGTGTATGTAGTTTTGTCTCTAGCTGCAACTATGGTCTGGTTTCAAAGTGAATACATTCATTTGGATCAACAATGCCCTGGAGAATAAACGCTTAAATGTATTCAACCTTAGGAAGAGCTGAAAACATCAATACCTTCATAAAGCCACTTTGATTTGTATTGACTATGGTTGTGCTGCTAATTCATACACATCATTGTTTACTTCACAGAGCTTTTAACATGACTTTTGATTTGACTTTTGGTTTATAGAAAAAAGTGATTCAATTTCTACCAAGAAGTGGTGAGCTCAGACCTCCCCCAGATTCTTACTTTCTCTCTGATGTGACAAAGTTGAAAGAGGAACTCTCTTGTCACAGTATAAATAAATTGCTGCAGAACAGCTTATGTGCACTTTTCTTTTAACTTTCATGGTCACAGGTAATAGCAAAGTAGATCGTCCAGATTAAGGGGAATCAATTATCTAGCATGCTATTAACGTGTTCAGAGCAAAAACCATTGATTAACAGTGGAGCAAACATCGTGAGCTAGATGCACTTTCTACTTAGAAGATCTGTGTTAGGCAAAGGAGAAAATTCACCGGACACAGTCATATTCTGTCATTTGTTTAGTGACAAGCCCTGAAAGGTTTTGTTTACAGAAACCACTTGGGCAAACTGCAAAGCTCCACGAATAAATGGAACCTGCCTTTGGTAAGAGTTTTAGTTTTGTTTGTTTGATGCTATGCCAAATGGAGACTAAAAATTCTTTTCTAGTAGCTCATTTATTTCTAAGCCATGAAAATAAATGGCTTTAAACCAAGCTAAATGGACTGAAGTGACTCGAACTGGGTTTTGTGGTTTATTGAGTAGTTCCCAAACTTACATGAGAATTGAAACATTTTGGATTTTCATGGTTGAAGTCCTATCCAGAAGTGCAGTAGAGCAAAGATGCTAATTTTGTCAAGAAAAATGTTCGTTGCTCAAGAAGTTGCAGGACAATAATATTTCAGCAGACACAGAATTCAGAATATAAGACAAAATGAGAATATGATAGCTGGTGTCACTTCTTCTCGGCTATGCATACACCTGAAAGCGCAACATATCCATGGCCCAAGAAAAATTCACAGTTCTGAAGCAGATAAACTTAGAAAGCCTCGAGAAAGCCCAGACTCGTCAGCATCTCACAGTTAATTAAAGAAGTGAGTGAAGGCATCAAGGCTTGCTCCCTTCTGCCTGAATAATTCACCGCCTGTATCCATTATTAAAACCCGTTACTTCACCACAATGATTCCCAGCTCGAGATGGATTGGTCTCAAAACTGGGAGATAAATTGTAACAAGGCCTACAGCTATATTAATAAATTAAAATGAACATTTATTTGCTCATCTAATTAGAACTGTAGTTTTTCCAAATAGTGTAGTAATGCATTACCTTGACAGGCAGCACTACCTACCTTGTGTGAGATAAAATGAACAGGAGGGATTTGCCCCAGATTTGGGGTTTCTCTGCATAAAAAGTTCTTTGGTCGCTGCTGTTCCTTTTAAACCATTCATTCTGCCACTATGCTCTGCCGATCCTATCTCTCCAGGATTGATGGGAGCTTAGCTTTTGAGGTACTTCGTCAGAGGGCTGCAAAGAAATGTGCATATAGAACATGCATTCTTCTTTTGTCCTGTCCCTTTTTAAAGTGTTGCAAAGGAAAAAAAAAAAAAAAAGAATTTGAAGATTTTCCTCACCCCCTCCCCATTTCCATTTCCCTTCATCAGGATTACAAAGCCTTACAGCTTAGAGGTTCAAAGGACTTGTGCTTGGGGTCTGGCAGACATAGGTTTGATTCCTGACTCAGTCACTAACTGTATACAGCCTCAGTTTCTTCCTCTGCAAAATGAAAATCATAACGTCCATTTGTGCAGGGTCCATATGAAGTTTAGAGAAGATATCTGTAAAGTAAGAAACTCGGCGTGGGTTTTTCATCAATGATACATGCCATTATTATTCAGCAATTCTTGCTCTTCTGTTTGCAAATTAGATTTTTGAAAACATTTGAGCACATTAGCATGGAGGGTCTTTATATAACACAACCAGCTCTCAATTTTTGAAGGACTCTAATGAATAATGTGGTATTCTATGGACATAAAACTTTTTCATTATGAATCATTTCCACAGCAAAAGTGCTGTCTCCCCCACTGCTAGATTCTAAAATGTCAGACAGTAGGTTTTCTGTCTTTTTCCTTCCTCCCGCAGGCCTACAACATGGTAGATGCCAGTAACTGGTTTGTTTTTTTTTTTTTTTTACTAGAATGAGAAGTGTGGCTATTATATAACCTCTCATGAAATAAACACTTCTCTCTTGGGCCCTATGAGGCTCTAAAGCACACAGAGGTTAAGTTGGGCTTTCTTGATTTTATACAGCAGATTCAAATTCATGCTTCTTCAAATTCCAGCCACATGCTCTCATAAGAATATACTTCCTTTCATAAAATTAGCAGAAATGGTATTTACCACCTACTCATTTCAAATTTGAACTCTGGTTGTTGGGTACTTCTCCTTTGATAAAATGAGAATTTTTTGAAAATAAGTTTCTGCGTTGTCAAAATGAATATCAGGTCCCTTAATATGCTCTTCACCTTACAGATAAGGGAATTACCGACGATTTCTTCTCTGGCAGGTTCTGGCCAAGGCTGTACCATTATAAGGAATAGTATTAGATTTGGCTTAAGAGAAAGAGCACTTCTTGTTTTTCTCCATGTGTTCCAACACTGCTGAGTGGGACACATTTCACTAAGCCCAAATTCTTTCTGCAAGTAAAATTTAGAAGAAAGGAAAATAATGAGTGAGATGTTAAGTGCATCACTAAGAGATAGTACGGTGCTCTTTTGCAATGGCTGTGCTTCCAGGACAACAGTATCAGTTAAACAAATCAGTCTCAAGTCCTAATGTCATCTAAGCACACATGCAAATACAGTGTTTTGTCCTACAGCAGACTCTTAGTCAATAAAAAGCAAAAAGAAGCAGGATTCAAAGTAGCCTCTAATTCAGTAATTCCTTATGCTATTTACTCCATGCACAGTAACAGTATTTAAAGACAGTATACTTTGGAACACAGTTGTTTTTATAGATTTTCATTAATTTTTTTTTATTGAAAACTAGAGCAAATTTAAGATTAAAAGTCTAGGTCAGGCGTGGTGGGTGGCTCACAGTTGTAATCCCACCACTTTGGGAGGGCGAGGCAGGCAGATCACTTGAGGTCAGGAGTCCGAGACCAGCCTGGCCAACAGGGTGAAACCCCATCTCTACTAAAAATACAAAAATTAGCCGAGCATGGTGGTGGGCACCTGTAGTCTCAGCTACTCAGGAGGCTGAGGTGTGAGAATCGCTTGAACCCAGGAGGCAGAGGTTGCAGTGAACCAAGATCACACCACTGCACCCAGCCTGAGTGGCAGGGGGAGACTCTGTCTCAAAAAAAAAAAAAAAAAAAAAAAGATTAAAAGTCTAATGAGCACATAAGGTCATAGAGTAAAAGGTAAGAAGAGTCTTTCATTCTTCATACCAGTACAATCAATCCCACTACCTACTTGCAAGCATTGTTAATAGTTTCTTATACAGATGCTCCTTGACTCATGATAAGGGTACATCCTGATAAACCCATCGTAAACTGAAAAGATCATAAGTCAAAAATGCTTTTTTTTTTTTTGAGACGCAGTCTCACTCCGTGGCCCAGGCCAGAGTGCAGCGGTGCGATCTCGGCTCTCTGCAACATTCGCCTCCCGGGTTCAAGCGATTCTCCTGCCTCAGCCTCCTGAGTAACTGGGAATTACAGGTGTGCACCACCATGCCAGGCTAACTTTGTATATTTTAGTAGAGACGGGGTTTCACCATACTGGCCAGGCTGGTGTCACTTCTGGCCTCAAATGATTCACCCGCCTCGGCCTCCCAAAGTGCCTAGATTACAGGCATGAGCCACCGTGCCTGACCTAAAAATGTATTTAATGCACCAAACCTACCAAACATCATAGCTGAGCCTAACCTACCTCAAAATGTGCTTAGAACACTTACATTAGCCTATGATTGGGCAAAATCATCTGGCAGTTGCTGTCAAACCATTGTAAGTTGGAGACTATTGCTTTATCTTTCCAGAAACTTCCATATATCATATACATCTAATTACATGCAATTATGTCTATGATTTATTTTACAAAAAGGAACTTAAACTATACATACTGTTTTATAATTTTTTAAAACTTAAAGTTATATCTTGGAAATCTTTCCATATAGATCTGTTTTCTTTTCTTTTTTTTTTTTTAATTATACTTTAAGTTCTGGGATACATATGCAGAATGTGCTGGTTTGTTACATAGGTATACCGCCATGGTGGTTTGTTGCACCCAACAACCCATCATCTACATTAGGTATTTCTCTTACCTAATGCTATCCCTCCTCTAGCCCCCTACCCACCGACAGGCCCCAGCGTGTGATATTCCCCTCCCTGTGTCCATGTGTTCTCGTTGTTCAACTCCCACTTATGAACGAGAACATGTGGACATGTTCATAATGTGGTGTTTTGCTTTCTGTTCCTGTGTGTGTTTGCTGAGAATGATGGTTTCCAGCTTCATCCATGTCCCTGTGAAGGACATGAACTCATCCTTTTTTATGGCTGCATAGTATTCCATGGTGTATATGTGTCACATTTTCTTTATCCAGTCTATCATTGGTGGGCATTTGGGTTGGTTCCAAGTCTCTCCTACTGTGAACAGTGCTGCGATAAACATATGTGTGCATGTGTCTTTAGAGTAGAATGATTTATAATCCTTTGGGTATAAACCCAGTAATGGGATTACTGGGTCAAATGGTATTTCTGGTTCTAGATCCTTGAGAAATTATCACACTGTCTTTTACAATGGTTGAACTAATTTACACTCCCACCAACAGTGTAAAAGCATTCCTATTTCTCCACATCTCGCCAGTATCTGTTTCCTGACTTTTTAATGATCGCCATTCTAACTGGCATGAGATGGTATCTCACTGTGGTTTTGATTTGTATTTCTCTAAAGACCAGTGAAGATGAGATTTTTTCATGTTCATTGGCCGCATAAATGTCTTCTTTTGAGAAGTGTTGTTCATATCCTTGATCCAGTTTTTGATGGGGTTTTTTCTTATAAATTTGTTTAAGTTCTTTGTGGATTCTGCGTATTAGCCCTTTGTCAGACGGACAGATTGCAAAAAAATTTTCCCATTTTGTAGGTTGCCTGTTCACTCTGATGATAGTTTCTTTTGCTGTGCAGAAGTTCTTTAGTTTAATTAGATCCCATTTGTCAATTTTGGCTTTCGTTGCCATTGCTTTTGGTGTTTTAGTCATGAAGTCCTTGTCCATGCCTATGTCCTGAATGGTATTTCCTAGGTTTTCATTTAGAGGTTTTATGGTTGTGGGTCTTACGTTTAAGTCTTTAATCCATCTTGAGTTAATTTTTGTATAAGGTGTAAGCAAGGGGTCCAGTTTCAGTTTTCTGCATATGGCTAGCCAGTTTTCCCAACACCATTTGTTAAATAGAGAATCCTTTCCCCATTGCTTGTTTTTGTCAGGTTTGTCAAAGATGAGATGGTTATAGATGTGTGGTGTTATTTCTGAGGTGTCTGTTCTGTTCCATTTGTCTATTATGTCTGTTTTGATAGCAGTACAATGCTATTTTGCTTACTGTAGCCTTGTAGTATAGCTTGAAGTCAGGTAGCATGATGCCTCCAGCTTTGATCTTTTTGTTTAGGATTGTCTTGGCTCTACTGGCTCTTTTTTGGTTCCATACAAAATTTAAAGTATTTTTTTCTAATTCTGTGAAAAAAGTCAATGGTAGCATGATGGGAATAGCATTGAATCTGTAAATTACCTTGGGCAGTATGGCTGTTTTCACAATATTGATTCTTCCTATCCATGAGCATGGAAAGTTTTTCCATTTGTTTGTGTTCTCTCTTATTTCCTTGAGCAGTGGTTTGTAGTTCTTCTTGAAGAGGTCCTTCACATCCCTTGTGGGTTGTATACTTAGGTATTTTATTGTTTTTGTAGCAATTGTGAATGGGAGTTCACTCATGATTTGGCTCTCTATTATTGGTATATAGGAATGCTTGTGATTTTTGTACACTGATTTTGTATCCTGAGACTTTGCTGAAGTTGCTTAACAGTTTAAGGGTATTTTGGGCTGAGACAATGGGGTTTTCTAAACATACAATCATGTCCTCTGCAAACAGGGACAATGTGGTTACCCCTCTTCCTATTTGAACACGCTTTATTTCTTTTCCTTGCCTGATTGCCCTGGCCAGAACTTCCAATACTATGTTGAATAGGTGTGGTGGGAGAGGGCATCCCTGTCTTGTGCCAGTTTTCAAAGGGAATCCTTCCAGCTTGTGCCCATTCAGTATGATATTGGCTATTGGTTTGCCATAAATAGCTCTTATTATTTTGATATACGTTCCATCAATACCTAGTTTACTGACAGTTTTTAGCACGAAGGGATGTTGAATTTTATCAAAGGCCTTTTCTGCATCTATGGAGACAATCATGTGGTTTTTGTCATTGGTCCTGTTTACATGATGGATTACGTTTATTGACTTGCATATGTTGAACCAGCCTTGCATCACAGAGATGAAGCTGACTCGATCGTGGTGGATAAGCTTTTTGATGTGCTGCTGCATTCGGTTTGCCAATATTTCATTGAGGATTTTTGCATCGATGTTCATCAGGGACATTGGCCTGAAATTTTCTTGTTTTGTTGTGTCTCTGCCAGGTTTTCGTATCAGGATGATGCTGGCCTCATAAAATGAGTTAGGGAGGAGTCCCTCTTTTTCTATTGTTTGGAATAGTTTCAGAAGGAATGGTACCAGCTCCTCTTTTTACCTCTGGTAGAATTTGGCCGTGAATCCGTCTGGTCCTGGGCTTTTTCTGGTTGGTTGGCTATTAATTACTGCTTCAATTTCATAAATTGTTACTCGCCTATTCAGAGATTCAACTTCTTCCTGGTTTAGGCTTGGGAGGGTGTATGTGTCCAGGAATTTATCCATTTCTTCTAAATTTTGTGTAGGGGTGTTTATAGTATTCTCTGACGGTAGTTTGTATTTCTGTGGGCTCAGTGGCGATATCCTCTTTATCATTTTTTATTGTGCCTATTTGATTCTTCTCTCTCTTCTTCATTAGTCTGGCTTGCAGTCTATCTATTTTATTAATCTTTTCAAAAAAAAAACAGCTCCTGGATTCATTGATTTTTTAAGGGTTTTTTGTGTCTCTATCTCCTTCAGTTCTATTCTGTAGATCTGTTTTCTTTTGAGGGTTACATTGCATTTTTTTCTTTTTTTAGATAACTATACAATATTGATTGAACTACTCCTCTTTTAATGGATATTTAAGTTGCTTGAAAGTTTTTGGAACTGTAAATAATGCCTCAGTGGACATACTTGTAGACACATATTTGCTTACATAATGTTTGAATCAAATGATTTATCCAATGTGTGGTTTCTAAAATGGATATTTCCTATTTTCCTCAAAATGTAGATTTTAGAAAGGTTTTTCCACTATTTAATAGGGTGCTTCTACAAGTCAAGGAATATAATTAACAGCTAGTCCAGTAAGAGTAAATTATTCTTTAACAATTACCTATGAATTATATTTATTTAAGAATAATTATGCTGTTTGACAAACATAATTTTCACTCATTGAGTAGAGAATTATTAATGCATCTCATTCAAGACAAAATGAAATGTCTCAGAGAGCAAGGTCTCAGCTCAGTTTGTGCTCAAGGAACAACAATTTTAGATGCTAATTACATCTAAACCTTGAGACATTTCCACTCTTCTTGATTTCTTCGAAAGATGTTTTAGGTGAGGTTTTTCTTCATTGGAATTGCCAAAGAACATTCCAACACCATCACTTTTTTCCTCTAACGGAAACACAAAATACAAATATCACGTATTGTGATCTTGTTAAAGTTTCATTACAATTTTTGAATATAAAGCCAAAAGGAACAAGAACAGTACATAGAGCTTTTTAAGCCCGTTTGTTTGTTTGTTTGTTTTAGAACAGAAAAAGAAAGCATGGTATAGTCCTGAACTTACAATGACTTTGATACGGAAGGGAAGTGCTGGGAAGGGAAGGGTGTGGTCCCTTTAAATGATATAGAATGGGGGAAGGAAAGTGCTGGGTAGAGGAGGGCATGGTCCCTGGCTAGGGCTCTAACCCCAGGCCTGTACCCCCGGATCAAGATGAGGACAGGTATTTTTGTTTTCCTGCCCAAATGTTGCATTTCCCTGGAAATGCCTGTAAAAACCCCCAAGACCCTAGAATGCAGACACACAAGTGGTTGGATGTCGAGAGGAGCACATCAGTAGAGCAACACGCGGGTGGCTGGATGTCTAGAGAAACGCACCAACAGGCACCAGCATGTTGGCAGGCCACTGACTGGCAGAATGACGCAGAGTTTGGCCAGGACAGTCAGAGAGCCCAGGCTGCTGAGCGGCCGACTCCAGGGGAAAACCATTTCCCTCTGGTTCCCTCATCTGCTGAGAGCTACTTCCACTCAATAAAACCTTGCACTCATTCTCCAAGCCCACATGATCTGATTCTTCCGGTACACCAAGGCAAGAACCCCGGGATACAGAAAACCCTCTGTCCTTACTATAAGACAGGGGTCTGAGCTAACACAGCCGCCTACGGACAGCTCAACTAAAAGAACACCGTGTAACACACGCCCAGTGGGGCTTGAGCTGTAAAAATCCAGCCCTAGACACTGGCGTGGGGTTGGAGCCCCACACCTTGCCCATCTGTATGCTCCCCTACAGGTTTGCGCAGTGGGGCACTGAGGAAGCGAGGGGGACAAGGGAATTCTTCCTGTTTCAGCTTCCATTTGGGGTAGAAGAACTGTTGGCTTTTCAACACCAAAGGAGGCAATTTTAGTTCTTCCCATCTTTCACAGAAATAGAATTTGTGATTTTTAGCTGAGAATATAGGAGCCCCAATAAAAAACTTTATAGTGACGGATGGTCTTATTACTAAATTCTGTCTAAAGAGACGTGTGCAGAAATAATGTGTGCAACTTTGAAATTATGCCTATAGAGGAAAAGATGTGCCCTTTCTTTCCTTCTTTCCCTTCCTATGGTTTAGAGCCATCTGGGATCTTTGAGATAAGGACAATACTTTGGAGACTGAGAAGCAGTAAGATAGAAAGCCAACATGAAGCCATATACCAGGCCTGACCTGCTTATATCTAGACTATTACTAAGAGAGAACTAAGCTTCTATTTTCCTACACATGGTATTTTGGGTTTCTTTTCCAATGGTCAAACATATATCCCAGCAAGTAAAAGGCTCCAACTTTCAGAATTCTCAAACAACTTAGATTGCAGGACTTGAGCAAAAGTACCTATCTCAGTAGTATATTTTATTCCATATCTGTTTTGTATTCTGTGTGTCTCTTGAATAAGGTAGTCTCTGTCTGAGGGCCTTATTAAAAGCAACAAGAAAGTCCAGCAAATGCCAGCATTCTGTGTGTGAGTCAGTGCACTGTTTTCCTAGAGTCTACAACCATGTTTTGCCCCATTTAATACAATCACCTGCTTTTACCTGCCTGCCTGTGATAACTGCCTTCACTATTCCACCTCTTCCATTACAGAAATGAGACATTTTATATTCTGTTACTTGAAAACCTCTTCCCACAATTCTCATCAGTTGTGATACCATATTCTTTTTCAGTTAGAAATTACATTTGGCTGTGCAAAACAGAGACCTGAAAATTAGTGGCTTGAGCAATGTGTGTGTGTATGTGTTAGAGTAGGGGGTGGGCGGCTTACATAAAGCAGCCCAGAGGACTGTCACTGCTAACTTGACGATTCTCTTCACCTTTCTCTCATGATCTATTGCCAGTTGGTTCCAGTGACTACAGGAGAACACACAAGAGCAAAATGTGTACCTATAGCTGCTTCTGTTCTATTTCAAGTAGCTCTAAGTAACTTCCTCTTACATACTATTGGCCAGATGTGTGTTATGTGCCCATCTCTAACTACAAAGAAGTCTGAGACTGTGGCTTTTTAATCTGGGCACAGGGCCACTTCCACCACATCAGGATTTTGGCTGTCAAGAGAGTGAAACGGAAGATTGTTTTATTTCACATAGGTCATGAGCCATTCTAAAATTCCGACATTTTAAGGATTTATTCTGATGGAAGATTTTGTATTGGTCCCATCCAAAAACTACATTCCCTTTATATTTCGCCACATACATACAGGACGATTAAAGACCACCTAAATGAAATGTTTTTATCAGGAGAATCTCTCATTTGGCATCTTCACTGACATGCTAAAATGATATACATTATTCAGATTGTATAACTTGTTTGTCATCACGTTTCAGAAATAATGTCACATATGAAAGAGCCACAGATACCTAACGTTTCCGTTTCTGGAAGGCTTCTTTTTGGCGTGAAAGCAGAGGCTCTTGTGTGCTCAAAGAAACATTGTAAAAGAAAAAACACAAACCATTTTTCCCTACTCTAACCTCACACTTGTTAACAAAGGATCATGAGATCTTTGGAGGAAAAGAGAGAGCTGTATCTTCTATAGCAATAATCTGCAGATTGAGGAGGCACAGCCTTCAGTACAAGTGAGACTGTGCTCTCCAAAGATCAAAGGGAAGGTCCAGCTTAGACAGGGAAAGTTCTCACCCTGGTTCTCAATTAGGTCTATTTTATGCAAATGAAGGATCCAAACTTGTTCAGGTCTGATTGGTCAAAAGAGTCAAGCCCTGATGATGTGGTTTCCAAGCCCCAAATGAGAAGTCTCTGCCAGATATTTCTAGCTATGGGGTGTTGGGGTGGGGAGAATTCCAGCCACAGTTTATCTTGGCATGGAATACAGGACAACAGTAACTGGTTTGTTTTGATTGCAGAAAAGGAGGTCCTATGACACTTTCATAACATCTTTCTAAGAACACAGAGTATGTGACCCTCACCCAGCAATGGCCGCTTGATTCTGTTTTAATTTTGAGCACCTCAGTTAGCCATAGGGAGTGCATTTTGTCTGTCAGCTGGGGGCACACTTTAACACACTCAACACAGAACTCTTCTGTGACTGGATATGTGAGGATTTTTTCCCACACCAAGCAGTTCTCCACTGGACACCAACTGGACATTCTATAATTCAAGTCAGTTCTGACACTATCTAACTGGAGACAATGTCACATCCCACAGGTTAAGGGATCAGTCCCACAAGACTGCCCCCAACTTCAGATGCCAATCAGCAGTCCAGGCCACTCATATTTCTGACCAACTGGCTATAGCCACAACCTCTTGCTTGGGTTCAATTAATTTGCTAGCATGGCTCACAGAACTCAGGGAAACACTTATATTTGCTGGCTTATTACAAACGCTATTATAATGGGTACAGATGAAACGCCAGATGAAGAGATACATAGGGTGAGGTATGGGGGAAGTGGCATGGAGCTTCCATGAACACCTCCACATGTTTAGCAACCTGGAAGTTCATCAAATCGTGTTGTCCAAGAGTTTTTATACAATGCGACCTCAAGCCCTCTCCTTCCCAGAGATACATAGATACATGAGTGGGGCTGAAAGTTCCAAACCCCTAATCCTCTAATCACCTGGTCCTTCTGGTATCTGGCCCCATTCTGAGGCTATCTAGGGGCCCTACCCTAAGTAATCATTAGCATAAACTCAGGGATTATCAAAGGGGCTTATTATGAACAACGAAAGATACTCCTACCACCCAGGAAATGCCAGGGGGCTTAGGAGCTCTAGACAGAAACCAGGGACATAGACCAAATGTATTTCATATTATACCATGTATGTCAAACTGCTTCCTGAAAGAAAAAAAAGAGAAGGGAATGGAAGGGGAAAGGGAAGAGAAGGAAAGGAAAGGGAGGTGAGTGGAAAGAGAAAGGTAGACTAAGTGATATGAGTTAGGTTAGGTGAGGTGAATCCACTCTTTATTATTACAACCCTAGGAGCTGCAGTGAAGAATTTCAATAAAACATGTAGTATTTCCAGCATGTTGTTAGTGATGTTCTATGGTCACTATCATTTTTCTCTTTCTGGGAATTCAATTTGTCCCTATTAAGCCAAGGTCACAGATTGAAGAATCTTAGTGGCCATCCAGGCTCTGCCTTTGAAGCAAAGGGTCAGTGCATTAGTACAAAAGGGAATTAATCCAGTATGCTGGCTCACCACACGGTATTTAATTCATTTAAAAGGAATGACCAGAGCTCCTATTCTAGGTTTCCATCTGAACAATCAGAAGCCTCCCCTCTCCCAAACAAGAACGTCATTAATGAATATTCAACGGAAAGTATTACTTCATTGTCAGCTCTAATTGCTAGTTTTACCTTATTAGTAGAAGCTTTTCTGTGGCTGAGCCTGACATACATTTGTTTGCACACTGTTATTAGTCAAGACTCAGTGAAGTCTTGTAATTAACACCTCCACATTATCTCATGCAGTGAAAGCAAAGACAAAACCAGATGACTCACTTTGTTTCAGCTTTGCTCTTGTTTTCTGATACAGAAGCACTTAAGGAGAAGTGTAAGCTCATCAGAATGCCATATGGAGCCAACAGAAACCATAAAAGGGTTTTCAGGAAGCAGTGCATGGAAGTTCATTAAGTGAACAACACTACAGTCAACATCCTGATTTAAAACTCTACCGGACACTAATAAATTGTGCAGGTACATTACCTGCATCACACTCAGCACCATCCAGGTCGCTGATGAAGGATCCATGTCCCCAAGACAGAGGGGAGATAACATATTCTCCGTAAACATAATGAAGTTAATGATTCACATGACAGTTAAATAGCTTTCAGAAATCTTATCAGTTTAGAGATAAAGCAGACCAAGGCAATAAGTGTACTTTAATCATTCCTACTATTGAAAACACTGTGACTAAAAGCTGGCTTCCAGCAGCCTATAAATGATATTTCCGTAGAAAATGGGGGTGGAGGAGGTGGAGGAAATGTCAACAGTTCATATTTTAGTTTTATATTTGGGAAGAGCTCTTTCTCCAAATGTCTGTTAAAAATAATTTCTAGCAAAAGAGATTTGAGAAACCAAGATATCATCACATTTTTTCCTTTTATAAATTTAGTCTAATTGTCTTTTTATTTTTAAAGGCAAAAATAAAACACTAAACTTTAAAAGAAATACCATTATCTGAAATTTTAACAATTAAATCTACAAAATCTGTCATAGTTTAAAAGAAATAATTGCTTACTTCCTGCTTGCAAATGTTTCTTTTCTAAGACAATACAAACAAGGAGAAAATCAGCTACAATAGGAAAGAGGAATAATATATATGTAATGGTATAATGACCTTTCAATTAGCAAGTACAGTATTCCCAAAGCAATGAAGAATCTGGGCATTAAATTAAAATCATTATCATACAGAATTTTCACAGCTTGAATGGTCAGATTGCAAATCTTATTTACAAATAGAAACAGGCCAAAAATGTTATGGACCTCTACATACACGAAATTTCCAATATTACAAAAGTAATCCATCAGAAAGTAACAATCAAGAACGCCTACAAGTTGCCCGACTCTTCTGGAAACATCCTGGTGGGCCTGTAACTGATCATGTCATGAAGTAATCACCCTTTCTTACAGGTATTTTACTTTGTCACCTTTATCGTCCAAGTCACAACTCTGTGCAATATTGGTCTATCTTTCTGTGCCAGCACACAAGCTAGTTTATTAATTTATTTATTTTTATTTATTTTTATGACAGGGTCTCCCTCTGTTGCCTAGGCTGGAATGCAGTGGCGTGTTCACATCTTACTGTAGCCTCCCCAGGCTCAAGAGATCCTCCCACCTCAGCCTTCATAGTAACTGGGACTACATGCGCCCGCCACCAAGTCTGACTAATTTTTGTATTTTTTGATACAGACGGGTTTCACCATGTTGCTCAGGGTGGTCTCGAACTCCTGAGCTCAGGGATCTGCCCGCCTAGGCCTCCCAAAGTGCTGGGATTACAGGCATGAGCCACCATGCCCAGCCAACAGGCCAGTTTAAATGACTGAGTCACAGATGTTACTACACAGTTGCAATTTGGGAAAATTATTAAACTGGGCAGCTTCATGGTAGAGATCCCAGGTATTCTATCCCAACCCCAGCAGTAACTCTCTGTAAAAACCAGCAGAGGTTTCAGCAGACAGGACTTTGGCCAGCTCTCTGCATTCTACCTCTGCCTAAAAATACCACCATTAAAACATTTTCACATTCGTGCCTCTGTGCACATTTTGGCTTCAGGTGCCTACTATGCCCTATTTGTCCAGCGCTAGCCCTGAGGCTTAGGTTTCTGCAAATCTATTGCACCAGAAGAGAACAGTCTGAAAATAGAAACATGGACTGTTTTGTCGCCATTGAATGGAAAGGCTAATAATAGCATTGCTTCATTGTCTGGCATGGACTCAAGGCTACCGCGGCCAAGGAGCAACGCGCCCTGCTGCAGTAACTAAATCATCAAGTTTCTCCAGGGAATGGTGCAGCTTTTTAGAATATGTTTTATATTCTGGGATTGCTCAGGAAGGAACTAGTTCAGAAGCCGTTTTGACATAAGTGTGGTTTGTTTCCAATTTAAAGGGAGGGGGAGGGGCTGGAGAGCCAAGCCAGGAGGTCAGTTGCAGAAGGGATGCAAAAATGTCGTTAAGGAGTTCCTGACAGGTGGTGATAGGGCTGTGGCACTGCAGCCCGAGGCCCGGCAGGGAGTTTGTCCCTGTCAAGTTCTCAGTGTGCATTCAGGGCTGCCTTCACACTCCTATTATGTTTATTTCTGTTGAACTTAAAAAGTGACCTTTTCAAAACTGCAGTGCATTGTTGACCCACATGCATTTTTGAGACCTAATTTTCCTGAATGCCTTCCTTGTTCCTGCATAAGAGAACTTTGTTGGAGAAAATGGGAAGAGGCTGAGGATAAAGAGCATTGGAATGGAAATCTTTCAGGCATTGAATTCTGCCTGCTATTAATAATTTAGAAGTGTGTTTAATGCCCTGGTATGGAAGGAAGGTTTTTTGACACCAAAGGCATCTAAATATTAATTTCAGAGGAATTGGTTGTTACAAGCAGTTAACATCCATTTTGTTAGTTGACCTCCCAAGGAAGGTTAATGCACTAAAATCTGGTCATTAAGTATAGTAACAAATGTTTTTTCAAGGAGGTTATTACTATCATAAACTCTAATCCATGGTTCACAGGCAGCAGCCTCTAGTGCAGTGCTCTGACTAATGAAGAATTAACTATTTCTGAGCAGTTAATAAAGATTTTTTTCCTCACCAATCAACATACTCTACATGATCCTTATAATTACTAAAAGCATTAAGCCCCTGGTATGAGTGCCCACATGTCAGACGGGAATTCTACTCTGAGTAAATGACAAATGGCAAACCTAATCCCATTTCACTTAATTTTTTCTAACATGTTCACTGAAATAAGAAATAATGGAATTCCTAAGTATTAGAAAAAGATGGTTCAGTCCAAAGCATTTGCTAAATGAGTATTGATGAGGTCTTTAGTCACATTTTATTGTGATGGAAGATTTTATACTCCAGTTTAGTTCTTGTTAGAATCAAGAAGTTAATTGACTCCAAACTGGGGTTTTTACTTGCTTGTTTTTTGTTTTGTTTTTCCTTTATTAAGAAGTGCACTCATCCACAACAACACCGGAGGAAAAGACATGTGTGAGGAACACTAATATCTGCCTCATAACAATAAGAGGGAAAAGGTACAACCTAACCTTTCTAAAAAGCCTTGGGGCAGTGTTTTGCTTTTCAATGGAAAGGTCGTCCAGAATTAATTAAAGTCACTTTCCTGCTGAGGAGCAAGTATTTGACTTTACTTTGAAGGCCTAAAGAAAGTTGCTCATACTGATTTCTTAGAGACCCACATTAAAGGCAGCATAGCCAAAGCAATGGGTCAGTCTTTAAAAAGTAATCTCCTTTTGGAGTGAAAAGTCTGAACAATTAATACACTGGAGACTTAGGTGCCTCTGAAGACATAGACCAGAGTTGGCAAGGCAAAGCAAAAAGAGTAAGAATCGCTTACTTTTCCCTGGAACAATTACCTCTCATTCAGGGAGGATCAGTCCTCACTTTTACGTAAACCCTTTTCCTTCTTATTTTTAACTTACGCTAAATCCTGTAATTGGGACAGCTGCTTCCATTAAACAGCGAGAAGGATAAACACACTTAGCCAAAATAAAAAGGATGTCATCTTATCGAAAAGAAAATGTATTTTGTAAAGGTTTGCATTACATAGGAAAGCTTCTAAAAGCGGTCAAATACAGAGACAGTAACTCGCCTTCTCAAAATATTCCTCTGCTGGAAGATTCTACACACTGTGCCTACCTAAATAACCAGTACGGTGGGCCGGCGGAGGTGGCTCACGCCTGTAATCCCGGCACTTTGGGAGGCTGAGGCGGGCGGATCACTTGAGGTCACGAGTTCAAGACCAGTCTGGCCAACATGGCAAAACCCCATCTCTACTAAAAATACAAAAACTAGTTGGGCTTGGTGGTGCATGCCTACAATCCCAGCTACTCGTGAGGTTACTGGCAGGAGAATTGCTCGAATCAGGGCAGCACAGGGGAGGTTGCAGTGAGCCAAGATTGTACCACTGCACTCCAGCCTGGGTGACAGAGCAAGACTCCGTCTCAAATAAAATAAAATAAATAACGAGCAGGGTGGGGTGATCTATGCACATTATGATTTGTCTGAGCATCATTTGTTTGGCACTTTGCTTGCTTGAAGATGACTCCATTAGTTTCCCACTTACTAGTGAAGGTTAGTGACTTAGTCTTCCTGAACTTCAGTTTCCTCATCTATAAAATGATATTATAACATCTATTTTGTAAAAATTAGTGACACCATAAACCTGGTCTACCAAAGGGTTACAGACATACTGCATCTGGAATTGGTGGGTTCTTGGTCTCGCTGACTTCAGGAGTGAAACTGCAGACCTTCGCAGTGAGTGTTACAGCTCTTGAAGGCTGCGCGTCAGGAGTTGTTCCTTCCTCCCAGTGGGTTCGTGGTCTCGCTGCCTTCAGGAGTAAAGCTGCAGACCTTCGCAGTATTACAGCTCATTAAGGCGGTGTGGACCCAAAGAGTGAGCAGCATCAAGATTTATTGCAAACAGTGAAAGAACCTTCCACACCCTTGAAGGGTACCCCAGTAGGTTGCCACTGCTGGCTTGGGTGGCCTGCTTTTCTTTCTTTATTTGGCTCCACCCACATCCTGCTGATTGGTCCATTTTACAGAGTGCTGATTAATCCATTTTACAGAGTGCTGATTGGTCCATTTTGACAGAGTGCTGATTGGTGCGTTTGTAAACCTTTAGCTAGACACAGAGTGCTGATTGGTGTGTTTACAATCCTTTAGCTAGATAGAAAAGTTCTCCAAGTCCCCACCTGTCCCAGAAGCCCAGCTGGCTTCACCTCTCAATATTAGTATAAATTTGTTATTCACTATGTCAATTGCTTTGTGTATTTACCACATTTTATAAAAGTGACTAGAATCCTAGAATGCCCCACAAAAACCTTCTGGGCCTAAAATTGGAATCAAGTGGGTCATAATACATTAGCCTGACTTCTGAAAACCAGAAGTTTGACAGAACCCAGCTCTTCCATCATGGACCCATCATTGAACACAAAACCTTCCCTGGTTGCCTCAGCCAGAAATAAACCTTCCAAATGCAGTGTTCTAATTTGCCTTGTACTTTTCTCATACAATTCTTCATAACCCGTCTTCTCTTAAGAGTTATTTGTAGACAGACCTTGGATCTGTATTCCCAGCACTTAGTGCAGTGCCTCAAGCACAAGAACTAAAAAGGGGTTTGTAAATTTCACTGTCTTGTGGCAATTTTACCGCCTAACCCCACGGAGATGACTGAACGAATGAAAAAGGGAATGTATTTAGAGGTTAGCTGCTCTTTCTTTATTTTTCTGCGGTGAACCCTCTCTCCCACTTTTTTCTCCACTGGTTTCTAAAACCATGTCTCTTGAAGTTTGTCCGCCACCCTCCACCCACATCATTTCCCCACAGTTGATCAGTTGACAGTAAAAAGACATCCAGGAGGCAGGTGTCTGCATGGCTGGATCATTTCTAAGCTGAGTATTTGCAGATCAGGGGTTTCCTGCACTTTGACAAGGATTTTTAAGCGAGTATGGTAAACAGGAAGATGTAGATTGAGACTCTATAAAGGTGAATCAAAGTGTCTTTTGAAGTCACTGGTTTCCGCATATCCCTATTGCCATATCCCTCATTATTCATAGAAATCACAGAAAAGAGAGGCTAGCCTTCCAGGGTTACTAGTGATTTGCTGTGTTGACCTTTGACATGCTCTTTAATCTCTTTGGACTTTAGTTTTTTCATCAATAGTAACAACCTGTTCTAATTACATCACAGACTTGCTAGGCAAATCATATGAGAGTAGTATATAAAAGATACTACTATATTACTAGCACTAGATATTAAAAAAGGACTAGGTTAACTTGTGTAAATAGCTTTTTAAACAATGAATGCTATGTGAATCAATATATTAATAATGAGAAAAATTAGATTTACTTAAAAACAGAATGCTATTAAAAACAGGAAGAAGCCACAGGATAAAAGTTGAATTTGTCATTATAACAGGTGAAGAATATTGCTATAGTCACCCTCATAATGCTTGAGCTTCCTGCCCTTACAGGGAATATTCAATACATTTGGAATAAAGAGCACGTTTGAGATACACTATCAAATCAAAATGGTTTTCCTGGTTTGATCAGTTGTGGAAATCAAGGCTATTAATTTAATACCTAGTCCTTCTTCTCACCATGCACCCTTGGTCATTATTTAACGGTGAGCAAATGGTCTTCGTGACGCTTAGCAAACCCTGAAAATATGTAATTTCCATTCCCACTACCAATTCCGATCAAGGCCATTCCGAAGTGTAGCAAATGAGTTTAAGTACAGGGTTGACACTGAACCGAGTACTGGCACTTTCTTGCTCCAGAGGAAGACAAATGTAAATGCTTGAAAAAACACAGTTGAGAGAATAAATGAAAATGGGTTTAATGTCTTCATCCTCTGAGAATATGTGTGTGCATGTGCGTATTTGTAGTTGCTCTTTCATAAAATGTGTATGTGTCTGTTTTGATTCTGAAGCTTCCCTCTGGTGTGGGTAGGTTTCACAGAGGGGTTCTGGCTTATAAAGGTTAACCATGCAGAAATCAAGGCTTTGTGCATTTTTGCAAAGGTCACACTCATCAGCAGTTCCGGAAAGACTGCTGGGCAGGGCCATGGTAAGCACCCCATGAGTGAACCATGGCTCTGGGTTTCATTTCCTTTAAGAACACTGCTTCAGCCCCCGGTTGTGTCACCAAGAGATAAAGAGGCTGCTCAGTCACTTGAAATTCAATTTGTACATTACTCCAACCTAGCCCACCTCTTTCCTTCATGGTGTTTGGCAGCTGCTTGCTGGCACTCTGCATTTCAAATGCCTGAGCTGCAGGAAGCTGTTTAATAAATGGGATAGGTTTTGATTAATGTAACAAGCTGAAAATAGACCATGATGTAATGCATATCTCAGCAGGAATCACAGAGCAAATTGGACGGTTTCAAGGGACCGTGCTGCAGCAGAGAGTTTCTCTAAAGAAATGTATTTATGTTTTTATAGCACCTTGAAGGGTCAGACTGTAGAATGAGTACATTTTGGACCTGGAAGCTTATCCTGTGGATCTTTGAATAGCAATTATAGGTGACCACACAAGAAGCTCCAGAGAAAACTGGATATTTGACACTGAATGAGGTACACTAAGGGTCATCTATACTTCACCAAACTCCCTGGTAGTATTATTTTTTAAACACAGCAAAAGCTAATAGAAATAACAGCAGTAAAATTCTGGCAGAATCTGTAAACTCAGTTATTGAAGTATTGCATTTAGTTTTGTCTAATGATCTAAAAGCCTCATGTAGTCCTACGCTTAAAGCCATTGATTAAAATTTCTCATTTCTTAGTGGATAAAATAATTAGAATTCATGTTGCTTGGTTTAAGAAAGACCAATGAAAAGAAAAGCAATAGACTTGTATGGTAAGATTCCCTTATATTTACTGAGGAATGGGACATTATGTAAAGGAAATGCGGGGTCACTTTTCTTAAGGGAGCAATAATTAAAGATTAAAAACAAAGTCTGGAATGTACTAAAATAAAGAAATGAAGGAAAAATTTCATTGTTCATAATTGTTGCTTACTAAATCTATACATTGTAAGTTGCTTGAAACCACTTTGGATATTTAGTCAAAGTATGTGTGTCTGTGTATGTGTGTTGATGTGGTGTGGCGGGGGTAAGGGATGGAGGAAAATCATCTTCCCTTGCTACAAATACAAATGAGAGTGTGGAAAAATTATACTTTTGTATTTTTCTCTACAAGTAATTTCACCTTCCCACTATGAGAATCTGTGTACTTTATGAATGGTCCCACACTCTGGTTACTGCAAAGATGTTGACTTGTTACCTTGCCGGTGAGGGAGAGCCAAAATTAACACTCTTAGGCTGTATGAGTAATTTTTTTCCTAGAGAACTTGCCTATCAAAGTACTCGTCTCATGGGACAGCCAATTAATACAACCAAGGTATAGATTCTATGAAATTAAGTTAATTTCAAACAGAGCAAAATTTGCCCAATGACCACAGTCCTAACCAAAGCATTCATTTTAAAAGAGAGTAGCAACAATTAAATAAAATCCATCATTATTACTCCATGACAAACAACACAAATTGATTAAACTGTACTGTAGTGGGTTGAAAGGTGCCCTCCAAAAGTTATGTCCCTGGAGGGGATGGGGAAATGGGAAGTAGCTTTTCAGTGGGCATAAAGTTTCATTTGTACAACATGAATGAGTTCTAGAGATCTGTCTCACATTGTGCCTATAGTTAACAATACTATATTGTGTACTTAAAACTCTGTTAAGAGAATAGATCTAGGGTGAAGTATTCTTACCACAATAAAAAATACATTTAAACAAATTTAAAGTTATGTGTCCTGGAACCTGTGAATGTGGCATTATTCGAAAAAGGGGGTTTTGCAAATGTTAAATTAAGGACAAGTGTTATTTGATTTAGGAATCACCATAATCCAAGATCCTAAATTAAATGATGTGTGCCCTTCAGAAAGAAGAGAAGAGAAGACACACACTCAAAGGAGATGTTGAGGTGAAGACTAGGGTGGAGGTTGGTATGATGTGCTGGCGGGCCAAGGGATGCCAAAGATGGCCCCAGCCACCAGAAACCAGGAGCATGGTGGGAGGCATGGGATGGATTCTCCTTCAAGGCCACCAGAAGGAATGAACTCTATCAACTACTTTATTCTTGTAGCCTCCAGAACTGTGAGAATAAATTTCTGTTGTTTTAAGTTGCCCAGTTTGTGCTAATTTGTTACAGTGGCCCTAGGAAACTAATACACACAACTGAGAGTTGTATCTTTGTGTGCACAAAAGAGGAAACAAACCAGGTGAAAACGTGGATTGGTAATATATTGCGTGAGGGGTATCTGCAAATATTAACTTCTAAAAATATGTACTTTGTTTATTTTTGCACTGTTCATTTAATATATTTGAGACATCTTTTATTTATTTATCTATTTTTGAGACAGTCTTACTATGTCACCCAGGCTGGAGTGTGGTGGTGCCATCGTGGTTTACTGCAACCTCTGCCTCCTGGGCTCAAGCTATTCTCCTACCTCAGTCTCCAGAGTACCTGGGAGTATAAACACGTGCCACCATGCCCAGCTAGTTTTTGTAATTTTGTAGAGAAAAAGTTTCTCTACATTGTCCAGGATGGTCCCAAACTCCTGGGTGCATGCGATCTGCCTGCTTTGGCCTTTCACAGTGCTGGGATTATAGGTGTAAGCCACCATGCCAGGCCTGTTTGAGACATCTTACTACCAAAACACAGATAAATTAAGAACAAGGATGATTAACATAGAAGAATAAGACAAAAAGACAAAATAATAACAAAAAGGGATAGGGAGAAGAGAAAATTTACCTGAAAACTTCAGCCTGGGACAAACTAGAGAACTTGAGAAGAAAATTGTAGGCAAGGAAAAAATAGGAAGCTGGGGTTACAATGATCTTAATATCTAATAAAAGGAATATGGATTTCTTAGATAAATTTAGTAAAATTTACTTAAAAGGCAATAATTCAAATCAATAAATGATTTTATATATGTATATATACACATATATATACACACACACATACACTTAGAAGTGAAATACTGTCTGTTTTGGTACCCCCCCCCCCACACACACACATTTCTTTGATGGGAATAAGGTCATATGCAATTATAAATAAGAAAGTGATGCTAATATAACATCATGGAAGTCATGTTAGTTCTTATGTGATTTTTCCAAGCACATTAGACACAATGATTTGTGTCACTAAAGAACAGGAGTTGAATGCAGCAAACCACTAAAAAACCGTTCTCTACATCAGCGGTCTCCAACCTTTTTGGCACCGAAAGACCGTTTTTCCACGGACCAGAGGTGGGGGTGGGAGTGGGGATGGTTTCAGAATGATTCAAGCACATTATATATTGTGCATTTTATTTCTATTATTATTATATTATAATATATAATGAAATAATTATATAACTGACCATAATGTAGAATTAGTGGGAGCCCTGAGCTTGTTTTCCTGCAACTAGATGGTCCCATCTGGGGGTGATGGGAGACAGTGACAGACAATCAGGCATTAGATTCTTTTGAGGAGCGCACAACCACAACCCAGATCCCTTGCATGCGCAGTTCACAATAGGTTTCACGCTCCTATGAGAATCAACGCCGCCACTGACCTGACAGGAGGCAGAGCTCAGGTGGTAATGCTAACTCACCTGCCGCTTGCCTCCTGCTGTGTAGCTGGTTCCTAATAGGCTACGGACCAGTATTGATCCACAGCCCGGGGGTTGGGGACACCTACTCTACATGATGCTAATTCACTGCATGTTCTTCCTCTTGGCTCAATTTAGTCATGAATTTCACATAGGTGCAGATGGCCTGGTTCGGGCCATGTGTGCATTTTGTCCTTTTTTCTAACTGAGCAACCTCAACCTCAGTTTTACCTTATATCCTCTTCCATCAAGCATCCCTCACCTTTTTTTTTTCTTTTTGAGAAGGAGTCTTGCTGTGTCGCCCAGGCTGGAGTGCAGTGGTGTGATCTCGACTCACTGCAACCTCTGTCTCCCAGGTCCAAGCGATTCTCCTGCCTCAGCCTCCCAAGTAGCTGGGACTACAGGGGCGTGCCACAACACACAGCTAATTTTTTGTACTTTTAGTAGAGATGGGGTTTCACCATGTTAGCCAGGATGGTCTCAATCTGCTGACTTCGTGATCTGCCCACCTCGGCCTCCCAAAGTGCTGGGATTATAGGTGTGAGCCACCGCGCCTGGCCCCCTCACCTTTTTTACAAAAGGAGAAAATCTTATATTTACTAAGGTACTTATTTTTCAAGAATTTAGAATGTCTTTTTAACTGCATTGGTGTTTTTATTAGGATTATTACTATGTTCCTGGTATTCCTGTTACAAAGTTGTGTAAGTTTGAATGATCTGACCCGACTCTATTTTGTCAGCGGGCCCTATTACTTTCAGTGCACCCTATTATTTTCAGTGCACAATTTTTCAGAACATGAGGTTTTTTAGGAGCACATGCATTGCATAATAGTATAAATACTTACATATGACACCTCTCTTATAGACATTATTCTGTAAGACAGGCAAAGGAAATGGTCTCATTTTAGCTTTGCTACCCTCTACACACATTAATAATCTCTACTCTCTTTTGAGTCACCAGCAGCAAAGACTCTACTTTTTTCCAAGCTGATTATTCAGGGACTAACAAACGGAACTTATCTTTCTGGAAACTAGAATCATGACTGTAATAATCATCTGAGTACAACCCATTCAAGGAAGGTTCCCTTAATATGGCTGTAAAGTTATTCTTTACAAACTTTTTTTAAAGAATAGCAAAACAGAAGAGTTGAAAAGAATTAAATCCATAAAAGGACATGAACTAAATGTACTGAACTCAACTTTTATCTTAATCCACACTAGGTGGTTTCAGTGTTATTTCAATACTTGTGAAATGGTGAAAGCTTTATTCAGTTATTATTCAGGGATACAATAATCCTGTTCGTTGGTTGCCCACTGATCCCTTATGGATCCCATACTGACCCATGCATGGACCCATGATAAACTGTTAACTCTGTTGTACCAAGGCTGACATACTGACTACAGATAATTCTTATTCTCTTTCTTCAATTTCAAGTTTCTTTTTAAGCATCAGAGTTCTTATTGACTATGTTAACAGACTTTGATGGTTTCAGTTTCTATTTGAAAAGTACTACAAAGATGTAGTATCACATTTGGACAGGTTTAAATTTCCCTCAGTGTGATTAGAATCGTAATAATAAAACACCAACAGAAAAGATGCTCAAGGCAGACAAGGTTACGTAAACTCAATGTTTTCTAGTCCAAATCATCTGGTAATTTAGCTAGAATTTTGAACAAGAATTGCATTCAAACTTCCATGGGGAATAAAAAGTGCATAGATACAATATATTTAACTTAAAGACAACTGTTTGGTACTAGCAAAATAAAATACGGGCATTTAAATCGTGTGCCTGACTGGATAGGCCTGATAAAACAATCCTAAGCCAAAACTAATTATTGTCACAATACTCAAGCTTTGTGGACTCAATCAAAGAAATGTGTATTCAGACTTGATGGCCTTTGTGTTTACTGGGACTTTTCCTCTCCTTTCTCTGGGTCTTGCAAAGCTGATCCTAACCTCTTTTGAAGTCTGTGGTTACCCTGGGATCACATCAGATGCATTGAAGTGGGTTGGGCAAGAAAGAAGAGAGCTCATTAAGTGCTCACATTTTAATGCCATTTTCAGTGGATTACAATGATTGTTGAATGAGTTCTAGCTCTCCATTCATAGATTTAAAAGTTAATATTTTAAGATATCAGCTTATTGCTGTAGTAACATGGGGGCTAATGTTTTGAAAGGGAACAAAAAGGTTTCAGTGGTAAAGTTAATTTTGTATTACTGAATTATAAAAAATGTAAACATTCCAAAATGTATTCAATATATCTCTTTCTCCTTTTTGAGATCTACTAATGTTTTTATGCACAGGGCTATATATTTTTAAGCACCTTGTACTTAAACTTCAACATAGCATGTTGCACAGTTTTTTGCATTTCATTCATTTAAACAACATTTAAATGACTTCTGTGTACCAGGTTTGATATGCTAGGAAGCTGAGATGTAACGATAGTAAGAGTTTTAATCACGGTAGAGGAGACAGAGAACAAGTTGGAAAATAAATGAGAGTTTTAGAATACACTCAAGACTGAAAAAAAGAAGACAGAGCAATAGGGTAGAAAGAGCATAAGTGAGGGTTTACTTTACATAGAGTGGCCAAGTATGGCTCACTGAGTGTTAACTAACATTGGGTAGGTGCCAAAGAAGCCAGCAATGCAGAGATTCAGGTGTAAGGATGGGCCAGTACAAAGGTCCTAAGAAGAGCACACATTTAATCTGGTAATTTTTGGTTTGTATCCCTTCTCTGCCATATTATAAGGAAAGGTATCATGTCATTTGGGATGCAGCAATTATGTGTTTATAGTAAATACATAAATAATGATGATGGTAATATCATCATTAATAGCTAACATCTAATGCACTTAGTATCTTCCAGAAACTATTCTGGATCTTTGACTGTATTAGCTTATTTAGCTTATTAGCTCTGGGCTTTGCCTATATTAGCTTATTTAATTCTCACAGCAACCTTACAAAGTAGATGAGAAAACTGAGGTTCAAAGTGGGTAAGTAAATAGCCCAGGGTTACACAGCCATGTCAAACTAGCTGATCTGGAATTTGAACCTAGGCATTCTGGCCGTTAACTACCTCCACCATTAACTCCCCGTTATGGACTGAAATGTATCCCCCCCACTAAAAAACTTCACATGTTGAAGTCTTAAGAATGTAACCATATATGGAAACAGGGCTTTAAAAGTGGTAATCAAGTTAAAAGGAAGTCTTTAGGATGGGTCCCAATCCCATAGGATTGATGTCCTTATAAGAAGAGGAAATTTGGACACAGACGCACACAGAGAAAAGACAATGTGAAGACACAGGGAGACGAGAGCCATCAACAAACGAAGGACAGAAACATCGGCCAGGGCCTTAATCTGGAAATTCTAGCTTCTAGGATTTTGAGAAAATACATTTTTGTTGTTTAAGCCATGCAGTCTACAGTACTTTGTTATGACAGTCCTGGCAAACTAATGTGCCATCCAACTTGGCTAAAAAAAAAAAAAAAAAAAAAAAAATCATCAATGGCCTAATAGTAATTTTATGAAAAAGGAAAAATAAATTGGCTTGAGCCCAGATAATTTAACTAAATGTATTTAACTCTGCAATATGTAATAAGAACCTAAAAAAGAGGCATTGATAATACTCTTTTTTCTTTACTGTTTGAGGTTTAGGTGTAACATCATTGTCAGAACCTGATGTCAATGACACGAGAGGATGAATTTAGACTTTTGTAAGTTAGGTGACGTGTTTTGCCTACACCGTCAGCATTTGAACTGTTCCTCTGAATAGTTATCTCCTGAAGATAAAAAGAGAACAAAAAAATGACTCACAGTATAACAATCATCTCACTATACACAAACCCTAAATGTGTTCAAATTTTCAACGGAAAGGATTATAATGATTCTAAATGAATACTTTTGCCTGTTATTGATTTATTACTTGTCAATTTCAAATTCAACCTTTGTGTCTGTTTCTTGAAAATGGATCTGGACCCTTTAAATATTTCCCCTTTGCCAATAGACATAATGTTAAGCTTTGTCTGGAGACAGCACTAGAGAGTTTTGCATCTCGATGCAGGTGTTCTTGCTCCTCATGTTCCCTTAGCATGGGCATTTGCTCCAGCAGTTGACAACTGCGGCATGCGTGGCTTCTTCAGCACTAAACTTCTGAAGTACTCACAGATGCTCCAGTACATGGTCCCCGCAATGTCTTCAGGCACCCACTTCAGGAAGGTTCACACTGGAGTACCTCCGGTGAAACATCATCCTGTGAACAGCCTTCCCTGGCATCCTTGAGGGTGATTTCCCAGCAAGTTCTACTAGCAACTTTTCCTTTTCTGCCATCAATAAGATCTAGATCTCAGCCCTGGGGACTCTTCTTTGATTTCTCTATCTCAGCCAGCCATAAGGGCAGTGACTAGTATATATAATATAATATAATATAAATGTTATTTTTTCTTTAGAGTTCTTTTTACTTCTAATCAATATCTTGTTAGTCATATTCCTTTTATAATTAATAATTCTTTATATTAAACTGTCCCTGTTCAAATTGCTATGTGGCTTCCCTCTCTTGCCAGGACCCTGACTAATACAGTACTGAATAATCTCTCTTAAGGTTTTACAATCTCTCTTAAGGTATTGCAATATGCTCTCAGTTAGACTGTTGTAAAAGTAAGAATCATACAGTAACATCATTTTTCACTTCTAGGGCAATAAAAAGCTTCCCTACCCTAAACTTGTAATCCTGGAGAATACTAACAAAGGACCACAGGTTCTTTGACTGGCTTATTTTTATTTTCCATACTCTACAACAATCCCTGGCGAACCATCTTTGTAGTGTTTACAAAGTTGATGCTCCAAAAACACCAATATGAGACCCCACTCCTGACGGTTCATATTTCACCTCCTACCCATGTGCCTCCACATCAGACCTCCCCACACTCCCATCTCCCACTAGGAAAGCGTTATCTTGACCATACCAGAAAGAATTATTTTATCTTCAATTGTGATTTGTGCCCACAACCTTTGTCAATCATGAGTCCTTGCTTCATATTCCAGAACCATAAAATTTTATATATATGTACACACATATAAATATATACACATATATAATTCAATATATACATTTATACATAAAAAATATACATTTTTATATATGAATCTTTCATTTTCTCTTCTTTCTTGATGATTTCATAGTGGTCATCTATTCCTAGTAATATTTCTTACACCTGTCTACATTTAAAAATGCCCTAAGGAGCTAGAGCTGATAGCTTTATTTCCCTCTTATCCAGATGTTTACAGTTGCAGGTTGCTTTCTACAAATCCATTATCTGAATCTAAATCAGTCTGGTGGTAGTTTACTGATATTAGCATAAGGACCTGAAAGTGCTATGTCTGATTGCCAAATATCACAAGTTTCTTGTTTTTCTTTTCTTTTTTTTTTTTTTTTTTTTGAGACAGAGTTTCGCTCTTGTTGCCCAGGCTGGAGTGCACTGGCGCGATCTCGGCTCACTGCAACTTCCACCTCCCAGGTTCAAGCAATATTCTCCTGCCTCAGCTTCCTGAGTAGCTAGGATTACAGGCATGTGCCACCCGCCTGGCTAATTTTGTATTTTTAGTAGAGATGGGGCTTCTCCATGTTGGTCAGGCTGGCCTTTTTTCTTTTTTTTTTTTGAGATGGAGTCTAGCTTTGTCGCCCAGGCTGGAGTGCGGTGGAGCGACCTCCACTCACTGCAAGCTCTGCCTCCCGGGTTCACGCCATTCTCCTGACTTAGCCTCCCGAGTAGCTGGGACTACAGGCGCCTGCCACCGCACCCGGCTAATTTTTGTATTTTCATTAGAGACGGGGTTTCACCGTGTTAGCTAGGGTGGTCTCGATTTCCTGACCTCGTGATCCGCCCGTCTCGGCTTCCCAAAGTGCTGGGATTACAGGCCTGAGCCACTGCGCCCGGCCCACAAGTTTCATTTCAACTACATTGAGAATGGTTTTAACATGGAAAGTCTTAGAAAATGTACATTCAAATGATGTCAGTCCATACCTCACTTGGTCAAGCTCCTGTTTACAACATGTCAAGTACTGGGTGCATTTAATATCAGTACTTTAGTAGCAGTACTTTCCATCTTTCAGTATAAATTTATTCCACTGAGTCCAGGAAAAACGATATAAATTTTCATTAAAGAAAACACCATATTATGACAGCAGTAAATGAATCATCTGCAATCTCTTTTAAAAGGTTTGATTTATTTCCTGCACTTGGGAGGCACTATGTTGTAAAAATATTTTCACTAACAAGTATGAAATGTTGCAATATATATTTTTATACATACTGTATTTGGCTATGCAATACATTTCATTTTCGTATCTGCACACACGTGCATATCTATGGTGGGCCCTCCAGATAATTTCTTGGTTACATTTACTTTTTTTCATGAAAAAAAGAAAAACAAATTGGCCAAGCAGCCTAGGCAAGCATCAAATTCATCATAGCTGAAGATAATATTTTCCTGAAGTGATTCATTCTCACATCTTCCTGCAGGAGTTTTCTCCACCCAGTGACATAGTGAAATGTCACTGAAGTGAAGGCTATTTTGCTTAGCCTTGACCAAACAGAGAGGCTTACTGTAGATATGCAGTTATTTTTCCTCTTGGAAGACATATTTTTTTATGTATGTGTAAGTAGAGTCAAGCTGAATCTAGAGAGCTGCTGCATGGTAAGAGCTTGGTTTGAAAACATGTTGTGCAGTTGAATGACTTGAATAACAAAATCCCCGGCAGAGTTTTTCTGAGCTAACTGCATTTGCACTCTGCAAGGAGATCAATGCTTCCCCTCATTGATTTTCCTCAGTTGCAGAGCCAGGATTATGCACATTGTGAAGCTGTATTCCCAGATTCATCCAATCTGATTTTCTAGTCAGCACTAAAAAGGCATCCTGCTCAACTGTAAACTGAAGGTTATAAAAGTATAACTGTATCAAATTTGTACTTTCACTAAGCCTGTATGTTAAACAGAAGCACAATAATGTATTCCTAGTGAGATGGAAGGGCTGCATGGGACAAGACAGATTCTGTTTGTGCGCAGCTTCTAAATAAATGGCAGAGATGCCAAAGATAAATCTGAGATGCCTTGCATACGTTTGTGTAACTCCCAAGATATTTTCAAATGTGCTAGGGCTTCCTTTCTGGCGGACTCGAAATGCAAAGTAAGCATGTAAAGAAATGATTTCCTTCCTAAATTCAGGAATTGACTGTCGTCTTTCTGAATTTGAAATTGCCCTAGAATTTATCACTGGAGAAGGTTAGTGGTTGGAAGGCTGTAAAAATCAAGGATCTAAAAAAAACATCAAGGATCTATTTCACTGTAAACAACTGGCAGCACTAAAGGTTGGTGGGTTTACTCTGCAGTTAACACACAGTCTTGTCTTCCATAAAGTTGTGGAACATGTTATAATCCAGTTCAGCACTAACAGCCAATAGCAAAATGAAAGCAACCCCCAAAAAAGGTGACTTCAGCTCTTCCAAAATTTTCACCTTTATTATTTTTATATATCAAATAAGTATGCTGCTGTTCGTGAAGGATAAGAGGGGAAAGCTGACTCCTATATTAAATTTTCTCTTCCCCATTGCACTTGGAGGATAGAGAAGGTGTCACGTTACAAGGAGGATTTCATATTTGCTTTTGAAAAAATTGTGTAAAATAAGCCATTTCCTACCAAGACTAGATAAATGATTACACAGCTGCTTGCCTTTCAAAGAGAATTTGCTCAGAATCTGGACTTGCCATGGTGCTCACTTCATTACGAAAGAGTGCTGTCATATCTCACTCCCTGTGTCTGCTGGGGGCTGGGGGGCTCTCACACACACCCACCCCTAGAGGCTGCTTCCGCTATGGAAACAAAGTCTGGAGGCCAACGAAAGACATTTGGGCAGATCCATATCCAGGGTTAAGGGTTAAGAATTTCCACTTCCTAGGCTTAACATGTAAATTGAGCTGGCAGATCTACCCTAGTAACTAAGAAATATAAACATGTTTCTAAGTTACCTAATCAGTGGACATTTTCCTGGTAAAAGATTAACCAAGCTGTGATCAGTTTCTGAGCAACTGAAGGTAAAAAAGCAGATTCTCTATTCTAAATGTCAACAACTTACCCCAAAGATTTTCTTCTTTCTTTAAATCATTCACATAGACTTTTTAAAAATCAAATGAATATTATTTCCCAGTGTAAACTTAAATGAGACCAACCCACCCTTATAACCAACAAACACACCTTGATCTGCTTTTATTTTTCTAGTCTGCCGTAAGAAAATCGGCACTTAATTGCAGGCATTGGCAACCAAATGTATTTTTCCAGTTATTATTGTCATTCTTATCTACAAGTATCAGTGATATTTTCAATTAACTGTGATATAGCATGAATTACACTAATATTTAAGTGATAGTCTTCTAAAGAGCATTAATTTTTTAATAAAAGCAATGTATATATCTCATACAGTAATTTTGAAATACTTGAAACTCAAGTTGGAATTGATTTTCTTGACTGTAAAGGAATGTTCTTAACCAGAGCACTTTCCTCTTGGCGTGTTCTCTTTAATGAAGTCTTACTTCTGAGAAAGTTGAGTTTTTCCGAGTTGGTGCCCTTGCTTCAGTGATAGTAGTCTAAATAAATATCGTGAAGAAATTTGATAATGAATAAGTAGCAGGAGACACCATTGTTTAACCTCCAAACTATGCTAGTAAGTAGGGTGATAGACTTGCTGTGCTGAATAATGGAGCTGTTATTCTAGCCCAGTAGGATTGTTTCCAAAGGCCAGCAACAGGGATCTGCCAGGCCCTGGCTGTGTGTTGCCCCTGAGTGCACTCATAACCTCCAGTATCGAGTTACAGCACATTTATCAAAGGAAATCACAATTTGGAAGAAAACCACATTTTCTACTCTTTCAAATAAGAAACATCCCTGTATGCTACTTTCATTTTTACTTGTTTTTACCTAGGTGGAACAGAAGACTAATCTGGAAAAAATAATTGTTAATAAAAAAAATTACAACATTGAGAGAATTTCTTTCCTTTGAAATATATACTTTTAAGGGGCCATTTTAATATTGTATGAAAAAAAGTATATTTTCTTTATAAACCCTGAACATGCTAATATATTATTATACACAGCATAAAGTTGAGGGCATTTGAAAAGTGAAAATAGAAAGCATTCGTAGCTATTCAACCCTGAATACTTAGGACATTTCATTTCTTTTTCCAGCAACCATATTCCGTCAATAAAAGATCAAATGCTTTTGGTTACTGGACTGAAAAAAATCAAATCCTCCAAACTTTTAGCACTTGATGTTCCCAGAGTATTTGCTCTCAGCTATAGCTCATTAAATGAGCTGATCCACCACTGAGTCTATAAATTGAAACAAAAGCAAAGAGCTCTTTTTTTTTCTTTATTCAAAGTAGATGGCACCAAACTGAAATGCACTTAAGTCTGGGTTTTTTACAAGTTTTTCTTACACATAGTGGGTATTCTGCAGAAAAAATACATGTCATTCATCCAGCCATTTTTCAATACCAATCTGGTTGGGACGTCTCTGGGTTGGAGTGGTGGAACCATGATTATTAACTGGTAACTGGATGAGACTGAGGGGAGGCCATGCAAACGATAAATGAAGTTTGACAAATTGGGTATTTGATAATCGCATGCTCACTGCATTAAATTACAAGTTTCTACTGTATTTTATGTCATTTCACACAAAAATACAGTGTTAGCCACTATTCTAGGCACTTTATAGAGTATGTAAACAACCCTATGAAATGGATATCATGATTTATCCCCATATTAAAGGTGATGTACTGGGTCACAAAGCTTACAGAGCTAATAAGGAACAGAGTTAGGACTTGAACTCAGGGAATATTAGCCTAGAGTTAATCCCCTTAACCACTCTTTTATTCTACCTCTTGTGTCTTTCTTAGGGATGTCAAATGAGGAGCTTTAGAGTCCCAAGGAAGTTGAAATAGATTGACCAATATATAATAGTCAAGGCCTCCATGCCACCCTTTTCTTCAGCCTTTCCTTATGTCACACATCCTATTAGATAAAATGTAAATCTAAGATCCTTTGCATTCTGGTGCACATATGAGTACAGATTCATTAATTCCTTTTTAACCACATTTCCATCTGAGAGGTGATATTAGAAATATCACCAATTTTCAATTCCAAACATTATTTTTCCTTTACTTTATATCCCAAATCAAAGAAAAGATTTTCAACAATTGTTGAGTGTTAACCAAGCCAAGATGGCATTGCAATAGTTCTGCAATAATCTCTTCAAAAATAGCTTGGCTGTAGTGTTAGATTTTAGTAGTATATTCAGGCCATATAGTTAGAATCACGCCGTATGAAGCCTTTCAGATTGGCCTCTTTCACTCAGTAATAAACATTTAAGGTTCCTCTGTGTCTTTTCCTGACGTGATAACTCATTTCTTTTTAGTGTTGAATTTCAATATTCCTTTATATGGATATACCACAGTTTATTTATCCATTCACCTACTGAAGGACATCTTAGTAGCTTCCAAGTTTCAGCAATTATGAAAAAAGCTGCTATAAATATCCATGTGCAGGTTTTTGCATGGACTTAAGTTTTCAGTTAATTTCGGTAAATACCAAGGAGCATGATTGCTGGATCATGCAAACTCATCATGATAAGAGCTTGTTTAGTTTTGTAAGAAGTTGTCAATTGTCTTCCAAAGTGGCTATACCTCTCTGCATTCCCACCAGCAGTGAATGAGAGTTCCTGTTGCCCCACATCCTTGGCAGCTTTTGGAATTGCCAGTATTTTGGATTTTGGCCCTTCAAATAGGTGGGGAGTGGTATCTCATTGTTATTTCAACTGGCACTTCACTAAGGACAGATGATGTTGAACAACTGTTTATATGCTAGTTTGTCCTCTGTATGTCTTCTTTGGTGACATTTCTGGTCATATCTTTTGCCCATGTTTTAATTGGGTTGTTTGTTTTCTTATTGCATTTTAAAATTCTTTGTATATTTTGGATAACCATCATTTATCAGATAGGTCTTTTGCAAATATTTTCTTTTAGTGTGTGCCTTGAATTCGCATTCACTTTGTGCCTCTTGATTCTTTTGAATTTAGGGTAATTAGTTCACTGAAGTGATATAACAATATATGAATTTTTAAATTTGTATCATAAAATCCCATTTTCTCGGCTGGGCATGGTGACTCATGCCTGTAATCCCAGCACTTTGGGAGGCCAAGGCAGGCAGATCATGAGGTCAAGAGATCAAGACCAGCCTGGCCAACATGGTGAAACCCTGTCTCTACTAAAAATACAAAAATTAGCACGGCGTGGTGGCACGCACTTGTAATCCCAGCTGCTTGGAAGGCTGAGGCAGGAGAATCACTTGAACCCCAGAGGTGGAGATTGCAGTGAGCAGAGAATGTGCCACTGTACTCCAAGCTAGGTAACAGAGCAAGACGCTGTCTTGGGTCTCGGGAGGGAAAAAAAATACCATTTTCTCTTTTACATTTTAATTGAAGTCTTGTTAGTCCCACCTCCATCCAGTCTCCCAAACTTAATTCCTTAAATTGCCTAGAGTGGTTTTACATTCACCTCTGTGAAAGTCTGAGTAACTAAATTTTCCATATAAGAGTGAGCCTGTTGTGTGTTTTTCCTTCGAGCTCTGGATGTCTGATATAAACACAGAGGAAATCTCTTCACTTTTATTCATCTTATGTTCTTTGTTTAAATTTCCTTTTCCTGAACCAGTTTCCCATTTGCTTCAATAGTTCCACTTTTCCCTACAGAGCTATAAAATAAAATGTGCACCTTAATTTCACAACCAAAGGGGAAAAAGAATTGGATATGGTTGCTTTCACGTAGAATACAGTGCTAGAGCCGGCAGCAGAGCAAATTTATTTGCTCGTTTATGTAATCATTTTCAGGTATTAGCACATTACTTTTAACAAATGATTTAAGGACGTTGGTGGAAAAGGGGCCTGCATGGGGATATTTATTGAGATTTTCAAATAGTTTGAAAAATTAAAGCATAAGTCTAAACTTGGTGTCGATACTCTGTATTTTTCAGGCATGTCTGCAGAATGATCAGACATATGGAATTACAAGATCTCTTGCTCATTTAGGGTGTTCAAGGAAATCAAAGAACTGTGGAAACCATTACTGTCCAGGAAACAATGTTGTCTTTGAAAGCCTCGTCACCTAAGACATATCTCTGAAGTAGATGAAAAAGCCAACCCAGGCGTGGTGGTGGAGCCCAGATGTCTCGCACGTTTAGTATGAGCTAGAAGACACTGTTTAAGTAAAAATAACTAAAGCCAGCCTGCCAAAAAAGCTTGTACTTCAGGTTCTAAGAGTTACTTGCTCATTTGACAGATATTTATACATTCCCTACTTTGTGTAAATCAGCTCACACAGCAAGAAAAACATATTTAGACGGTTACATAAAAGACACTAAGAGCTAAGTGACATGAGAGGAACAAAAATAATCTTATTAGAGTTCTTAGAGGAAGAGAGTACTCTTCATTTAGTAGATGTGATCAGACAGGCTTTAAGGCGGAGCTGCAACAAAAGGGTGAAGATGGTGGCAAGTGGAGGTTGGAGGAAACAGTAGTTAGGATGGAAGCGCATTGTAAGGAAAAGGTGTAGAAGCAAAAAGTTCATGTCTTCTGGTCCTGTTTGGGGGAAGAGAAGCAGTTCGGTCTGGCTGGAGCTTAAACACATATAAAGATATAAAGAAGATGAGAAGAGAGGTGTGGGAAGAGAGCATCGGGGCCCTGTGTTTGCTGTCTATTGCTGCATAACAAATTACCCCAAACCTGACTCCTTCAGACAGCAAACTATTGTTATTTTACAGTTTCTGAAGATCAGAAATCTTGCTGCAGCTCAGCTGGGCTTCAGGTTCTCCCATGAGACTCAATCAAGGTATCTATGAGTCTGGGCTGCAGTCATCTGAGCCTTGTCTGGGGCTGGAGGATCCACTTCTAAACTCAAGTGGCTATCAGCCAGAGGCCTCACTTCACTTCCAAGCAGGCCTCTGCATGACAGCTGGCTTCCCCTAGAGAAAGTAATGAGTAGGGAAGACAGAGAGCAAGTAGGACAGAAGCTTTAATGTCTTTTGTAACCTGATCAGGGAAATGATGTACCATCATTTCTGCCATATTCTATTGGTCACAAAGACTGACCCTTGTACAGTGTGAGACGAACCACACAAGGGAGCGGGTGCCAGGGGGTGAAGATCATTGGTGCCATCCTAGAGCGTGACTTGCACAACCATTTCAGTTGTGCAGATGAGGCCCTGCACATCTCTAAGAGCTTTACGTATAATGTAATTATCATGAAATAATTTTTGAAAAGTAGAATGTATGAGCAGATAAACAGAACTTGATGCCTCATAAGATGTACCTAGTGACATTGAAACATATGCATTTGATGAATGGTAGAATGAGCAAACAGAATGATTGAACAGCTGGAAGGATAACTAAAGGTCTAGATGAGAACTAACAAAGCCCCAGCTAGGTTGGAGACAGTGGGATGAGAAAGAAGGGCCAGATGCCCAAGTCAATAGCACAAAGGCTGAATTGACAGGATGTGCTGTCTGTCTCTAAAATAATTCAAGAAGAGATCTGATGATGTCTCCATTCTCTCAGCAAACATTATGTACATGCTAAATACCACACACTTTGCTATAGATTAGGGAGAAGAACTGAGGAAAGTCAGGAGCTCTCTGTCTATTTAGAGAGAAAGATAAGTAAACAGAAGGTTAAAATTCTAGGAAATAAGCACACTCCCGGGAAATAGAAAAGGGCATTTGGGGGCTTGAGAATGTATTGTCACTTTAGTTGGTGGGCTGTGCCAGAAAGAAAGGGCCCCTTAACTGAGTCAGGAGAGAAGGTGTTGAGCAGATCAGTAAGGGTTTTTCAGGCAGAGAAAATGAGCAGCTCAGAAATCCAGAGCTTTAAAAAATGGCCCCATTGGCAGACCAGCACAGGTCTATGTGGGTATGGCAAATGTGGGCCTGCAAAGGTAGGCAAAATTGAGGGCCAGAAGTGTCGTTGGTCCCAACTTACGGAGTGTATGTTTTATTCAGCATGTATTGAACAAGGTAATCATCACATAGACTTGGTGTTTCAGAAAGAGCTCTTGGGCCACTATGTGAAAAGAAGGTGAAAGGAAAAGACTGGAGACCAGAGAGCTGTAATCTGGAAGTAATCTAGGTGAAAAATAATTAAGATCTATAGACAGGTTGTTACTGTGTGACTGCAGGAAAGGAGCATCTAAGAGATATTTCAGAAGTAGAATTGATCAGATCATGTCATTGATTAGATGTGGGGCATGAAGGAGAGGGAGGTGTCTAGGATTACTCCAGCCTTAGTGACTAGTGGATGGTTATCCTAACCACGGGAGCAGATAATGCAGGTGGAAAGGCAGTTTTGGGAGAGAAATAGTGAGTTTCGTTTTGGATGTGCTGCATTTGTGAAGAGCGTGCTACTCTGGTAGAAAAGACAATCGTGCAAACTTGGAAGGCAGAAGAGAAACCTGGGGCTGGGCAGATTGGCTCAAGAGTTATCAGAATGCTCTTCTGTATAGGTGAGCTCATTGGCATGGATGTGATTGCCATGGGAGAAAATGTCATGTGGAAAGGGAAGGTGTGGCCACGTGGGGAACACTAACCAGTGTGCAGCTGGTGAAACAGACTGTTGGGACTGAGAACAGGAGATTCAAAGATGGGAAGTGTAAAGACAGAGGCCAAGGGAAAAACGTGCTGAGAACCAAGGACTTGCAGACAGGAGTTAGAGACAGTGTCAAATGTGTCAGAGAAGGGAACCAAGACATGGATGAGACGGTATCTACTGGATTCAGCTGCTGGGCTCTCTCTGGCCACAGAGGCCAGAATACAGAGGGCTGGCAAGTGAACATAAGGCAAGAGAATGTAGAGATTCAGCAAGAAATGTGACAGTGAAAAGAAGGAAACAGAAGGTTCTGTAGCTAAAGGGGAATGTGGGTTTGCCAGAGACTGCAGACACCACAGGAAGGATCATCTAAGAAGCTGTTATGGAAGTGGGGCAGGGAAATGCTGGGAAGGGAAGGACAGGTCCCTGGCGAGGGCTCCACCCCCAGGCCTGTGCCCACGGACCTAGGTGAGGACAGGCACTCCTGTCTTCATGCCCAAATGTTGCATTTCCCAGGACCACCCTGGCCCGCCACGCCTCCATCCTGTGCCTATAAAACCCCCCGAGACCCTTGGCTGGGCGCAGTGGCACATGTCTATAATCCCAGCACTTCGGGAGGCCAAGACGGGTGAATCACTTGAGGTCAAGAGTTCTAGACCAGCCTGGCCAACATGGTAAAACCCCGTCTACACTTAAAAAAAAAAAGAAAAAGAAAAAGAAAAAGAAAAATTAGCTGGGTGTGGGCCAGGTGCAGTGGCTCACGCCTGTAATCCCAGCACTTTGGGAGGCTGAGGCAGGTGGATCACGAGCTCAGGAGTTCAAGATCAGCCTCGCCAAGATGGTAAAACCCCGTCTCTACTAAAAATACAAAAAGAATTAGCCAGGCATGGTGGTGGGTGCCTGTAATCTCAGCTACTCAGAAGGCTGAGGCAGAGAATTGCTTAAACCCGGGAGATGAAGGATGCACTGAGCCGAGATCGTGCCACTGCATTCCAGCCTGGGTGACAGAGCGAAACTCCGTCTCAAAAAATATATACATAAGTAAACAAAAAATAAAATAAAATTAGCTGGGTGTGGTGGCGGATGCTTGTAATCCCAGGTACTCAGGAGACTGAAGCAGGAGAATCACTTGAGCCTGGGAGAGGGAGGTTGCAGTGAGCTGAGATTGAGCCACTGCACTGCAGCCTGGGCAACAGAGTGAGACTCTGTCTCACAAAAAAAACAAAAAACAAACAAACAAAAACAAACAAAAACCCCTGAGACCCTTGCAGGCGGGCACACAAGTGGCTGGACGTCAAGAGGAACACATCGGCAGAAGAAGACACAAGCAGCTGGATGGCTAAAGGACAGCGAGGGGAGCACGTCTGCGGAAGAGCCAGGGGCATTCTGCCGGCACACCAGCAGCTAGGTGGAGCTTGGCCAGGGCAGTTGAAGGAGAGTTCAGGCCACCTAGCAGCCTGACTCCAGGAGAAAACCATCTCCCTTCTGGCTCCTCATCTGCTGAGAGCGACTTCCACTCAATAAAACCTTATACTAATTCTCCAAGCCCTCGTGTGATCTGATTCTTCCAGTACACCAAGGCAAGAAACCAGGATACAGAAAGCCCTCTGTCCTTGCAGTAAGGCAGGGGTCTAACTGAGCTAACACAGCTGCCTACGGATGGCTAAACTAAAAGAGCACCACGTAACACACACACACTGGGCCTTCAGGAGCTGTAAACATTCACTCCCAGACACTGCTGTGGGTTCGGAGCCCCACAACCTGCCCGACTGTATGCTCCCCTAAAGGTTTGAGCAGCAGGGCCCTGAAGAAGCGAGCCTCTCCCCCATCACATGTCCTTCAAGGGGGACAAGGAAACTCTTCCCATTTCAAAGCCATATCACTAGGAGAAAAGAAGAAATGGACACCAGATACTATGTGGGGAGACTCACTAGTATGTGTGAGGGCAAGAGAAATGGATAGTGGGCAAGACGTCAAAAGAATTTCTAACTTAATAAGTAGGTTAAGAGGGAGAGTTGCTGGGATGGGGTGCAAAAAAGAGAAGTTTCAAAATAACCAGTGTGAAGTAAGGGGGAAGGAAGTGTCTAGGGCCAGAAGAAAAAGGATTAAAAGCAAAACAGAGGAACCGTTTGAGCGTATGAATTTATCGTGGCACCAATTAATTGACTGATTGATTGATTCAGTCATTACTGGATGCTTCATAAGGTTTAGGTAATGTTGGTGCTGAAGGATTCACTGAGGACTAAAAGATTCAGACAAGCAAGAGTTCATCCACTCCAAAGGAAGCAGAAAGCTACCATGCTAGGCAAAGACCAGACAAATGTATCAGGGAAAGCTTTGCTGAGGTTTTAAGGTCCAAGATGAGTTCTGATTGGTTGGTAGGGGTGAGCCAAGACAACAACTGTTACTCCTGGATAGATTTCCCAAGCCATACGCACATTCATGCATGGCATGAAGTCCCATGCCAGCCACTATTGTAGCTGTTGGTAAGTGTAAGTCAATTTTCATTTGAACTAACATGCTTGCTCTATACCTGAATATGTGAAAGATATGAAATATTTCATGTTTAGGTGGTTGGCAAATAGAGAAATAATACCTTTATAAAGATCTACTAAAAATAGTTTCAAGAATTAGTAGCTACTGTCATATTCTTTTTTTTTTTTTTTTTCTAGGAGGTAATCTAGCTTCATGAAAGCAAAGAAGAGAAGGAATGGAATATGATGTGCTTGTTCCAATCCCTTTGTTCATCACTAGTACATTTCACTCTTTGCCTGTTTAGAAAGCCAATAAGCCAGCAAACCCCCAGGCCAGGGACCAGGAACTGGCATCCACTCTAGCCCTTGGAAGCAAGTCAGACCAATTACAGGTTGTGGAGACACTGCAGTTTGTTTGAAAATATTAAGTAGGTCAAATTGTCCTGTGAAATGTAGGCTGCCAACTTCTTTATTAGTAAGAAGATCATTTATTAATGTATTCAACTTCTGTTTCTTGAGTGAAAGGCAATTTGATGGAGATTTTGGGTCTTACTAAAATAAATCAGAGGCCCCGTCCTCTGGAGACGACCTGCAGTCTGGAAGGGAGATGTCTACAAAAGGCCCATACAGGGCAGCAAGGTTATGTGCCCAAGAAATTTCACAATAACACAGAGTAATCAGCCCATTGATATTTTTGGGATCTCCCACTGGCAGTGAAGCTCAGGAGAGGTGAAAAAAATACCAGGATTTCCAGGTCAGTATGCAGCTGCTAAGCTGGCCCATGATACTATATATAGTCTAGGTGTCCTGAAACTTTACACCACCTTTTAAAATCATGTCCAGAAAAATTAGTTAAAATCAAACTGGATTAATGAAAGTCATGCACTGATCTGAGGCAGGCAAAAACGTCAAAATATGCCAAGAGAAAAGCAGAAAGTAGCAACATCATACAGGGCCCTAGAGGTCAGGGGTGATCCTCTGTAGATGCCCGAGCAGAGCATTGGCAATCAGGAGGATGAGTACAGGCAGCTTCTCTGTGAACAAGCTGAGCTGCAACTGACCAGTAAAAGAGCAGTGGAACAGATAGTGGAGAGGATTATGAGTAGAATAATGACCTCTACAGAGTCACTGGAAAAGGGTACGGCTGACATCCTTCCATCCTACAGGGAGATGCTGTTGCAAAGTTTAAAGGAAGCTTTCCCTAAGATGTACAAGCTGAGGAACCTAGAGAACATGCTGGTAGCAGGACCTAAATAATGCTATGGGGCATAGAAGAGTAGGTAGCAGGGCTTCACGGATGACCAGAAGAAAGGGAAAGGCACCAGCAGTCCTACCTCGCCTAAATTGAGGGAAGAAATTGTCACCTCCACCAGGTAAGTACCCTTCATGGGCATTCCCAGAGCATCTCAAGGTTTCTTTGTTTTCTTTGTTTTTGTTTTGAAACAGGATCTCACTCTATTGCCTGGGCTGTTGTCGCTCTATGCCCAGGAATAGCTCACTGTAGCCTCAACCTATTGAACTCAAGCAGTCCCCCAGCTAAGTCTCCCAAACAGCTGGAGTAGCTGGGGCTACAGGCACGTGCCACCACACACGGCTAATTTTATTTTTAGTAGAGACAAAGCCTTCCTATCTTGCCCAATCTGAGCATTTTGAGTTTATCCTTGTATATGCTCTTGCCTAGACTAACATCTCCTTGAAGTATCCATTATTTCTCTGTTTTCATTACCCAGCACATTACTCAGCATATAGATATCATTCAATGTTTGTTAAATGAAAAAGTGATCAAATGACTTCTTGTTGGGTTTTGTTTGCATGTGGGATATAGGAGTGTGAGTAGCAGGGCACTGGATCAGGAAGGCAGAGTGAACCTACAGTGAATATTTGCTGTTTGCCCAGCACGTAAATCATCTCCCTTTTCCTTTGAGGAATTTCCAGTTTCCTTTGTGGAATTCACTACTTTTGAGTTATGGAAGGAGGCACATCCCACCTACTATCAAAGATGGCCAATCTGCCAAATGCTCTTTCCCAACCTCCCTTGCAGCTGGGGCATGGGCATATCACCTAAGTTCTAACAATCAGACCACTCCCCTGATTTTCAATAGAAAGCTTGTGATGCAACGAGGGACAGAAAAAAATCCACTGTGGTTTGGTGACAGTTGCAGAATGGAGTGCTTGGGGCAGTAGCATGATGGCTGCCATAGAAGACAGTGCACATGGCAACCACATCATAGTGGGAACTAACTCTGCTAGCATTCTGTGACAGCAAATGTGGTGTCCTCATCCAGCCAGTTCCGTGGCATTATTTTGAGAATTCATTCTGGCAATACAAGCTTCTGAGTCTGTTTCCAGCCCTCCTGACAAGTCTGTAATCTGCCCAATATATTTTTTAAAAAATTCCTTTCTTGTTTAAGTCAACCAGAGTCAGTTTCTGTAACTTGCAACTTGGAATCCTGACTGATATAGGGCTAAACCCTGGGACACCAGGCTAGAACTTTCACATATCACCTGCAGGCAGCAGGGACCATTTAGACTTCTACGGATGTTGTGACAATCACAAAAGTGCTCTAAGAACATCAGACTGTCAGTGGTATGTAGTATGAACTAGAAGAAGATGGATCTTGAAGAAGAAAAAAGACCAGGTGGGAAGGTTTTGTACCTATACAGGTGAGAAGTAATGCAGTAATGAAGGACTGAGCTAGGAGATTTGTAACTAGTCAAATGGTAGATGACGAAAAGAGGTCTATTTCTAATTCCTTGTCTGGTTTTCCACAAGGAATTTGGTCTAAAATTAGGGAAAACTGTGCTTCCATAGAAAATGCATTATTTGGATCACACCTTTCCAGGTTATCTTATCCTGGTCTTTCATAGTCTTTGAGCTATTTTACAACTCCGTATATTGTGAACAACTGATAGCAATGCAAAGTAATTCTTGTCTGTAGATAGGTAAATTATGCCTACTAGAGGTTCTATTGACTTTCTTCCCCACTGTGGAAGAAGCCAGTTTTGCCTCCATTTGCACATTTGTTTTAACATTTCTGATCCATGAATTAACATTTACAAAACTATCCCTTGAACTGTTTGAAACACCTCACCAGTTTCCTCTTTAATGAATCAAATAAAATATTTACCTTGTGTTTATATTTATATCCATAGGAGACCTCGCTTCTTTTTTGAGATGGAGTTTCGCTCTTGTTGCCCAGGCTGGAATGCAATGGTACAATCTCGGCTCATCGCAGCCTCCACCTCCCGGGTTCAAGCGATTCTCCTGCCTCAGCCTCTTGAGTAGCTGGGATTACAGGCATGCGTCACCATGCCTTACTAATTTTGTATTTTTAATAGAGACGAGGTTTCTCCATGTTGGTCAGGCTGGTCTCAAACTCCCAACCTCAGGTGATCCACCCACCTCAGTCTCCCAAAGTGCTGGGATTACAGACTGAGCCACCACACCCGGCCTGGAGACCTTGTTTTTGAAAAATTTAAGCCTTCATTTCTTTCTTTGTACATGGTTTCTTGAAAAAAAAAAAAAAAAGCTCCAAAATGGACAATGGACATAAGTTACCGTTGTTCCTGCTATTATCAGTTGATGTTTAACACTAGAGGTAAGTGTCTAGTACATGACAGGATTTATCTTAAAGAGGCTGTAGAAGAGGAGAAACTTTCCCTCTACTCTCTTAGGTTCAGTATCTGGAGACTGCAAATTAAACTGAGAAAAGAAAGATTAACAGGATAAAAGGTTTATTTCACCCGGACACAGGGAAGTGGGAGACTCACAGAATAAAAGTGAAAACTCCAAAATTGTGGTTAGACCCAGGAACTTAACATGCTATTTTAGCAAAGGGTAATAAAGTATGGAGAAAGGACTAGACAAAGGAAAAGAGGAGTCTGGCTTCTAGAGAGGATAACCTGGAAGGTGAGTAGGAAATTGTTATGATCTGAATATGATTTGTCCCCACCAAAACTCATGTTGAGGCTTGGTCCCTAATGTGGCAGTGTTGGGAGGTGGTACCTTTAAAAGGTGATTAGAGGCCAGGCACTGTGGCTCATGCCTGTAATCCCAGCACTTTGGGAGGCCGAGGCGTGTGGATCACGAGGTCAAGAGATAGAGACCATCTGGGCCAAGATGGTGAAACCCTATCTCTACTAAAAATACAAAAACTAGCTGGGTGTGGTGGCACGTGCCTGTAGTCCCAGCTACTCGGGAGGCTGAGGCAGGAGAATCACTTGAACCTGGGAGGCAGCAGTTGCAGTGAGCCAAGATCGCACGGCCACACTCCAGCCTGACCACAGACCGAGACTCTGTCTCAAAAAAAAAGGGTGATTAGATTGTTCAAATGGATTAAGGTCCTTTTTGTGAGACTGAGCTAATTCTTGTAGGGATGGATTAGTTCTCATGGGAATGGATAAGTTCCCAAGAAAGCAGTTATTATAAGGTGAGATTGCCTCTCATGTTTTGCCTTTGTTTGCATATGCCTAGTTCCCCTTACATTATCTGCTATGTTTTGATGAAGCACAAGGCCCTCACCAGAAACCACCAGATGGGGCCACCCAACCTTGAACTTCCCAGCCTACAGAACCATGAGTGAAATAAACCATTTTTTAAAAAAAATTAAATCTGTCTCAGAAATTCTGTGATAACAACACAAAAACAGACTAAGAAATGTATGGTAAATAAGCATTATTTAGTAAAGTTTGTTATGTAAACTAAGTCATCTCAAGTGATAATAGTTGTCTCTAGAGTCTTTCTTCTCTTCCTCTTATGGAAAAAGGAGGTCACCCGTACTTCGCAAGTGTGGATTTCCTTTACAAATGCAGATTTCCTTTACAAAGGGGAAATTTATGCCCTTTTAAGCAGAAAAGGGAATGGCCTAGAGCACCTCCTATGTTTGCTGTTTCTTAATTGCCTTCAGTTCAAAATAATCCTTATGCCAAAGTGACATATTTTGAGGTGATATTCTGATCCCTTCCAACTGTTATAACAAAGTACCACAGACTGGAAGACTTTCACAAAGCTGATTCATTTATATGTAAAGTATTTGTCACCCAGTGTCCTAAATACATAGAAGTGTATGAGGGATTAGAATCCCTGCATATCCAATAGAGTCCTAAGTAGATCTCAATCAATATGAATGAATGGATGGGTGATTATGTTTATAGTGCCTGTCTTATGGCTGCATGCTAAATCCTTTTCAGTGGACTCCAAGGAAGTGACCCAATTCTCTGGTTATATTAGAATTTTGTTATATGGAATATAGCTTAAAATAAGTGGACCATCAGCTGAAAGTAAGAAATCTTTGAGTCTTACAGCTATTTCAATGAAATAGAATTTGATTTGTACCACAATCATAAAAGGTGGTCTAGCAGTGCAAGATATTCTTCTATGGGATCATGAATACTGATCTATTTTTTACACAGATATATCTCAGAAGCTAACATTCAGAAATGTACTAACACAATATGTCACAATATGTTGTTTAACAAAAATATAGAAAAAAAGCCATATCTGCCACAAATGAGGAATGTCATTAAAGCATCAGCTGCAAATATTCACAAGCTTCTGACTTGGCAATTGGCTGCAGAGAACCACTTACTCAAGCAATTCTTCACTATTAGCTTTTGCTTGTTGCTCTTGGCTTCAGCACAAAGTTGCTTTTAAAAGCAGGTGACAAAATGAAAGCCTCAAGTATATGACCTTATTTCAGGTCATTTGTAACTTCTCAGATTGTTGGTTAAAAAAATGGTTTGCAAAGGGTATTAATAGGCTTGCATGGTTTTCATAAACCACCTGAATAAGGTGCTTCTCAGAAGTAACCATGCCATTCATAAAGCAAGGACTCTGGAGCCAGGTGGAATGGGTGTAAAATATGGCTCTACCATCTCCTATCTGTTTGACGTTGAGAAAATTATTTACATCTCCCTAGGTCTCGGTTACTTACCAGTAAACCTCAGAATCCTCATGGGGAGTGAATATGTAAAGCACTTGCATAAAGTCTGGTCCACAGAAATGCTATCTAAGTATTTGCTGATAATATGGAGATGTGTATTTATTGATTGAAAAAAGAATTCCTACAAACTACAATGGTTCTGGCTACTTCCCAACATGGGGAAGAAAAGTGGCAGACTGAACATTGCCAACAGCTGGGGAGGACCAAGATGACTGGCCCTTTACTTCTCTACTACAGTATTTCCTCTCTCCCCTTCACCTTTCCCACATTTCTGGGAAAAGTGCCCAATAATGCAAACAAGTTGTTAGCAGGACCTCCCATATGATGTGAGAGGGATGGTACCTGGTCTGGACCCTTTTCTTCAGGGGAAATTTTCTGATTCTTTGCCAACTTAGTGGGAATGATCAAAATGTCTTTTGATAATGGTTTCCGTTCATTTTAGCAAATCTCATCCCAAATTGCAAACATAAAAAAAATGTGGATAGCATGTTCTTTTATTTCCTTTGCTAAGTAGTTGAGAAGCATGAGATAGGTCCTTATAGCTTCAGGCTTGTCTTCAAGAGTAAGTCCAAAAAAGAGGTAAACAGATTTCCTGCTTCAGGGACAGGCTGACAAGGGTTAACATTTTGCTGAGGACTCCATTTGTGTGCTCTGTAAGGAAACAGGCAATGCCTCACAGGATCCCATTACCCAAACAGGAGAAGCTAGAAGCCTTGGGAAGTATTTACCCGGGGCATGAATGGGTCATATAACTTCATATAACTTGCAACACAGCATTTGTTTAACACTCAAGTAAGATTAGAGGGGAAAAAAAGCACGCGAACACACACACACAGAAAGAGAAGGAGGAACTTAAACCAGCTATGGTGAAGACAACCTAAAGGTCAAAATTGTAATATTAAATAAATCTTACAAGATTTTATAAACCATAATTTATTGTCTATGTGCAACTGACATTTTAGCTCTTGGTTTAATACCAGACACTTCAAAGTATTCTTGTAGAAGAATGGTTGATAACCCTCTTACACGGTATAATTGGAATTCTGCATGTTAGAACATTTGGTTTCTGAAAGATTTTTGTAAATGTTAATAGCTGTCTTTTAAAATAGTGTAAGTGTGAAATGCTATGAAAAGCAAAGGTTTAAATGTCACTCTGTCTATAATTTTCATATTGTAAAAACTAAATAAGTTTTTTTAAATGGAAAATCTAAAAGCCTGCTGCAAGTTTGAAGATATCAGCTCATTCATTCTTCATTTTTGAAACAGATATGACATTTAACCAAATGAGCCAAATTTAGAATTAAAGGTGATCTGTTTTTTCTAAAATTTAATATTGAACATTTAGCCTAAACTGAAAAGCAATTATATTTACAGAGTTCCCTACTTCTTCCCACATTGCATGAGCTTATGATTAAAGATCTGCCTTTAAAGTATTCATCTGATGAGCCACCTAGCTACACATAGTCATTACCATCTGAGTTTTCATTGTGGACTCCAGCCAGTCTGGCTGAGGCAGTATTTGGGTTCTTTGTATAGAGGCAGAGCCAATGCATTTCTTCCCAGAGTACATTTCTTCCTACTACGAAAACAAAAAATGCCTTTTCCCCTTCTCCTTTCTTCTGTTTTTTTTTTGTTTTGGTTTGTTGTTTGTTTTTTTGTTTTTTGTTTTTCTCTCAGGTTGGCTTTTACTTCTTTGTGAATGTTTACTGTGCAAAGGGGGAAGTGTTCATTTTCGTCCACTACCCCTCCTTGGGGATCTGAATTCTGCATCATCTCTGGTACTTGGCAGCCTGTGTACATAGGCCAAGAATGAGCATCCTACAAACAAGAAAATAAATAAACCTGATTCACGTAGAATAGGACCCGAACATTACTGCTCAAACCCCATTTCACCTAAGTCCTGTTTAACAGACCAGTGTATTTGGTGTTGGGTACGTGGCTGCTATTAGAAATTTGTTACTTTTCATAGGTACCAAAGGTTGCAGGGGAATCAATTAATAAAAATGTAAATGAGATGGCATTCAAGAATTTCCCTCTAATGCATCACACTCATTCAATGCAGTAGTGTTGCAATATGTTTTGCTGGTTGAAAGACAAAGGAGCCAGTTATTGTTCAAATGCCAGGAAGTACAAGTAACTTGTACCTAGCTTATCTCTGCTCCTGTAAGCACATGCTCTAGATCTCAGCATCCTTTGCCTTGTGCAGCTAACAAGAGAAAGTCAGTTGGGTACAGCTGGTTTAATACATACTAAAGCTATTTTCACAGAATCATTTATTCATTCTCCCTCAGCCTTTAACTCTATGAATAGAAACCAGTTTTAGGCTAAGCTCACATTAGAGGCAGAATCAAGAGATACAGTATTGGTCAAATCCAATATTTTCTATTGGGATAAATTGGGGATGTAAGTAATCCGTTCCTCTTTCATTTTAACTTACATCTTAAGAATATGATATCACTTGACCCAGTACACTGGACAATGCCTCCCTCTTCACCATAGAGAAAGAAAAAAGATGCGTCCTTCTATATGAAAGTGGGATTTATATATATATATATCACCTGGGAGAGGCCTTAACCAGTGATTAACCCTGTTATTTAATTACGACACAAGAGCTGAGGTTCTCAAACTTTAGCAAGCATCAGAATCACCTGTAGGGTTTGTTAAACCACAGATCGCTGAGTCCTGTCCCAGTTTCTGAGTCAGTAGATCTAGAATAGGGCTGAGAATGTGCATTTCTAAAAAGTTCCCAGATGGTGCTGATGCTGCCTTTTCCACACTTTGAGAACCACTGAAATAGTGTGTTTTTCCAGCACCAAAGCCAAGGATTAACTGGGTTATAGCTAACAACCCTAAATAGCACACTCACTAAGTCACCTAAGGGCATACTTTATATTCTGCTTTTCCCGGTTTACTAAAGAGACAGCATCAGACTGGATGATTTACAAAGATCATTTTTAATGGCATGGGTCATGGACTGGTAAAACTGCCTTAAAAATGTTCCCAACTAAATTACTGTGAACATGTTCTATTTGGGGCTTTAATTAATCATGCATTCCCATTTTTCTTCCCGAAAAACAAAAATAATACAATAACTTCCATTTGTTAACTTCTTCCTACAATGCTACTGGCTCTGTGTTGCCTGGTTCCCATCAGTTTACCTCATTCAACCTTCACTGCAATCAAGGAGGAAGCTTTGTCATCCCTATCTGACAGAACTGAGGACATGGCTGAAGGAGATTAAAAGCACATTTGGAAATACCGCTTTAGATACTCTACAAGTTAACCTTGGAATAAACCAGACTATCAGAGAGCATTGTCGCTTACTGACAGATTTCTTTCATTCCTCTCTGCTTTGGCATTCAGCAGTCAACCACATCAAGAGACCTCATAAGAAACAGCCCTGTAACTCATTTGTTGCTTTCCTGTAAGAATGTTGTCAAGGACATTATTTACTTCATTACAAAGGGTCTTCTTTGTGCTGGAGAAACTTCTCTCAGAACTCTGTGCCAAGAAGAATGGTGTTTCTCCCGAACACTGGGTTTGATCTTACAGATAGTATAAATTATATATCCAGGCACATCCTCCTTTAGTGAGTATATACAAACTGGCTTCACTTCATTTTTTTCATCTTCCAACATCTACATAATAATATTTACTTTTAAAAATGTTCTTAACAATGAATATGACCAAGACAATGTGAGGAAACAGATCACAAACTTTGTGTCAATATAGTAAGCATGTTTCCTGCAGGGAGATCCCACTGTTCCCACTAAAATAGAACACAACAAAAGGAGGTAGGAGAGAAATAAATGACTTAGGACCTATCTAGGTTGAAAAGGCAAACTAGAAGTGGTGCACACCTAACTTGTTTGAAAATATTTTGTCAACTATTATTCTTGTCCTCTTGGCACTTCTGGGTTCTCCTCGTCCCTATTTCATTGCTATTCCCCTTTCATATTTCCTTTACATACCTGATACCTTCCCTCCCCAAAATGGTATGTGTCTGTGTAGTTCCTTGATAATTTTTGTCAATGAATAATAAACTTTGGGTTTTTGATAAGGAGGTAAAAAGAAAGGGCTCTTATTGATTCTGCACAGGGCTGTACACCACAGGGTGAGGAAAAAAGGAAAATCCAAATATGTTTAGTCAAGATGTTTTCCTAAACTATTGAAGAACTCTTATCTGGCCTCCTCTTAAAATATGTAAGAACTGTTTCCAGCAGCTTGTTATTTGGCTGTGCTTATTTTAGACCAAAGCCAATAAAAAAAAAAAAAATGAGACTCTTCCCACAGTTTACTTATTAATTATACAGGATAAAATAGTAGCTTAACAGGAGAACTCTGGCAGACACCCTTTTACCCAACTTAGTGTCACTACCGGTGGGATGAACAGGCACCATGTGTCTGCTTGTGTGACAGTGTGACAAAACACAATACCACTTACCTCGCACTCCTGAGGGGATAAAAAAGTGCATCCTGAATCTAATTATAGGGAAACATGGGATAAACCCAAACTGAGGGATATTCTACAAAATAAATGGCCTATGGTCTTCAAACCAATATCATGAAAGACAAAAAAAAAGGTAAGGAAACATTCCAGGTTAAAGGAGATTAAAGAGTCATAAAAACTAAATCTAACACAAGATCCCAGATTGGGCTCTGAATCAGGGGGAAAAATGCTATAAAGGATATTAATGGAGTAGTGGCTTGTGCCTGTAGTCCCAGATACTCATGAGGGAGGCGAAGGAGGGAGGATCACTTGATCCCAGGAGTTCAAGGCTGAAATGAGCTATGAGTAGACCACTGCACTCCAGCCTGGGAATCAAAGCTAAACCTTGCCGCATACCCCCCAAGCAAGGAAAAGAAATTTTTGGAGCCTCTGGCAAAATCAGAATAAAGATCTGTAGATATGATAAGGGATTGTATTGATATTTCACATTTTGATAATTATAACATTGTTATGTGAGCAAATATTCATATTTTTAGGAAATACACACTGAACTACTAGGGGTAAAAGGGAACTGTGCCTACATCTTACCCTCAAATGGTTCAGAAAAATAGAATCACATAACCATTTTATGTAGACGATAGAGATAAATATAAACATAGGTGCATTTACTCCATGTGCATGATGCAGCATGTTCATCACACAGCACAATGGGATAGACGGATGGATTCACAGATGGATGGAGAGTTAAAGACATGAAAGTAAATGAGGCAAAAGGTTAAAAACTGTGAATCCAGGTGAAGGGTATACAGTAGTTCTTTGTACTATTATTGCAATTTTGTCCTGCTTGAAATTATCACAAAATTTTCGAGGTTTGTTTTGGAAAAAATAATAGGCACAGTGTATTTTTTTCCCTAAGTAATAGTGCATGATGTTTTGTTTGTGATGTGGCAAAGCAAATAGCTGCAAAATAAAGTCATTCACATAACAAGCATGGTCATCTTAAAAGCATGATGCCTAGTGAAAACCACTTCCTTTCATGCATAGACTTGGCTAAATCTTTTTAAAAATGTTTTGAAGCACTGGGGTTGATTATTCGCACCACAGAGTTCTCATGTGGTAGAAATGTTACGCACGCCATTTTTAAAACAAGCTTAGCTCTCAAAAAACCCTGCCCGCTACCCTCTAAAAAGCACTAGAACACACCAAAGCATAGGAGGTACCAGCTGGAGTCATATATTCTGTGTTCTCTGACAAGGGTAGTGCCATTATAATCCAACAGGCCCATGTGAATGTGCGGCAAGCATTTGCTTCGATTTTTATTGTGGAGCATGACAGAAAGGAACATTTGTTCCTTTTCATTCCTGAATGTTTTCATGGTGACATTTCTCAATCTGTGGGTTTGGGTGTGTGTGTGAGAGTGTGTGTGTGTGTGTGTGTTTACTGCTTTCTTTTCCCTCAAAGAGATCACCCAGTGACCTTGAAATCTGCACTGGCATTTTGCTGGCAGGAAAGGAAGCTCTCTCTTCTCATTTGCAAAATGAATAACAATTTGATCATCTTTAAACTTCTAAAAGGTTAATTATGCTCTCTTCATGAGTACCGAATAAAAACCTGTTTTATCTCTGCCCAAATGAAACCCACAGGGCTCACCCTCCCTCCAGCTCTGCCAGGGGCCCGAGTCCTTCTGGCTGTCAATTAACCACTATCAACTCCTAGATCTGTGTGAGCTGCTATAGATTTTGTCATCCCAAAACCATGACAGCCCTCATTTGCTAGAGCTGTGTGGTGACTTTAAAAATTTCTCAGCAGGAAAGTGTTACCAGCTTCGGGTGTGGTGGAAAAAAAAGGAAAGCAAGAGGAGAGAGCTGGAGAGAAAGAAAGAGAAAGACTAAAAGATGTTGGATTACTAAACCTTCATTTCACTTCAAAGATTTCCACACCCAAACAAGAATTCAAACAACGTAACGAATATTGGAGGGAAACGCTAATGAAGGTAACAACCAAAAAAATTAAAAGCAAATTTAAAATATTTAAGCTCTGCTGCAGCCAGAAGCATTAGATTCTTGCTGATCTGCTCGTTCTCAAGGTACACTTCTGCACACTCAACGATGATGGTGCCCGTGTGTCAACACTCGTGGTGGGAGTGGTCAACAAGACTTTGTATGGAAAAGGCTCAACATCTACCCCTCTCCCCTTTAACATTTCTAAGCTGCTACTATTTCTTGGCCATAAACAGCCTCCTTAGTTATAAGCCAGAAACCATATCTTTAAAAGCAAGTCTGAGAGAGTTACATTTCATTTTTATTACAAGAAAATGTCACCTTTCAAAGAAAAGCAATGGCAGAGAATGGCAGCTCACGCTGGGAGGCAGGAAATCCTGCTTTTGCCTGACACTCATGGCTCCTTATTTTAATAACTCATACTATTTCATATAAGCCAACCAAGCATTATTATATTTGAAAACATAAACAGAAGATGGAACAAGCAATATAGTTTTTTCTAAAGGAAGCTTGTTACTATACACAACAGCTCAGGTGTTTTAACAATTGTATAATTACCAAGATACCCTACAGAGCCTGACTGATCTTTTGACTAGACTGAAGTGCGTTGTGTGTGTAAAAATAAAAAAGGCCTCTGTGCAACTTCACCCCACGTTCAAGATGCAGTGACTAAATGTGTGATAAAACAGCAAGTCCCTTTCTTTCCTTTCCTTCCTTTCTTTCCTTCTTTTCTTCCCTCCCCTTCTCCTTCCTCCCTCCCTCCCTCCCTCCCTCCCTCTCTCTCTCTCTCTCTTTCTTTCTTTCTCTTTCGTCTCACTCTGTCACCCAGGTGGGAGTACAGTGGCATAATCATAGCTGACAGCCTCAAACTCCCAGGCTCAAGTGATCCTCCCACCTCAGCCACCTATGCGGGACTAGAGATGCTCACCACCATACCCAGCTAACTTTCTTTTTTGGTAGAGACAGGGGTCTCACTGTGTTGCCCAGGTTGGTATTCAGCTCCTGGGCTCAAGCAATCCTTCTGCCTCGGCCTTCCAAATAATGCCTGAGATTACTGGTGCAAGCCACCAGGCCTGGCCCTTTATTTCTTCAGCAACATCTCTGTAAGAAGATCCAGTGGCGACTACAACTTTCCAGTGATTTCATGAAAAATGAAATCATTTTTACCAGGAAGCACTAATGCAAATTCAGAATTTTGGTTGTTCTTCTTCCTGGATATGTGAGTATATGTGTGTGGCAATACATATAACATAAAACTTACCACTTTTACTATTTTCAAATGTATATTAAGCACATTTCAAGTGGTGTTAAGTACATTCACAATGTTGTAGGTACTTCACCACATCCATCTCTAGAACTTTTTTGTCATCCCAAAGAGAAACTCCCCCATTACCCCTTTCCCTACCCGCTGATAACCTCTGCTCTACATCCTGTGTCAATGAATTTGCCATTTTTGGTACCTCACATAAATTAAATCATATAATATTTGTCCTTCTGTGCCTGGCTTATTTTACTTAGCATGTTTTCAAGATTCATCGATGTTGTAGCATGCATCAGAATCACATTTCTGTGTTTAAGGCTAAATAATATTCATATATATGTGTGTGTATATATCTAGATATATATACACACAGACACACATGCCACATTTTGTTTTTCCATTCATCTGTTGATGGGCATTTGGGTTGTTTACACCTTTTGGTTATTATGAATAATGCTGCTATGAATATTGGTGTGTTTGAGTACCTACTTTCAATTCTTTGGGATATATACCTAGAAGTGGAATTATAAAGTATATACTGTGGTTTTTATGTACAATAATTGTGTCAGCCAGGCCAACACACAAGTGTTGCTTTGTGTGAGGTAAAAAATACAATAGAAATTTTACTTAGCAAATATTGGATATTATCATGCTTACATTCCATTCCAACATGGTTTTTGTTGTTATTACTCAAGTATTTGACTAATTATAGGAATATTTTAAAACTTTAGAAATGGGGGAAGAAACTGAATTCATGCCCTAATTTTCTTTTAGCAAAAATATAGAGTTTAGGTCTTAGTCTGTTTTGTGTTGCTATAACAGAATACTTAAAACTGGCTATTTTTTTTTTTTTTTTTTTCAGATGGAGTTTCGCTTTTGTTGCCTAGGCTGGAATGCTATGGCGCGATCTCAGCTCACCGCAACCTCCGCCTCCCAGGTTCAAGCAATTCTCCTGCCTCAGCCTACCAAGTAGCTGGGATTACAGGCACGCGTCTCTATACACAGCTAATTTTTGTATTTTTAGTAGTGACGGGGTTTTACCATGTTGGCCAGGCTGGTCTCGAACTCCTGACCATGTGATCCACCTGCCTTGGTGTCCCAAAGTGCTGGGATTATAGGCATGAGCCACCATGCCTGGCCCAAAACTGGCTAATTTGTTTTTAGAGATTTATTTAGCTCATGGTTCTGCAGGCTGGGAAGTTCAAGATTGGGCAGCCACATCTGGTGGCTTCTGGTGAATGCCTCATGCTGCATCAGAACATGGCAGAGAAACAAAAGGGGAAGCAAGGCCGGGCGTGGTGGCTCACGCCTATAATCCCAGCACTTTGGGAGGCCAAGGCAGGTAGATCACCTGAGGTCTGGAGTTTGAGATCAGCCTGACCAACATGGAGAAACCCCACCTCTACTAAAAACACAAAATTAGCTGGGCGTGTTGGCGCATGCCTGTCATCTCAGCTACTCTTGGGAGGCTGAGGCAGGAAAATCACTTGAACCCTGGAGGCAGAGGTTACAGCGAGCCAAGATTTTGCCATTGCATTCCAGCCTGGGCAACAAGAGTGAAACTCCGTCACACACAAAAAAAAAAAAAAAATGTGGAGGGAAGCAGGCACTTGCCAAAAAGGGCAAACATTAGAGGTGTCCTCACTTTGTAACTACCTGCATTCTTGGTAACTAACTCAGTCCCTTGAGAGTGAGAACTCAGTCTTGAGAGAAAGGCATTGAGACCTCTTAATGACCTAATTGCCTTTTAAAGGCACCACCTCCCAACACTGCCACATTGGGGACCAAGCCTCAACATGAGTTTTCGTGGGGACAAATCATATTCAAACAACAGTAAGGTCCAAACTAAAGCACTAACATGGGCAATAAGTATTTTCCTCTGAGTGGTGGATGGAGGAAGAACTTCATGTTTATCAAGAGTTATTATCACTTGGCAGGGACAGTTGACAAGAGTTCCATCTCCACCCTTCTGTATGCCACTTTTCTCCCTGTAGTGGGAAGATTTTCCACAGCCCATGCAGAGTGTCATTTGGCAAACTGTCCCCCATTCTTCCTTTTACATTTTTTTCTTTTTGGAGACAAGGTCTTTCTCTGTCACCCAAACTGGAGTACAGTGGGATGATCTTAGCTCACTGCAACCTCTACCCTACAGGCTCAAGCAATCTTTCCACCTGAGCCTCCTGAGTAGCTGAGACCACAAGCACATACCACCACAATCAGCTCATTTTTAAGTTTCTTGGAGATATAAGGTCTCCCTATGTTGCCCAGGCTGGGCTCAAGTGATCCACCCACCTTGGCCTCCCAAAGTGCTAAGGTTACAGGCATGAGCCACTACATCTAGTCACTGAGTCACCATGCCCAGCCATCCTTCTTTCCTCCCTACAACCCACTGTGCCTTTTGTGAACCAGATAATGCCACTGTCCTGCTCTCAGCTAATGAGAACAGATGGGCACATAATCCAAGGAGGATCAGTCTACAGATTGGCTAGGTGACCAGTGGCCTATGACCCAGATTTTGGATTAAAAACATGAGCAGAACTAACTGGACTCCTATCTCAGGACATGAGAATCAGGAAACTGTTAATGAATCACAGAGCCACCGAAGTAGTGGGCAAAGATGGTATTAAGAATGCTATGAGATTGTCCGGTTTGGAAAGGACACCATAAGCCAAAGTTACATGCAAGCTGAATTATGAGGGAAAAGAGAAAGTCACACATTTGAGAAAAAATGCATCAGACACACAGAGAGAAGTAGATATGTCTTGCAAGATGATGCAATCCATGAGGATGATGGCAGAGCTGCTAGGAAGAGCTGACTTTGTGTCTAAGTCTTGCCATTTCAAGGCCTTTCCGTGTATTTCTTTATCAATAAACCCTTTCGTTGAGTTAACTGGAGTAAGTCTCTGTCCCTTGCAGTTTAACAAATCTAATTGAAACTCTCTCTTCTACTGTTTCTTCTTCCATATCGACCATCTCCCAATGTCTCTTATTATCCTTCTAAGCCCCTTTTTTTTCCTTCTTTTCTCCCCCATCCCTCAACCCTACCTACGCCTCAGGCACACTGCTGAGGCCCATCCCTGTAGAAGACCCTAAAAAATGGAAGAGAAATAACACGGTAGTTTGGATATTTTTTTAAATGACAACTTTATTGAGATATATATCATAATTCAGTATTTTAAAGTATACAATTTAGTGGGTTTTAGTATATTCAGAGTTGTATAATCATCACAACTGTTTAATTTTAGAATTAATTTTCATCATCCCGAAAAGAAATCCCATACCCATAAGCAGTCATTCTCCATTCCCTCCTCCCCCTAGTCTCTGAGAACCACCAGTCTACTTTCTATCTCTACAAAGTTGCTTATTCTGGGCATTTCATATAAATACATTACGTACAAAATACAATAATCATAATATATGAGTAGCTTCTTTCACTCAGCATAATGTTTTCAAGGTTCATCCATGTTGTTGCATGTACTTCATTTCATTTCATAGTTCAATAATATTCCATTGTATGGTTATACCATATTTTGTTAATCCACTCACCGGTTGACAGGCATTTGGGTCGTTTCCAGTTTGTGGCTGTTATGAATAATCCTGCTGTGAACATCTGCATACAAGTTTTTGTGTGCACATGTTTTCATTTATCTTTGGTATATACCTAGGAATGGAACTGCTGGGTCATATGGTATAATGCAATATATTTAGTTGTCTTTTTGCTCCCCTTTCCTTTCTGCAGACCTTTGGCAGGTTTTGCAGCTGTCATTCTATTATTTTCTTTGCATGTTCCTGTTTTCAGTACATCTTTCCATTTTTCTCTTCTCTCTGCTTTTCCTTTTACTGGATTATTTGAGTTCATTAAAAAATATATATATATATCTGACCCCAACTACCTGCAGAACGTGCTGGCTGAGCTGGCCGCCCAGGGGGTGACTGAGGACTGTCTGGAGCAGCAGTGACCTTGTGCCCCAGCACACCCGCCTCTGGTGGCCACCCCGCTGCCCCATGGCTGGCTGAGTGGCCAGGCAGGAAGTGCCCAGCCCGAGAGGCTGGGAGGTTTGTTGGGGGCGTGCGGTGTGCCCCACCTGAAGCCGGGGCTCCCTCTGCCTGCCTCTCCTTCCTCCCCTCCAGGAATTGGACAGCCCTGGGCAGTTGTACTCATGGGGGCTTAAGATGCAGCTACCTCAGTGCGCAGGGCCTGTCTGTCCTCTGGGGGCTGCTTCGGGCCTGCAGCGCTTGGGGCCTGGCGTGGGGCAAGTAAGTAGAGACTTCCCCAGCCTGGACGGGCGTGGGTTCTGGGTCAGCTTCTTTTACCTCAATTTTGTTTGCAATAAATGCTTTATAGCCAAAGTCAAAAAAAAAAAAAAGTAGCTTTCCCTGATGGCTTTTATTATATTTCCTCTATGATATTTTCCTTCTCCCTCCCTGTTGTTGATAATGCTTGAGTAAAGCCTGCTTCACCTAGAGGGAAATAAGTATGTGGAATAGAATGACATGAAGTAGTTCCATAGAGTAAGAACTTCATAAACAGAAGCACATATTCAAGGGTGCACAGACAGAAGATTACAGTAGTTCATATTTAAATGACCATTGTGGTCATATTTTTATTCCTGTATTTGCCGAGTCTGACCACAAAACTTGATGTTGACCTGCAGTCTCTTCCATCCATCCATCTAAACAAACTGCAAACACAATGTGACTCCCAGGTAATTGCTGCACTGCTGCTATAGGGTATGTCACCATCAGCAGTACTAACCCTTTGCCTCGGGCACCATATGAACAGTGACAGACGAATCACCCTGATGAGATGAAGAACTCTAAGTGGATTGAGGGAGGCCTTTGACTCATCCCAGCCCCACAGCTTCCCAGTCAGACGTACCCTTATATTATTCCTACTGTAAACTCAAGTCAGAAGCTGAAAAGCACCAATTTTGCTCAGGGAGATGATTCAGTGTTTTTCAAGTTTTTGACAGCTGACCAATTAAAAACCAGATGATACTGATAACAAGCTCTAAATAAGCCAGAATTTAGAACCATAGAAGGCACCAAAGCACCTACTGGCCCTCCATGCTCAGTGTGAGTTTGAGAGAAATTCAAACATAATTACAATGATGAGGAGGATGCTGATGACCTTAGGGATATGGGGCATGACTCACATCATTAACTGGAAAGCAGCAAATTCTGTTTCTTAAATATATCTCCAGTGAGCCTCCTATTTACTCCATTTCAGTACTCCTTTTTCAAGATTCTGAAATTGTATCCATTTCCAGTTAATGATTTGAATCCTGCCCAATATCCCTAAAGCCTTCACCATCATCTTTACCATCGTAATTATCATTGAATGTTTTTATACTCATACTGGGTACAGCTGCATATTAGATGAAGTAATGTGGCTGATTTCACATGTAACTTAAAAAGCATAGCTTCATCCATATTTAGTCAAACCACGTAGTTTATGCTATTGAAAATCTACCATTATTAAGACATTTGTTAACAAGCACTTTGCTAAGCCTTTCAGTCTATGAATGGGGAAGTTGAGATATTTTTCAAAAGGGAAAGGCACAGAAGCTCATATTCCTAAAATTCATTAATATCATCATTTTGTAAAAGCCATTGGAGATTTTTCAGGACGAGGAGTGACATAAAGAAGCCTGATCCCCAAATTGGTTGGCATTGCCCTTAACTTACAATTTTGAATACTATTCATTGTGTCAGGCAATAGGACTTTTGAGGGTATGGTGGATATAAACACTAATGAGTTTTGCTTTTATTTTAATTTTTGTGCTCTTTATTAGCCAATATACCAAACCCCTTTCCAAATAAAGAACTGGCGCCAATATCAGTCAGGGATTTTCTATCCATGAGTGTATTCTTATTTCTGTGTGATCAGACTTCAGAGAGAGTTCTAAAACAAGCAGGGCTGGTGGTGCTGGATTTTAGAGCAGAGATGCTATAAAAAGTGCACATTAGAGAAGTTTTGGATAACACAGCATGATGCAAATTGCTACCATACGCATCGCTTACTGGAACCACGCCGATCTCAGCAGAGGGGACAGGAGTGACATCACCAGTACTGTGACTTGAACCACCCTCAGGAAAACACAGCTGATGGGACAGCGACGGTCGTAACAGCGCAGAGACCTAGCAATGCACGCCATGTGAGACCAATCAAGAAGCAGTTGCTGGAGTTCTCAGTTTCATTTCTCAAATTTTATAGCTAGACCACATAAAAAATGTATAAGAGAAGTTTGGGACATTTTGAGGCAATGAAGGGAAGTGGCACGGTGAGCATCATTTTATTTTGTTCTTATCAGGTAAGAAATCACCAGAAATGAAAGCTTTCACAGTGTCAGTGTTAATAACAAAATGACCCGTACAACAGGAACAGTTCAAGGGCTACTCTGTCCATTTCCTATGCCAAATAGCTCTTGCATTAACACTCTTGCTCTCTTCCCTAAAAGCTCACAGTGTTGAAATTAGAGAAGCCCCAGGGGTTACAGCAGGCCAGAATACTGGGACAGACCATATCTAAATGATGCCAGACACTGAGAAATGCTATCAAGGACCAGCATTTTAAAAAATATCTAGAGAAATATCGAAATCTGCTCTGGTTTATTTTATTTTATTATTTTTTTTGAGACAGAGGCTTGCTCTGTAGGCTAGACTGGAGCCTAGACTGGAGTGCCGTGGTGCAATCTCGATTCACTGCAACCTCCACCTCCCGAGTTCAAGCAATTCTCTTGCCTCAGCCCCGCAGGTAGCTGGGATTGATTACAGATGCATATCACCACACCCAGCTAATTTTCATATTTTAGTAGAGATGGGGTTTCTCCATGTTGGCCAGGCTGGTCTCAAACTCCTGACCTCAGGTGATTCACCCACCTTAGCCTCCCAAAGTGCTGGGATTACAGCTGTGAGCCACCACGCCTGGCCCTGATTTATTTAAATTTAGGGTCAGCTCTCTGGCAATCTCAACTTCTCCTCTTTCTCAATCCAGTGGTTTGCTGACATTCATTCTCTTAATACTTAGATGCAACCACTAGCTAACTACGAACTGACTCTGTTTCCTATCGTTCACAAATATTTATTAAATACCTTCTATGTGCCAGGTACTGGCTAGGTGCTAGAGATGAAATGATTCACAAAACAAACATGATCCTTGCCCTCATGTTGTTTATGTATTTACTTGTAGGGGAAGAGTAAGGGACATCAACAGAGTGCCACTCAAAAATGTAACCACTACTGTAGGAAAACAAGACAAAGCAGGTGTTATGAATGAGTGTATGGGAGGAAGATGCTTGGTCAGGGAAGACCATATCAAGAAATAGAACCAGACACCTCTTGTCACCTTCTCTGCTTGTGTCATCATCCACGATCCCTCTGTTCTATTGCCAGGACCATGGCAGGAGCCTTCGAAGCAAATTTCCTGATTCACTTCCTTATCCGCAACTAGTTCATTTCCATACAGCAGCCAGAGGGAGCCTCCCAAAATGCAGGAGAGGTAATTTCTCTTTTTATGAGACTGAGTCTTGCTCTGTCACCCAGGCTGGAGTAAACTGGCACAATCTCTCGGCTCACTGCAACCTCCGCCTCCCGGGTTCAAATGATCCTGCCACCTCAGCCTCTGAGTAACTGGGATTACAGGTACACACCACCACACCTGGCTAAGTTTTTTGTATTTTTCGTAGAGATGGGGTTTCACCATGTTGGCCAGGCTGGTCCCGAACCCCTGACCTCAAGAGATCCACCCACCTCGGCCTCCCAAAGTTCTGGAATTACAAGAGTTGACCACTGCGCCCAGCTAATGGGAGGTAATTTCCTTCCCCTACTTGAACTTGTAGTGTAAAGATTAAAAGTCCTTTCATAGCCTTCAAGGCCCTAGAAGACCTGATGCCCTGCTATCTCTCTGCCCTCATCTCCAACCACTGTGTTTCCACCACACTTTCCTCCTTGTTGTTCTTCAAAAGACCAAGACTGACCCTTTCTCAGGGGCTTCCAAATTGTGGCCTCTCCTCCAAGAAAGCGCTTCCCCCAGATGTCTGCAGAGTGTCCCCATCACTTAACACAGACTTTACTGAAATGTCACTTTGTCAGGTGTGCCTTTCCTGCCAATCTGTATAAATAAGGAGTGTCCCACCAGCACTCTCAGGCCCCCACTTGGCTTTCATTTTCTATACCATACTATATATTGTGTTACATTTACTTATTGTCTGTTTTTCCCCACTAATGTGCAAACTCATGAAAACAGGGAGCAAACTGGGATAAAACTATGAGGAAAAGCTGAGCAGAGGGAGCAGCATGTGGGAAATCCTGAGACAGGAGAGCTTGGTGTGCTGAGCCACTGACAGCATTGTGGCTTTATGATTCATCTGGAACCACAGGTGCCTCCAACTCTGAGAACTGATCAAGGGCTTGGACAAAAGAGTGAAAATACCACTAGGAAAAAAAGAGTCCCTTCTGTGCAAAAAAGAGTCCAGATATATAGAGGAAGAGAGGGAAGGAGAAGAGAGAACTCAACTTTCACTGCTCAGCAAGGCACAGAAAAGGTCACGCTTTAAGAAAGAAATTCTCATTAAATTTCATTATTGTTTTGTTCTTTATTTTCCTAAGATCAAATGAAAAACATCTGCTTTAAAAAATTCCTATGAGGAAGTTGGTTAGGAGAGAAAGTTGTTTTAGCTTGACTCAGTAGCCTACATTTTCAACATCTCTCACCCAGTCTTCATCATTGCCAGGCACTTGTTAAGTTTACGATGTCATTGTTTATGAGAAAAGTTAACAAAAATGTATCAGAAATGAATTATAATCATTTTATTTAACAATTCTTTTCTGGGTACACTGTGCATTGAACAAACATTGAGTATTTACTAAATGCCAGGCCCTGGGTTAAGGTGCCAGAGACAAGTGGACTCTGCCTGCCAGGCCCTGGGTTAAGGTGCCAGAGACAAGTGGACTCTGCCTTAAAGGGACATCCTGGTCTACCAGCAAGTCAGATAAAATACCAAAGATTACAGAATTGGTGACAAGGGCTACAACAGGTAAACTGATCTTGTAAACCTGAACTGGAAGGAGAATCGGACCCAACACTTCCTGAATCTTGAAACAGGAGCAAGCATCACTAAGGCGAAAATTGGGGGAAGACTCTTATGGGTGGAGACAGCCAAGGAGCAAAGCTCTGAAAACACCAGAGAACAAGAAGTCCTAAAAGCCCAGCTGCAGTGGCTCACATCTGTAATCCCAGCACTTTGGGAGACTAGCACTTTGGGATGGCTTGAGGCCAGGAGTCTGAGACCAGTCTGGACAACATAGTGAGACCTTGCCTCTACTTAACAAAAAATTAGTGGAGTGCAGTGGTATGTGACTGTAGTCCCAGCTACTCAGGAGGCTGAGGCAGGAGGATCACCTGAGTCCAGGAGTTTGAGGTTACAGTGAGCTATGATTGTGCCAATGCACTCCAGCTTAGGCAATAGCAAAACCTTGTCTCAAAAAAACAAAAAGAAAAAAGTCCTAAAGAAGGAATCCTTTCATTATGTGCAGCAGAGACAGGCCATTAATGGGTTGTAATTTTAAAAAGCAGCTAAAATGAGGGAGCGCACACATGCACACACACAAAAGTGTACACTTATCTCAAATATTTAAATACTCATTCGCCACTTTAAAACATATAGGACCTCCACATTGACCATGGACTACCACATGGACTTTCTTACATAAATCACACCCAAAATAGATCACCAACTTTTTCTGTACGAGAAACTTAAACACGTTTTATGAAGCAATCTGAACGTAAAACACTCCTAGACTTCTAGGATCCCCTGACCCTAATATTCACAGTAGTCTCTACCACATCTAATCTAACGCGTTTCCCTTATAGCAACTTTGTGATGTCAAGTTTTTCCAGCACTTTCAACTTAGTTTCATTGTAATAACAAGTTTCTTTCGAATCTCCTATTTTATTGTTTCAAATAAATTTTAATTAAATTTAATAATTACAATAGCAATTACAACTTGCATAAACAGGTTCAGGAACAAATGCAACCAGCTTCATGAAGCAGACAACTTAGTGTGTAGGAAAAGATGGGTAAGGCCATATGGCAAGCTTGTCCAACCCGCTGCCCACTGGCCACGCGTGGCCCAGGATGGCTTTGAATGTGGCCCAACAGAAATTTGTAAACTTTCTTAAAACATTATGGGTTTTTTCATGTTTTTGTTTGGTTTAGCTCATCAGCTATCATTAGTGTTAGTGTGTTTTATGTGTGGCTCAGGACAATTCTTCTTTCAGTGTAGCCCTGGGGAGCCAAAAGACTGGACACCGCTGCGGTGAAGTAACTAGCCTTCTGCTCTAAATCAACCATGTTTTCTATGGGTTCCTCTCCTTAAAAGATAGTACCTAAGAACTAGGTACATGCTAACACTTCTATCAAGAGGATGCAAACTACTTAGCATTCTGTCTTACATCTCAGTCAATTCACCATATGTTTTATATCTATTAGGTGCAGAGATTTACAATAGATTGAACAGGAGAGATTAAATATAAATGAAAGGACTATTCAACAGCACAATGGGGTGACGATAGTCAATAATAACTTAATTGTACATTTGAAAATAAAGAGTGTAATTGGATTGTTTGTAACTCAAAGGATAAATACTTGAGGGGATAGATACCCCATTCTCCATGATGTGCTTACTTCATATTGCATGCCTGTATCAAAACATTTCAAGTACCCCATAAATATATACACCTATTATGTACCCACAAAAGATAATAAAAATAAATAAAAGCAAAAAAAGACATTATTGACCTTAAAAGATCTCTAGTGTTATTGTACAAATGACTACCATCATCACTGTGTTATCTGACATTCACTGACTACCTACTTTATGCTAGGCATTATGGAAAATACTTTGCACACATTATCTCAATTAATCTTGACAACATTTCTTTCTTTTTTTTTTTTTTTTTTTTTTTGAGATGGAGTTTCACTCTTCTTGCCCAGGCTGGAGTGCATTAGCACGCAATCTCAACTCACTGAAGCTTCGCCTCCCAGCTTCAATCAATTCTTCTGCCTCAGCCTCCCGAGTAGCTGGGAACACAGGCATGTGCCATCACACCCAGCTAATTTTGTATTTTTAGTAGAGACAGGGTTTCTCCATGTTGGTCAGGCTGGTCTCAAACTCCTGACCTCAGGTGATCCGCCCACCTCGGCCTCCTAAAGTGCTAGGATTACAGGGGTGAGCCACCACGCCCGGCCTGACAACATTTCTTTAAGGTAGATACAAATATCACCAACCGTGCTTTATGGGTAAGTTAACTGAAGCTGAGAGCCACTCAACTGGCAAAGCCAAGCTTTGTCTGAGTGAAAGTTGTTGCCACTTTGCTTCCTTGCCGTTTGCTGTTACCAATAATCAGAAACCCCAGATCAGTCTTTCAGCTATTAAACTGTAATAAGCTTTCCTCCTTTGGTTTTTTACTATTAGCATAGAAGAGTTTCCTTAAATCATTTTCTCCACCTGAAATTATCACTGGAATGAATGAGACCTAAAACCTTGTGAAGTCTGGTATGGATTCATTGAGTGTCCTGCAGTGTGCTAGAAGCCCCAATCCTGAATCAGTCTCAGGCCCACAATTTCAGTGGTCATGACCAACCAATGGGACCATGGTACGACCGATGAGCATTCCACTCAGGAACCATAATGCCAAACCTCTTTCCCATCTAAGAGTCGACCCTGATTTTTATTACTTGCATATGCTTTTTGTGTGTGTGTGAGACAGGATTTTATTTTGTTGCCCAAGCTAGAGTATAGTGGCATGATCTCAGCTCACTGCAACTTCTGCCTCCCTGCCATAAGCAATCCTCCCACCTCAGCCTCCCAGGTAGCTTGGAATACAAGCACACACCACTATTCCCAGCTAATTTTTTGTATTTTTTGTAGAGACAGGGTTTTGCCACATTGCCCAGGCTGGTCTCAAAGTTCTGGACTCAAGTGATCTGCCCAACTCAGCCTCCCGAAGTGCTAGTTATTACGAACATGAGCCACAGCTGCATTTTGCTTATTTTAACAGGACTTCTCTAACACCTTGTTTTAGAAAACTAGGTAGAATAAAGAAAAAAGAGAATGAACACAGCAAACTATTAAGTCGGTGGTGATGACCGACTTCTAAGACATCATTAATTTAATACTCTGATTTTTTTAACTATGATAAAAAATGTCATATGATGCATTTATAGTTTTATAATAGATGAATAATACACGTGTTATAAATAGTCCCAACAATACAGAAAAACGTAAGAGATAAAATAGAAGCACTGAAATCTTTCTACCCACTGACAACCATGATTAATACTAATTGATATATAATATTCTGCACGCATAAGTGAAATTTTGATGAAAATATTTTGACTTCTTTTTCTATAAATAACTAATCCAATTTTTACCTTTGCAAAAGACCATGATGTATCCATGTCAGCTATCAGGCATCATCTCCTGATGGTATTTCAGGGACTCCCCTCTACGAATCCAATTAGAATGAAGTACTGTGATGCAGATACAACAATGTCCTACTGCAAACACCTTTGTATTTAGACATAACCTGTCTAATATATTTGTTTCCTGCGCATGTAGTCCTTAAATAAAAATAGTCTCCTTTTACACCTCCTCCAAAGAATTGATCAGAGTTTAATTAGATTTAATTCCATTGATTTATTGCAGTGAACTGAATTGAGCTGAATCAAAGAGAGTCATGTAGGAATTGCTGAGCAGTTGTTAAAATGTACCTCTATTTCTTGTGACAATGTGGTGCCTTCAGTCATATGGACTTAAAATGAAAAGACTTATAATCTTTTAAGATAGCAAAAGCTCTTAAAGTTTGGGTGGACAATGTACTGTTTTATTCAAATACCAAAAACCAAATAAATTAGACCACCATGATTCTCACAATAGTTGAATGAATCAAGAAAAATAATTTCTTCATTTTCTTCTCATGTGTATTATCTTCATTCCCAGAATTACCATTCCCTCATGCCTTAATCAGTTCCTGAAATCCTATCCCTTTTAAAACAGAGCTATAGCTAATAAATATTTTAAATACTGACATTTGTTAGGCATGTTCAGAAAATCTGGAATAGTTCAAGCCAACTACAATGTCTCATGATGGATCGCTGGGGGTTACTGGACAGGTGATGCTTTGGGATTTTGGCTGTTTGGGACAGTAGCAAAAGGATGTCATCACTGCCTTTGAGAAAAACGTATGTCCTGTGCTTAGTAATTGACACTAATAATCCCATACATGGCATTCTTTATGCCACCTGGAGGTTCTGGAATTTTTTTTACTACTTTCACTGATATTCCAGTTTTTATTCCTTCTCTAAGATAGAAACCAGAGCTCTTTAATACTTGGTATAATCAGGCTACTAAAGTGTGTCCCACGAAGGGATTTGCACTTGAAGAGCATCCTCATAATCTTCAGAAATAAGCAAGTACCCTGCCGGGCATGGTGGCTCATGCCTGTAATCCCAGCACTTTGGGAGGCCAAGACAGGTGGATCACTTGAGGTTAGGAGTTCAAGATCAGCCTGGCCAATGTGGTGAAACCTCATCTCTACTAAAAATACAAAAATTAGCTGGGCATGGTGGTGCATGCCTTTAATCCCAGCTACTTGGGAGGATGTGACAGGAGAATTGCTTGAACCCAGGAGGCAGAGGTTGCAGTGAGCCAAGATCACGCCACTGCACTCCAGCCAGAGACAGAGTCAGACTCCGTCAAGAAGAAAGAAAAAAAAAGAAAGAAGAAAAGAAAGAAAGAGAGTGAGAGAAAGACAGAAAGAAAGAGGAAGGAAGGAAGGAAGGAAGGAAAGAAGGAAGGAAGGAAGGGAGGAAGGAAGGAAGGGAGGGAGGGAGGGAAAGAACAAGAAAAGGAAAAGAAAAGAAAAAAGGGAGGGAGGGAGGAAGGAAGGAGAAAAGAAAAGAAAAGAAAGAAGCAAGGAAGGTAGGAGAGAAAGAAGGAAGGAAGCAGGGAAGGAAGGAAGGAGAGAAGGAAGGAAGGAAGGAAGGAAGGAAGGAAGGAAGGAAGGAAAGAAGGGGAAAAGAAAGAAAAGAAGCAAGTACCCAACATATCAGGGGAAGAAGAGGTGTATCCTGTCTGAAAAGCAATTTCACTGAATGCAATGAGCCTGGGAGCAAAAAAGATAAATTACAGCCCTTTCATCTATAGAATCAAGACAAACAAACGCAGTGGAGAAAATGTAAACCCCTATGGCTGGTAACTAACTACCATCTGTCTTCCATAAATCCCTTGGAAGTGGAGAAGGCATTTCAGGTGCTAAATGGGACAAGGGTTACAGCCCATATGTTGCAATCAGTGCATTTACAAATAACCACACCCTCAATTATAGTGATTTGCAAATGGCAACGGCAAAAGCTGATTGCTTCCTAATAGTCACTCTCCCCTTCCCTAGTAGCAGAATCCCAAATTTATTTAAGGGCATCCATGAGCCCAGACATAAGATCCTACTTTTCAGCCCCCTCTTTAAGTTTGATGTGACCGTGTCAAGAAGTGCTGGCCAATTATACGAAACTAAAGTGTTGTACAGTGTTTACAGAAAGTTCCCTCAAAATGCAGGGAGTAAGCCCTTTTTTCTCTTCTTTTCCTTTTTTTTTTTTTTTTTTGAGACAGAGTCTCACTTTGTTGCCAGGCTGGAGTGCAGTGGCGCGATCTCGGCTCACCGCAACCTCCACCTCTTGGGTTCAAGCGATTCTCCTGCCTCAGCCTCCCCAGTAGCTGGGACTACAGGCATGTGCCACCACGTCCAGTTAATTTTTGTACTTTTAGTAGAGACAGGATTTCACCATGTTGGCCAGGTCGGTCTCGATCTCATCTCATGATCCACCCGCCTTGGCTTCCCAAAATGCGGAGATTACAGGCATGAGCCACCATGTCCAGCCCTTTGTTCTATCTACTTTATCCTACGGTACAGAACATGAAACTGCAGACCACTCTTAGGAAAGGTGGAGCAGAAAATGAGAAGAAACCATGCCAGTCCTTGACTCGCTACCTCCAGATTTACTTTACTTCAAACAGAATTAAACTTTTATATTGTTTAAGCCACTGTTGAGGGTTCACTATTATTTGCAGCTGAAACTAATCCCAACTCATACAGATTAGAAATAAATAGAGATGGCCGGGCGCGGTGGCTCAAGCCTGTAATCCCAGCACTTTGGGAGGCCGAGACGGGTGGATCACGAGGTCAGGAGATCGAGACCATCCTGGTCTACACGGTGAAACCCCGTCTCTACTAAAAAAAAAATACAAAAAACTAGCCGGGCGAGATGGCGGGCGCCTGTAGTCCCAGCTACTCGGGAGGCTGAGGCAGGAGAATGGCGTAAACCCGGGAGGCGGAGCTTGCAGTGAGCCTCGTGCCACTGCACTCCAGCCTGGGCGACAGAGCGAGACTCCGTCTCAAAAAATAAAATAAAATAAATAAATAAATAAATAGAGATGTATACAATGCCCAAGATGTACTGGTAGTGCAGAGAAATTGGCCCAGGTTCTTTACACAGGCTAATGGAAATGAGTTCAACATAAGTGTCCAAAGCAGCAAAAGGGTAAGGCAGGGAGGGGGAGTGGGCAAGGAGTGCCAAGCCCAGAGGCCAGGAAGGCAGTCATTATACTCATGCCAGGCTGGGCCTGAGCACAACCTCACAAAATTTAACTCAGTGAAGATTCAGGGCACCACTACCAATTATTTAGATTGGATATAAGCCAAGAGAGACATAGCACACAAAGGCTCTACAGCAGTATTTTCAACTCTTATTCCACGCCACTTATGGTAAACATAAAAAGCTCCAAGCCCTCACCTTGAGAAAATGATACACCCCTGGAGGATTGAAACCCAACTCCCCTCTCTCCCATGCCCACCAAGGATAACTACAACAGAGCTCCCATCAGCTACCTTGGTACTGCTAAAGGTACTCATTAAGAGGTTTTGTTCTTTGTGTATAAAGAAGTTCTCAACTTTTGTTTTTTCTGCCTCAAAGAACAGAACAGATGATATTCACAATGTGAAACACCCACGGGCATGCCCAGAGTGAGAAGAAATTTCCAGCTTGCTAACTGTAACTCCATCATTTTCAATCCCACTCAAGAAAGCACATAAGAATTGGAATGAGAATGACATTATTATAAATGATGTAATGATAGTGACAACTTTGAATTTGCTTTAATATATAAAGATATTAAATCATATCAAGTGTTCCTAAATAATCTTCAAGTCACTTGAAGATAAAAGTATTTGTAACAACCCTCTTAAAAACAGCAAGAGCTCGGAGCAAGTCACCCATTTACAGATGCTCCTCAATGATTTCCAAGCCAGAAACAGGCTTACAGTGTAGAAAACCATTTACCAGGTAAATAGCCGAGCAAGCTTCCTCATGCAAATGAGTTCTGAATAAAAATCTCTTTAATGATAATAATGAGGATGCTGATCAGAGCCAATTATTTCAAGCTTCATAATTTGTATATTAACTAAACATTCTCATAATTAAGCAAGTTAGCCTAGGGAAATACCATTCATTAAAGGCTCTGGTGTATTTTGTTTCTGAATTTTCTGCTCTAAAATATTCCTGTGAATAGGAAGTGAACTTGCCTGTAAGTAACAAGAAGCTGAAAAGAGGAACTTAAACAAATTTGGGGTATTATTATTATAATGCAGCCAAAAGTCTGGAGGTAAGCTGTTCAGAGCTGATGCAGTGTTTCCAGGCAGCGGGTAGGGATCAAGGCTCTTTTCTATTTCTTTTTTTTTTTTTTTTTTTTTCTGAGATGGAGTCTTGCTCTGCCGCCCAGGCTGGAGTGCAGTGGCTGGTTCTCAGCTCACTGCAAGCTCTGCCTCCCGGGTTCACGCCATTCTCCTGCCTCAGCCTCCCGAGTAGCTGGGACTACAGGCGCCCGCCTCGTCGCCTGGCTAGTTTTTTGTATTTTTTAGTAGAGACGGGGTTTCACCGTATTAGCCAGGATGGTCTCGATCTCCTGACCTCGTGATCCGCCCGTCTCGGCCTCCCAAAGTGCTGGGATTACAGGCTTGAGCCACCGCGCCCGGCCGATTCAGCATGTCCTTAGGGTGAGTTCATCTCTTTAGGGTCTCACCATAGCTGCTTCGCTGCAAATTTATGAGCCCATTCTGAGCAGGAAGAATAGGAAGACAAAGGGCAGAAGGAGCCACCAGCTGAGCTGGTGTCCTTGAAAGAGCTTGTCTAGAAGCCCTACCCAGTAACTTTCACCTACGCTGCAGTGACCCAAACTGTCTCATGGCCACCTCTAGCTACAAAGTGTGACTGTGGGGAGTGAGGAGTCGTGAGAGTGATGATGAGGAGGGCGGGTAAGAAAGGGTGATGAGAAATAGCTTTTCAGCAGGGGCAAATCTCTTCCCTACACAAAATGAGGGTTACGTTAGGGAGGAAGGTGAGGGAAGGGTTGATACCAGGTGAGCAACCAGCCTTGTCTTTATCTCCTAGCACTTGGAAGGGTAAAGAACAAAAAGGAAGGAATTCTAGAAGTCTCTTAAAAAAAAAATATGTTTGAGATCTCCAATAGAAGTCATCAGAACCCTGTTAGGGAAATGCATGACATGAAGACACATGCTTGTCTCACTTTGGAACTGGAGCAAAGAGTTGAAACTTACATCTGTATGGAGACACTCACAGACCTAGAAGAAATGAACCTAAAAAGCAGTCAAGCTGCCTACAGCAATATCACAAATAGGGGAATGTTGAACTTTTTCTAAGTAAAAGATAAAAGAAGACAAACAGGTAATTCTTTCTGTATGCAACCTTTCTTTTGTTTTCTTTGTTTGTCCCTAAAGCATCTTTGTTGTTTTTGTTTAATCTTCTGTGTTCTCCAATTCCTTTTATTCATTAAAAAAAAAAAAAGGTTCCAAGAAGGTGCCATAATTGTATCTTTCTTATATTTTTTTAGTTTACAACGTTCTTATCAGTTGGGCCCCTCTTTACAAGTCACACTGTACATGTTTTCTCTGTGTTAGTGATGGAAACCCAGCTTGACATCTGACAGCCATACTCAGTCCTTTCTGCTTTGCACGTCAGCAACTACTGGAACACTTCTGAATTAGCACTTCGCTGTCAGTTTTGTTAATGATGTTTGAGGCAAAGAGGAACACAACCTACTCTTCTGGGAATATGATATATTGACTCTGTAGAGTTGACAATAGTGAAATGTTGGTTTAATGCCAAATTTGCCTTTCAGATATGTCACAAGTTCTAAATATCTGAAAAAACGAACGAATAGAGCTTAACCCCATATTAGCAACTCATGAAAAGCTGGATTTAAATGTTGGCTTAATAAGAGTTTTATTTAATTATCATTAATCATTAAGAAATCTCCATTACAGGTGACATACAAAAATGAACAACAGACTTTGTTCTTATATAGTATTTTCCCATTTGAAATAAAAACAATTTGCTAATAATACTTACCATGACCCCTGAAGAAAGCACAGACAAAGTTTTTTTTTTTGTTTTTTGTTTTTGTTTTTTGTTTTTTTTGAGACAAAGTCTTGCCCTTGTTGCTCAGGTTGGAAGCAGTGGTGCGATCTCGGCTCACTGCAACCTCCGCCTCTCGGGTTCAAGCGATTCTTCTGCCGCAGCCTCCTGAGTAGCTGGTATTACAGGCACTCACCACCATACTCAGCTGATTTTTGTATTTTTTAGTAAAGACAGGGTTTCACCATGTTGGCCAGGCTGGTCTCCAACTCCTGACCTCAGGTGATCCACCTGCCTCAGCATCCCAAAGTGCTGGGATTACAGGCATGAGCCACCGTGCCCGACCTAGACAAAGATTATCCTATTTATTTATAATGTATTTATTGAGACAGGATTTCTCTCTGTCTCCCAGGTTGGAGTGTAGCTGCATGATCACAGCTCATTGCAGCCTCAATCTCCCGGCTCCAGTGATTCTCCCACCTCAGCCCCCCAAGTAGCTGGGCCGACCGGTACACATCACAACACCCAGCTACTTTCTATAGTTTTTGTAGAGAAATGGTTTCACCATGTTGCCCAGGCATGTCTCAAACTCCTGGACTCGAGCAAACCTTCCACTTTGGCCCAAAGTACTGGGATACAGGCAAGAGCCACCACATACAGCCAATTATTCAATTTTTAAATAAATTGAAATAGTGGTTGAAAATGTTCAGTAAAAGTTATATACTTTCATCACTTATTTTAGAAAAATGAGTCATCTCACAGTCTGCAGGTCCCATGCTATATTTTGGTTAAAGCAGCACATAATAATAAATTGTTTATCATAAGAGCATAGGTCGAAGAATTAGAATTTAGCCTCCAACTTTCTTGTTAGAATTTCTAACTGACAATTTGCTAGTGGAACAACTCAGAATTTACTGTATCTTTCCTTGAATCTTTATTCACAGCTATGTTGGACATGTTTGTCCAAAATGCACAAATGCAATTACAGCAAACACATCCAGCTCTGAAACGAAGACCCCAGCACCTTACATTCTTAAATTTCTTTGCTGTCTGTCCATGGAAATAAATACATTCCTAACCTTTTCCCCTTTACCAAATAGATTTAATAAATCTACAAAGTAAAACTACTTAAGTGGATCAAGCACATATTCAACTTTTATTTATAGGACAGTGTGATAAACTGAAAGCATCACTTTCATGAAAACATTATATTAAAAGGCTCATCAAACATAGTTATTTTAAAGAATGAAACAATGGCACAATCATAAGAGCTCTGCCAGTCTTTTCACCCAGCGCAAAGATAACGGTTTCCTATGTACTTTTTAAAACTATTGTGGTAAAATACACATAACATAAAATTTACCATCCTGACTATTTTTGTTGTTGTTGCTTGTTTTCTGGTTTTTTATTTTTTTGAGACGGAGTTTGGCTTTTTCACCTAGGTCGGAGTGAAGTGGCCCAATCTCGGCTCACTGCAACTTCTGCCTCTCGGGTTCAAGCAGTTCTCCTGCCTCAGCCTCCCACGTAGCTGGGATTACAGACTCCCGCCACACCAGGCTAATTTTTGTGTTTTTAGTAGAGACGGGGTTTTGCCATGTTGGCCAGGCTGGTCTCGAATTCCTGACCTCAGGTGATCCACCCACCTCAGCTTTCCAAAGTCCTAGGATTACAGGCGTGAGCCACCATGCCCGGTCCATCCTATTTTTAAGGAATCAGTCCATTGACATTAAGTATATTTATTTATTGTGCAGCCATTGACATCATTTATTTCCAGAACTTTTTCATCTTCCCCAGCTTAAACTTGGTACCCATTAAACAATGACTTCGAATTTCCCCTCCTCCTCAGTTCCTGGCAACCACCATTCTACTTTCTGTCTATGAATTTGACCACTCTAGGTACCTCATCTAAGAGGAATCATACAGTATCCTTTCATGACTGGCTTATTTCACTTAACAAATCAATATCCTTAAGATCCATCTATGTTGTAGTGTGTGTTAGAATTTCCTTCCTTTTTGAGACACTGTGTGTCTATACCACACTGATTTATCCATTATCTATCTATGGACTCTTGGGATGCTTCCACCTTTTGACTATTGTGAATAATGTTACTATGACCATGGGTGTGCAAACATCTCTCCAAGTTCCTGCTTTCAATTCTTTTGTTTTCCATGCAATTTTTAAGTGGTAAAACTGAGTACTAGTGTTTATATGTGAGGAAAAAACACCTTTAGAAATATTTGGAAAACATTTCAATACTAATAGGTAGCAAAGCAAGTGCATAAGACAGTAGAAAGAATAGACTCATCTCTGCGACTTCCCTTTGTGACCTCGTAAGAGTCATTTGTGCTCTGGTTTCCTCATTTGTAAAATAAAAATCTCTAGTTATAATTATGTAATTATTAAGTCTCTTTTCCAGTTCTAAAATTCCATGGTTTAACGGCTCCAGTGGACTCAGGACATCGATTCCCCAAAGCTTATGAGATAGTTCATGATGGTCCAGGGCCAGAGTCCAAGTTTGATGGACTTTTAAAGTTTAAGTTTACTTTTTAAATTCAGGAATTTTTTTTGCTCAGATGTAGGGAAGAGGAAACTAATAAGAAATTCATTTGAAAATCAACTAGTGTTTTTTTTTTTTTTTTTTTTTTTTGAGATGAAGTCTCACTGTGTCACCCAGGCCGGAATACTGTGGCACAATCTTGGCTCACTGCAACCTCTTCCTCCTGGGTTCAAGCAATTTTCTGCCTCAGCCTCCCGAGTAGTTGGGATTACAGATGCCCACCACCATACCCAACTAATTTTTTTTTTTTTTTAATTTTTAGTAGAGACAGTGTTTCACCATCTTGGCCAGGCTGGTCTTGAACTCCTGACCTTGTGATCCACCTGCCTCGGCCTCCCAAAGTGCTGGGAGTACAGACGTGAGCCACCATGCCTGGCCAAACTTGTGTTTTACAAAAGAAGTAATTAATAGAAAAATGAGCGTTCCAAGGATCTTTGCAGGTTGTATTCTTTCTGAAAAGAGAAACGAATTCACCTATAATATCACTGTAAGCATTGAGAGCTTTGTCAATATGTTAAAGTGTTATTCTTCAAAATTGTACACTGCCTTGCTCTTCTGAAAGTACAGTTCAGCTAAAAGAATCTCAACAACTATGTTATCCAAGTTGCATTTTACTCAAACAAAGGTGTGTGGGTGTGTGTCAGAGAGAGAGAGAAACACATCTTCAACCCTTCTCTACTGTAACTGGTTTATGTCTGAGAGTCAAATTACCCAGTTTGGATGACGGCTCGGTTCAAATAAACTACATAATTGCAAACTTTCCACTTCGTTTTCTGTTGAGTAAACATAGAGTTTGTGTAAGTCTGTGGTTTCGTAATGCTACCGAGCCCACTCTCCCCGAACTGGCACAGAGGCCACCAATTTCCCGTCTCTCAGGCCTGGCAGAGCATCAGAGTGGCAGGATCAGTCTGGAGTGGTAAAAAAGATTCACGCAGCTGCTATTCTCTGAGCTGGGAGAGGTGAGAAACTGCTCTACTATAAGTCTTTCACGTTCTGGACTTGGCTAGCACCCTCACAGGAAGTGTGCAGGAAGCCTTCTGATTGGTCCACAGAGTTAACCTGTCTACTGGAAATTTTATTTCTGATATACACCCATCAATCTACCTCACCCCATCTCTTCCATTCCCATGAAATGCCAGGAGCTAGCCCACACGCTCAGCCTTTGAGCCACTACCAATGCTATCATCTTAACCTTGGTGTGCCTCAGTTTCCTCATCTGTAAAATAGGAATTATATAATAGTACTACTCCATGCAGGTTTGTGAGGATTAAATGAATTAATATAGTCAAGATGCTGAATCTGTACCTGGCATTTAGTGAACCCTGGGTACATGTGATTATTATTACTCCCTTACCATGCCCTCCTGGCTCCTTAACCACCTCCAGGGTTGGTGCCACTGCCTTGATTTTACCGTAACTCACAGGTGTGCTCTGATTCTGGGTCTCTTCTCCAGCTGAAGGCCCTTGCAACTTGCCTGATGCTTTGGGGCACTTATTCCAGAGTCCTACCAATTTCCACATCAAGCACCACCTTTCTTATCACACTCTCCCAGGCCTCCAGCCCACTTCCCTGACCAGCTGCTCCATGCAGTTCCAACACTAACAATATTCAAGTTTTGGTCTTGATGACAGGCTCTCTTTTTACATGCTAACCTGAGGGGAGACCGCCCATGGCACATGTGGCTTAGAAGTTATCTGTTGGGTAACCTTCCTCATCTTATAAACGATAAAAGTGCTGGAGTCATGTACAATCAATCCCTTGCACCCCTCTGCCCCCAGGTCCAGCTCTAGAAGGGATGTGGGGATGAAGCCATGTCTCTTGCCCTGAAACATACAGGATGTCAGTAACCGAGCCAGAAACTGGGGCCAGCTCTCGGCTTTCCCATGACTATGTTCTACCCACTCAACTATAATGCCAAAAAAAAAAAAAAACCACAGACATTTCATCAACCTGTCTCTTCTGTCAAATTGCGTTATTCTCAAATTGTGTAAGCCTTATGTAAACAATATCACTTCACACATGGGGTTCCATAAGTACATTTGCTGCGTGGTTCTCACCCAGCAGGTTTTCTATAGATGGATATATAAAAAGTGCCAAGATTTCAAACTTAAGAAAACACTTAAAGGGCGGCCGTCCAGCAGCATTACAGTCATTTTTTTGCCCTGAGGCACAGGAGAATGAGTTCTTTGCAACTGGATGGTTCTAGCTGATGCTCATTACCAAGTGCTTCTAGGCAGATGGCTTCCCTACTCTACTGATCCGCTGAGACCAAATGGCTGATGGATCTGATTTTTCAGACACATAATTTTTATATTCTTGCTGCATTTTTCTTCTTTCATTTTCTTCTCTTGTCACTCTTCTGCTCCTCTATTCTCTCATTCACTCTCCAGAATAACCATTATCTCTGTCCTCTCTCTCCCCTTTCTCCATTCCCTCTTTCGTAAACAACCCCTAGTATTGCAAGTCCGCACATGTTTACTTGAAATTATTATGTCTAGGGAAGGAGAGTCTCTGTTAAAGCTCTCTTAAATAATGCAAATTCATTACCTAAAAATGCTTCTCCATCTATCTGATGTATATTTATAAGTTTGCTGGATTTTTATTGTTTTTTGTGCAAAGATAGAGTTTCCTCGTACTAGTTACTAGCTAAAAGTCATTAAATTAGCTTTCACTGTAATAAAATGAAAGCATTTACTTGATTGCTAAATAATTTAAAGCAGGCTCACTAAGGTATATTGCCACAACTTAACATGTTGTAGCATAAAATGAAGATGCTAAAGCCCTGACAAAGAACAACTTTGGAATTCATCAGTAGGTATTACATATGTTATGCTGATTAAGATGTTATGTTTTAAAATAGATTTTCCTGCCTCCGATCTCTTCTCTGTCCAATCTAACTCACAGTTGCCACCTTAATCCTACAGAAACATCACTTTACATACCTTTCAGAAATCTGCAACTTCGTATCATTTAGAGCATCGTTCTCCAGCGAGCATCAAAATCACCTGGAGGGCCTATTAAAACAGTTTGCTCAGCCCAATTCCACCGTTTCAGATCCGGTGGGACTGGAGTGGGGCCTGATAATTTACATATGTAACATGCTTCAGGTAAGGATGAAGCTGTTGGAGTAGAGACCACACTTTGAAAATGCATTGACATTGAAACCCAGACTTTCAGTTTGATTTCAATGCCCTTTTCTTGTAATAATATGGCCTTTCTCTATTCCTTGAAATGGATATCCATAAGTTCCTTTCACAGGTAGACCTGTTATTTTGGTAAAACTCTTCTACTTTTTACCCCCAGAACAGATGTTGCCACCTGTATTGAGATAATTTCTGCTATTTAAAACATACACTTACTCTTTCTGTAAAACTCAATCCCACCACTTCCATGAGGGCTTCTCTAGATTCTACAGGATTTCAGAATTTCTTTCATCTCTGATTATAGTAGCATTGGCTTTTCTCTGCTATGTATTTGACCATGGTATATACTGCCTGGTATTATTACTTATCTATCCATAAATGTGATCAAGTAAACTAGTTTGCAGTACAAAACAACCAATAAATTTGAAGATCCTAGACAAGGTTTAATTTACATAGCAAAACAAAAATTAACTGTTTTTCAATTTGTTGTTGTTGTTTTTTAAATAAACATGATAATGGTTAGTCACCAAGAACTCTAAAATTGTACCAGCCGTCCTCCTAGTGGAATCAAATTGGCCATATAGTGATCCGACAAAGTCCTCTGCTATGTGCTACACAAAATCTTTTACATCAATATATGATTTTTACCCCAGTGCTTTTTCTAGATAACATAGCTACATGGTGCTTCTAATGGGGAGATGCATATCCCAGTTTTATTATGCATATAAGCCCAAAGGTGGATTTACCATGTAATGAAGCTTAATCTTCAGGTTCATCATTTGGATCATGGCTTCATCATGCCCTTCTGTGTGGCTCAATGAGAAGCCCTGATACTGAGTTAATGTGGTCAACTATGTTTGCAAATTTTGCGAAAGTAAGTATTTTTTAAACTATCTTCTTGAAGAGGGCCTCCAAAATTGTATAAGCATCAAACCCTACATGACTTGGGTCTGGCCCTAGAGATGGTACATGGATATAGGTCGAAGATGAGTAAGGCAACCAAGTCAGAAGCAGAATTAGGGTTTCAAAAACAAATGATTACTTTACCGCCAGTTCTCTGTTTTTTCCTTGAATCCATCAGTGTAATTCTAGAACCATTAATCAAATGAAGGCACATGTTTTGCTTTTTAAAAATTAGCAGCCATCTTATTCATTTGTGAAAATGGACAATATTAATTTGTATTCTCATTGATTTTATGTAATTCATATTACAAATAACATTACTTGAAGTACAGGTAATTATAATTTTAACAACAATTATCTTTGTAAATCAATGTAGAGCTTGTTTGAGAAAAAGGTTTTTTATTTATTTTAGGAATTGAAATGAAACTCTGAAGATGACCTATTAAAAACATATGGACAATTCTGAATCCTCAAAGAGTGGAACAAAGGGAGAGAAAACCTCATATTTTAATGACCACTTAAAAGAATCACAAAACTTAATCAACAAAGTCTTGGATGTTTGCATAAGAAGGACATGTGAGAGAGTAATACATCACTAGCAACGATAACACATTACTCAACTCTGCAGCCACAAAGAACATAGGTAGAAGGTTTAGGAAAATCTGAACGTCACAAACTAGAAAAGATAAAATTGGGCCTCTTAAGTTTATGGTCAGATAATATGATTTATAGATACTGGAATAAGTCTAGCTCTTATATAAATTTGTTTCAAACACAAAAAGTAATGTTTTCTTTCAGAGCAATTTGTCATTACAATGAGATTCTGGCACTTGACCAATTCTTTTCAGAGACTTGCTTCAAAACAAATGGCCATTAAAATCTTACCATGTCACAATAGAAAATCCTTACTATAATTCATTCTTGATGCAAAATTTACTTAAATTACTGTATTCATTGAGAGAGACTGCCAAACTTCATTTCATAAAAAAAAGTCATTTTCATAAGCAGTAAATCATAATTTAAATTTATCTTTATTTTCATCAGATGCATTATTTGTTTCCCATGTATAAGATACTGTTTTTCTTCATGCAGTAAGTAATTCCTAAGAATAAAGATTTTCATTTCTAACCCTCATTCCTTGAAGAAATGATGGAAATGAAGTGAAATATACATTATACGGTACAGTAAAAATTAGGCTTACATTTTTAAAGCCAAGAAACATGAAATGTTAAAGCTAGGGCTCCTGAAAAGTGTTTAGTAAAGCCAATTATAATTTAAATTAAATGGACACTATTAAGTAATCACTATGTACACAATCCTTGCACAGATAAATGAATGTGTAAATTACCAAGAATAAAATAAGAAAATTTTCAGATACTAGCCATATTAATTCAACTGAAAAAGCTCTAATAAATTAATAATTGGAAGATGGTAATTCACAATGCATTTAAATTATACTTTCTGTGTTACCTCATTTTTGGAAGAAATTATCTCATATTCATATATATATGTGTATGTACATGTATACATGTGTAGACATAGATTTAGATAGATATAGAATAAAGCCTGGAAAACAGATGCCAAAATGGAAGCAGTAGCCATCTTTTGGTGATGAGTTTCTAAGTGATTTTTATCTTCTTTCTCTGGCTTATTTATCATTTATAAAATGATTCTTAAAACAAAATATTTTAAAATTCATCTTTGATGGCGGCAAATGATTGCCAGTTGTACAGATCCATTTTCTATTATGAGAAGTTTTAAGGTTGATTTTCTACTTTGTGCATATGAAATTTCCCTTTTTGCACTCTGCTCCCCACTTTGGTATAGCATTTTACCTGAATACATATAAGTACATATTAGAATCACCAAAACTTTCTAAGAAAACTTACATTAAAGAAGTGGCACTTTGGGAGGTCAAGGTAGGTGGATCACTACTTTGGATCTGCTTAGCAGTTTTCCAGATGAGAAGCCTGTATTTTGTAAACAAAGGAAAAAGTCTTCTCAGTCTAGCTTTGGAACGTGAATAAGGATACCAGAGAAATGTGATACGCTAGAAGCCTTCTTTTCAAGGTGGGCTTACAATCAAACAGCTTTTTTCTCAAAAATAATCGTGAATTCAGGATTCGCACCCTTAATATGGGTGGTAACATTTCTTTTTCTGCATTTGTTTTTTTCATATTTTGTATTTATATTTACTTTTTAAACTTTTGTTTCCTTAGGTTTTAGGGGAACATTATTTGGTATTTGGAGTGGTATTTGGTTACATGAGTAAGTTCTTTAGTGGTAATTTGTGAGATTTTGGTGCACCTATCACCCGAGCAGTATACATTGAACCCAATTTGTATTCTTTTATCCCTCACCCCATTCCCACCCTTTCCCCCAAAGTCCATTGTATCATTCCTTTTTTTGGGGGGGGGGACAGAGCCTCTGTCGCCTAGGCTGGAGTGCAGTGGCACGGTCTCAGCTCACTGCAACCTCTGCCTCCTGGGTTCAAGCGATTCTCCTGCCTCAGCTTCCCAAGTAAGTGAGACTACAGGTGTGTGCCACCATGCCCAGCTAATTCTCATATTTTTAGTATAGATGGGGTTTCACCATGTTGGCCAGGCTGGTCTCAAACTCCTGACCTCGGGTGATTCACCCCGCTTAGCCTCCCAAAGTGCTGGGAATATAGATGTGAGCCACCGCACTGGGCTCATTGTATCATTCTTACACCTTTGTATCCTCATAGCTTAGCTCCCACTTATGAATGAGGACACATAATGTTTGATTTTCGACTCCTGAGTTACTTCACTTAGAATAATAGTCTCCAATCCCATTCAGGTTGCCACAAATACCATTAATTCATTCCATTTTATGGCTCAGTAGTATTCTATCATATATATATAGATCATATATATGATACACATGATATACAATACTATATATCATATATTATACATTTTATATTATATATTATATATAATGTATGAGTATATATTATGTATGATATATATCATATTATATATGATATGTATGCCATAATTTCTTTATCCACTTGTTGATTGATGGGTATTTGGGTTGGTTCCATGTTTTCACAACTGCAAGTTGTGCTGCTATAAACAAGCATGTGAAAGTATCTTTTTCGTATAATGACTTCTTTTTTTCTGCGTAGATACCCAGTAGTGGGACTGCTGGATCAAATGGTAGTTATACTTTTAGTTCTTTAAGGAATCTCCACACTGTTTTCCATAGTGGTTGTACTAGTTTACATTCCTACTAGCAGTGTAGAAGTATTCTCTTTTCACTGCATTCATGCCAACATCTATTTTTTTTTATTTTTTTGATTATTCCCATTCTTGCAGGAGTGAGGTGGTATTGCATTGTGGTTTTGATTTGATTTTCATGATATGAAACCCACTTGATCATGGTAGATTATCTTTTTGATATGCTGTTGGATTCAGTTAACTAGTATTTTGTTGAGGATTTTTGCATCTATGTTCATCAGAGATATTGGTCTGTAGTTTTCTTTTTTTATATCCTTTCCTGGTTTTTGTATTAGGGTGATACTGGCTTCATAAAATGGGTTAGGGAGGATTCCCTCTTCATCTTGCAGAATACTGTCAATAGAATTGGTACCAATTATTTGAATGTCTGGTAGAATTCAGTTGTGAATCCGTCTGGTCATGGACTTTTTTTGTTGTTGCTGTTGGCAATATTTTATTACTCTTTCAATCTCTCTGCTTGCTATTGGTCTGTTCAGGGTTTCTAATTCTTCCTGATTTAAGCTAAGAGGGCTGTATCTTTCCAGGAATTTATCCATCTCCTCTAGGTTTTCTAGTTTATGTGTACAAGGTGTTCATGGTAGCACCAAATGATCTGTATTTCTGTGGTGCCAGTTGTAATATCTCCCATTTCACTTCTAATTGAGCTTATTTAGATCTTCTCTTTTCTTTCCTTGGTTAATCTTGCTAATGGTCTATCAATTTCATTTATATTTTCAAGAAACTAGTTTTTTGTTTCATTTGTCTTTTGTATTTTTTTTTGTTTGTTTTAATTTCATTTAGTTCTGCTCTATCTTGGTTATTCCTTTTCTTCTGCTGGGTTTTGGTTTGGTTTGTTTCTGTTCCTCTATTTCTTTGAGCCATGACTTTAGATTGCCTAATTGTGCTCTTTCAGACTTTTTGATGAAGGCATTTAAGGCTATGAACTTTCCTCTTAGCATTGCCTTTGCTGTAAGTGTGATAACATATAAATGTGAAATCATAGATGTGTTACATATAGGATAAATTTGGGGGAAATTTTCTGCATATGAGGATGCTTTTTTAAAAAAAATATTACCTATGTGCCTGAAAGGCCTGAGGTATTAACCTAGAGTAGACCTGAACCTCTGAAGGGACTTGAATGTATAGAAAAGATAAGAGCTGAGTCAGGATCAAAGTGTAACATGGGTGGCCAAAGGCCCATCCCACCCAGAGATGGAGCTAAGCAAAGGCCACTTAGAGAATTCCTGGGGCCAAATTGCAGGGAACACAGTGTGGGGACTGCATATCTCGAAATTTTTAGCACCTTTTGATTTCAAATGGTTTGTCCCATTTTTCCTTTAAGGGCATAAGCAATAAATACACCTTTCCAAATATACAGTTTGTGTAGTGCTTGGCTCCCCTGAGATTGATGTTTGCCTGAATTTAAAACAGGTGCCTGTAGGGCTTAGGAAGGCAAAGATTCCATTTGTCCTGGGTCCTGTAGGAATAAAAATGTGGTACAGGCTAGGCTACATGGATGGCGGAAGTGTACACTGGCAAAAATAAACAACAACATCAAGCATCTGAATGCAGAGGAGTGGTCCTCAACCTCACTGTGTAGCAGGGTCTAGTATTTGGTGCCTGGCACCTGCGCTCAACTCTCGCTAAATTCATGTTCAATTGCTCTGCAATGAGGCTCAAAATCTTCCTTGATATGGTACCACTAAGGAGCTTGTTAGAAATGTGGAATATCAAGGCTCCAGCCCAGATCTACTGAATCAGAGTCAGTATTTTAACAAAAACTTCCTGTGATTTGTATGAATGTAAAAGTCTGGCCAGACATGGTATGCCTGAAATCCCAGCACTTTGAGAGACCCAGGCAGGGAAGATTGCTTGAGCCCAGGAGTTCTAAACCAGCCCAAGCGACATGGTGAAACCCCATCTCCACAAAAATACAAAAAATTAGCTAGGTGGACTAGCATGCACCTGTAGCCCCAGCTACTCAAGAGGCTGATGTGGAAGGACTGCTTAAGCCCAGGAGATCAATGCTATGGTAAGCCTAGATCATAGCACTGCACTCCAGCCTGGGTGACAAAGGGAGACCCTGTTTGAAAAAAAAAGAAAAAGGAAGGAAGAAAAGAAAGGAGAAGGAAGGAAGTTAGAGAAATACTGCTGAAAGGGATCAGAATATGCTAACCCAAATAGGCTACTTTAGCGTAAGGATTATTTTTAGCTGAAGACAATTGAGAAACAGCAGAAACAGGAAGAGCTCTCTGCCCTCCCGCTTTCTGCCTAAAAGCAAGGCATAAATTTCCTTTGTAAAGATGTTCCCTTCTTTCTACCAGGAAAAGGAGAGCAACTCCAGAGACAATTCTTATCACCAGAGACAACCTGAGTCTGCATAACAAACTTTATGAAACAAAACTTATCTACAATACATTTCTTAGTCACTTTCACAATTTATCACACTTAGGATCCCAAATCCCCTTTTCCTTTGTCTAGTCATTTCTCCACAATTTATCACCCTTTGTTAAAATGGTATATAAGTCACCAGGTCTAACCACCTCTTTGGGTTTTCATTTCTTTTCTGGGAAGCCCCTATGCATGTAAAAATGTTCCTAAAATGTGTATACCTTTTCTCCTGTTGATATGCCTTTTAGTAGTTTAATTATAGGCCTCAAGCAAATAACTGAAGACAGTAGAGGAAATTTTCCTCTCCTACACTACTTTTGGAGATGTTTGTGACCTGGAAAGGAGTTTAGTGACAGGAAATGTTTTTAGGTTCTGTTTGTTTAATACTTTAAACTTGTGCCAATTAGGAGACCACAAAACATTTGTGTTTGATCCACTACAACATTATTTACTATTTACTAGGAAATTTCCCAGGACACTGGAGTACAGTGAGGACTTCAGCTGAATGTATATATTTAGCACTTCAAAACAGGCTGAGATCAGGGCCCAGAAGCCAGAAAAAATGGCAGTAGTTGAACAGAGCTCACCTCTGAATTTAGAACAGAGGCTGCTATCTTTCTACTATTTTAGACTTCCTGCTGGCTAAGAGCATCCCTTGGCCTAGAGGTATTGATTATAGCCAGAAATAAATCAGAGACTTCTATGCCTGCTTGAGTTAAGAGAAATCAGACTTCACACTCTTGACAGCTCTGCTGGAGCTGAGGTCTGCACCCAGCCAACACAAATCATTTATAAACAGAAATGAGAAGGCACTCTCACAGCATGGTCACATTCATGGAAAGCATTAAGCTAAAGCAGAGGCTCAGTCCCAAAATTAGCAGTGTCATCATCACCTGGCCACTCCCAGGCCTACTTAATCAAAATCTCAGTGGGTTGAGGCCCAGTAATAAGAGTAATTAGAGGTTTAACCAGCCCTCCAGGTGATTCTAATGCAAGCTAATTATTGAGAAGGACGCTTCTTCCCATGTGTACTGAGCCTTTCCTATGCATCAGGCACATTTCTAAGCATATTAACTCATTTAATCTTCACACCAGCCCTATAAGGTGGATACCATTTTTATCCCGTCTTGTAGATGAAGAAAGTGAGGCTCAGAGCACATTTTACATCATTTCACAATATTGAAACCAATCAAGTGCCTGGCACTGTGGTGTATTAAGCACTTGGGCACAATGGGGAGCAATACTCACATAACTGTTTTAGGGGGAACCCACAGGCTAGAGTAGCCACTAAGGATATAATCAAACAAACAAGAAGTAAGACACAAATTGTGTTACATAAAGAGATATCTGAGCCATAAGAAAGGCCCAAGGTTGCTGTCTCACACAGGCAGCAGATTGGTGCTGGCCAGTGGTAGGAAGCCTTAGCTTCTATCCACACTGGGTCTATCCACAAGTCTGTTTGAGTGTCCTCACAACATAAACAGCAATTTAAAATAAGAAGGTGGAAACCAAAATGCCCTATATAGGGTTGCCAGGTTTTGCAAATTGAACTACATAACACCCAGTTAAATTTGAAGTTCAGGTAAACAAAAAATGAAGTGTTAGTATAAGCATGACACATGCAACATTTGGGACATATACTAAATTTTTGGGTTTGATTATCTCAAATTCAAAATTAATTGGATATACTGTATTTTACCTAAAAACCCACCCTTCATTACCTAGGTTAAGAAATCACACACCATCACTCCTGCCATATTTAATTAGCCATGCTGAGCAGCTGTGATTCAATGGGAGAGGAAACTACACAAAGGTGTGGACACCAGGAGGTGAAAATGACAGGGTGCTACTTTGGAGGCTAAAACACCGGATTTGCTACCTGTCACCAAAGGGTTTCTCCAGGGATCCATTCAGTTTCCTCACATTTTTCCCCAAAAAGGAGTGATCATTCAGCATCTATGATCACAATATTATGGTATCAAGACACCAAATAAGAGTAAGAGTAATTCCCCTGAAGGAAGGGGACAGTGAACAATGTAGGCTTTTCTTGAAGCCACTTCCTCAACAGTGAGATCAATGTTTGCATATGCGTCTAATTTTAATATCTATTCAAAATTATATTTTTACCTACTATGCAAAAGGTTTCCAAACAGTGATGCTTTCCTTTCCTTTTTTTTTTTTTTGAGATGGAGTCTCACTCTGTTGCCCAGGCTGGAGTGCAATGGTGTGATCTCAATTCACTGCACGCTCTGCCTCCTGGGTTCACGCCATTCTCCTGCCTCAGCCTCCCAAGTAGCTGGGACTACATGTGCCTGCCACCGTGTTAGCCAGGATGGTCTCGATCTCCTGACCTCATGATCTGCCCGCCTCAGCCTCCCAAACTGCCGGGATTACAGGCGTGAGCCACCATGTCCAGCCGAGTGATGCTTTTCTTATATTCCCTTTATGGTTTGACTGATGATCAATGTGGGTATTTTTTAATCACCTTCTATGTGGACTTTTTCATCCCTCTTAAGCAAAACAGTATGTTGCGTTTCAAGATATTTAAGTTACTACAAACCTTTATTTTCTTGCCTAATAATACTGTGAAATGAAAGACTTAACATTTTCATAATATGAAAACATAGTGCATAATGTATAGAATTTTATCAGCTCTTTCAACTTGGAAAGTAATTGGCCAGAAGTAGAAATATTAACCAGCATTTCTTCAGTATTTGCTAACATTGGGGAATTTTTTATGCCTTTTAAGCCTCACTGAAAATCTGCAATGTAGGTATTGTAACTTGATTTCCTCTTCTCCCATTAAAATTTACCCCACTAATAGATAAGCTGAACACATACATCATTTATTACAAGATTTAGAGATCAGTATTTAAATACTTGCTTCATTCCACCCAGCTCTAGGCATTAAAGAACAGCAGGCCCTGAGCCAGTCAGAGAAGAGGTGTGAAATGGCAGCTAGGTTTTTATGCTAAGACTGACCAGGTTCTGAAAATCACGATGTCAAATATTAGAAAAGAATATGGCAGCAAGAAATAGTTTGATAATGGGCAAGATACAGGCCAAGGCAGGCAGATCATGAGGTCAAGAGATCGAGACCATCCTGGCCAATATGGTGAAATCCCGTCTCTACTAAAAATACAAAAATTAGCTGGGCGTGGTGGCGGGCACCTGTAGTCCCAGATACTCAGGAGGCTTGAGGCAGGAGAATCACTTGAACCAAGGAGGCAGAGGTTGCAGTGAGCTGAGATTGCGCCACTGCACTCCAGCCTGGAGACAGCGAGACTCCGTCTCAAAAAAAAACAAACAAAAAGCAAGAAAAAAAGACTTATATCTCAACTCCTGCAAAAGTGTTCTTTGTCTATTTTATATTGGATTTTATTGTGAATAATTCTGAAAGCCCTCATTCATTGAGCATCTGTAAGGGATTGTCCTAACTGCCTACGTATGTAGGCACTGTCCTAAACAGGGTGCCCATATATAATCCTAAGCCTCACAAAAACTCTTAAAAATGACTTTTTTCCACACATGGTAAAACTGTTTCAGAGATGCAAAGCAACTAACCCAAATTTTCAAAACTGTTCAATGTTATAGTTGCAGCATGACCAAATATTCCAATGCAGAGTACTTGGTCACTCCACCTGGTTGTATTCATATGCCAGATCCTTCTGAAACCAAAGCTGGTGTTCTTTCCATTACTCAACAGTATCATTGTTGAGTTGTGTAGTATCTCCTTACCTCCCACCCCCATTACAGCAATGCTTAGCACAACACTTTACATAACAACATTAAGTAGATAGTGAATAAATGAAAGATGGATGAATGGATAGTTTCTATAAATAGAGTTGTGTAATGATAATACTATTAACTATACTCAGTAGTATGGGTAGGAGAGGTTACAGTCATAGGGCTTAGATACCCTGGGGTTTTTTGTGTGTGTGTGTGGTTTTGCTTGTTTTGTTTTTTTCTCCCATTAGCTTTAAATAGAAAGGTGTTAAATGTGCTGGTAAATGCTAACAGCCCTTGGGGACAAGAAAGGACAGATGTTTAGGGTGTAGGAGGATAGACAGTTCGAGTTTTTGTGCTGCTGATTTCCCATCTATGATGGTCAGTTTCAAGCTACCAAGGGAATGTCATTGCACACAGAGTTGGGGAGAGATGAAGCAGTACACCATTATACTATATTTCTATCATACAATAGATGTAGATAGCCTCAAGAACATGGGTAATAGTAAATATTAAGAGGTGGTTGATTTTAAGGTATTATCTTTGTTTTAACATAATTTATGTAATTAGAAACTTGCATAATCTAATTTTGAAGCATGACTGTGTTTAACAATCAGCTCACCAAAATTCTAAAAACGGAAAATCAGTTCTTAGGAACAATCCATTGCACTAGTTGGCAGGCTCCTGGTCTATGCAGTAGCCCTACAGATTTCTCCCACTGGAGAAATTCCTAATCAGTGAGCTGGTTCAGGCCAGCACTATCATCATACCTGGACCAAAAAAAAAAGGAAACTCAATAAAATCCCTCTGATATACAAAAAAAGCAGGGTGTCCCTTCCAGAGATAAGCAACAAAATCATCTAGATGAAACTTTAGAGGATTTTAGAAATTTGGTGGTCCATTAACATCATGAAATTATTTCTAAGGTTGGTTAAATTTCATAGAAAAGACTGGTATTTCCACATACTCGTGCATTTTTATTTTAACTGACTGATTAACAGACTTCAGCCAATTTTCTGGAGAAATATGATAATACAGCTTACTCTATTTTTATATATGATACAAGGATTGACTTACAATATTATCAAATTTACATACTAAAATATAAACAACTGAAGAAATCCATAATGTTTGGGATATTTTGTTAGTTTTATACAATTATTTTGCAAATGAATTTCATATAATAAAATAAATCCATAACTAGCAATAGGAATAACTAAGAAAGAGACTGTAAATACTTCTCTAGTCTAAAGGAAAATTTATGCATCTATCCCTCTAACAAAACAAAGCCTTCAAGTAGAGTAAGTTTCTTTTATTGTTGTTGAGAGTCTGAACTTTATTTTGAAGAATAATTAACTCTAAAATTGTGTCTATCCACAGAAGAAATGAATCTCAAAAGCAATTGTTCCTCTCTAAGCAAAAGGAACAATAATTGAACAAATATGCTTTTCCAGGTAGGTCAGCTTTGCCCCTCATTTTTTTTTCAGGATAGGCCCAAGGTAAAAATGTTCTTGTGTTTAGTGAAGATTATGCCCCGAAAAGCTGCCACCAAAAAGCTGAGCTTCTAGAGAACCCTCTATAACTACTCTCAAGGTGAAACAGGATCTAAAAAGTTTAGAAGATCCAGTGTAGACCCTCTCCTGGAATTGACCAACACAACATAACGCCGCCAATATTCATGAACATCTTTAGGGCCTTAGAAAGCAGGCGTGGCGCAATATATTCACAATAGCAAAGACTTGGAATCAACCCAAATGTCCATCTGTGACAGACTGGATTAAGAAAATGTGGCACATATACACCATGGAATACTATG
>NW_012119821.1:12149080-12182428 GCF_000951035.1 Colobus angolensis palliatus | reverse complement strand
CCAGCTACTCAGGAGGCTAAGGCACAAGAATCGCTTGAACCTGGGAGGCAGAGGTTGGCAGTGAGCCGAGATCAGATCACACCACTGAACTCCAATCCTCAGTGAGAATCTTTTCCCACTTTATGAGAATTGAATTGGGGAAATACTCACCACAAGGAGAATCTTTTCCCACTTTTCCCACTCAATAAAGATGGAGTATTTACTAGACTCCATCTCAATAAAAAGAAAAAAAAAAGAAAGAAAGAAAGAAAGTAGCTAGGCTTACAAGATGCCTTTGGCTCCAGAACAACATAAGGCTAACAGGGTGCCTTGAGGCTATGCCCTAGTGGGAATCTCCATGTATTCCATCAACAAGTGCAAATGAGCCGACTATGTGCCAATACTCTGCAAGGCCTGAAATTGTATGCTGAATATGGCATATGTAGTTATTTTCCTCATTGCAGCCCAGGGAGACAATCAGACCAGCCTGAAATTAACATTCTTAAAAGGACTCACATGTATGCTTCTACTAATATCTTCAAACAAGGTTATATAAGGTTATATAGTCACAAGAATACACTGACAAAACTGCAATTAAAAAAAGGAAAAGTCTGGTTTGGCCTGGCATGGTGGCTTATGCCTGTAATGCCAGCACTTTGGGAGGCCAAGGTGGGCGGATCATAAGGCCAGGAGTTCAACACCAGCTTGACCAGCATGGAGAAACCCCGTCTCTACTAAAAATACAAAAATTAGCCGGGCATAGTGGCACATGCCTGTAATCCCAGCTACTCGGGAGGCTGAGACATGAGAATCGCTTGAACCTAGGAGGCAGAAGTTGCAATGACCTGAGACGGCGGCACTACACTCCAGCCTGGGCGACAGAGCGAAACTCCGTCTCAAAAAAAAAAAAAAAAAGGCCTGGTTTATTGAAGTAAAATTTACATCAAGAAATAATTTACCCTTTTGAAGTATACAATTTTATAATTTTTGACAAATATACACAATTGTATGACTGCTACCACCACCCCACTTCGAGCTTACTTCTTATTACTAGACCACACCACCTATACTACATTACAAATAAAAATATTTTTAGGCCAGGCTCGGTGGCTCATGCCTTGTAATCCCAGCACTTTGGGAGGCCAAGGTGGGCAGATTACGAGGTCAGGAGTTCAAGACCAGCCTGGCCAACATGGTGAAACATCTCCACTAAAAATACAAAAAGTAGCCGGGTGTGGTGGTGCGCGCCTGTAATCCCAGCTACTCAGGAGGCTGAGGCAAAAGTATCACTTGAACCTGGGAGACAGAGGTTGCAGTGAGCCAAGATCATGCCATTGCACTCCAACCTGGGTGACAGAGTGAGACTCCATCTCAAAAAAAAAAAAAAAATTTAATCCTATTACTATCTTCTGAATAGCATAATTATGCTACATTTGATATTTTGCAGGTAAAAGAATTAAATTTGTAAAAATGTAAGTTTCCCAATATACTTTAATGTTTATAAGCCTGTCTTAGTCATTCTCCATTTTTAAATTAAACCAAGCCTATCAAAAATACAAGGCAGTCTGGGTCTCTCTCCTGTGCTCAAATAACTTGCCCTAATTATGTGGTTGGCTTTATAGACAACTGAAAAACTGTGTGTAAAGAGTATGTATTTACTTTTTTACAGAAAGTTGAATTGTATGTCTCTTACACTACTCTTGCTATACTTTATTTCTCTCATCACCCTTCCCAAGTCTAACTGTAGCAAAAAGTTAACTTACATAAAGTAATATTTGAAAGCTGGTGGGTCTGTGCATTCTAAATACACAAGACACTGGAATGGCATATCAGTTCCTCTTCTCCTTCCCCATCCCCCACTTTTATTTTACTCTTTTGAGACTCAGTGAGGCCACACTTACTGTTACTAGGCTTTCCGGGCCAGTTGAACATCTACATCATAGCAATATTGCACCTCAAAGAAATTGTTCTCAGCATAGTTGGGAAAAAAAAAACACTCACTTTAGCAAATGATTGGACCAAATTGTACAAAAACCTTTTAAAGACTGCTAGGGTTTGAACATTTATCCCCTCTAAAACCCATGTGGAAATTTAATTCCCAATGTGGCAGTGTTGAGAGGCAGAAATTTTAAGAGTTGATTGGGTTACAAGGGCTCTGCCATCCTGAATGGATTAATCTATGCATGGATTAATGGGTTCACGGATTAATGGGTTGTCACTGGAGTGGGACGGGTGGCTTTATAAAAAGAGGAAGAGAGACCTGAGCTAGCATACTCAGCCACCTCACCATGTGATGCCCTGCACCACCTGGGGACTCTGCAAAGAGTCTCAGCAGCAAGAAGGCTCTCACCAGGTGTGGCCCCTAGACCTTGGACTTCCCGGCCTCCATAATTATAAGAAACAAATTCGTTTTCTTTATGCTTTACCTAGTTCCAGGTATTCTGTTATAAGCAACAGAAAGTGGACTAAAATACAAACAGTTGCAAGCATAGATAGTAGTGGAAAGCTATATCCTTGTGATATAGCTTGGTGAGTATTTCCCTAATTCGATTCTCAATGACTTCACAATGTGAATGGGTGCTGTGTACTTCAGCTTTCGGTGTTTAATGTACTTATCTGTAAGATGTAAATCATACATACCTCATGGGGGTTGTTCGGAAAATTCAATAAGAATAACCTGTTTACCAAGCAGAGCACCTACCATGCAGAAGATGCTCAATCTGTTTACTTTCCTCTCGTCCTCCTTAAAAATCAGTTTCAAAATCCACTTGAAATATTCAAAGCTACTTGTAGACTCCAAAATCTACATTTAAATCAAGAAAACTTGGTAAAAAAGTGCTCAATAATGCTGACCCTTAATGAAAGTACCACCCTATTTTGAGAGTACAGATCCCCTCCTTACGGATTTTGCGTCTCATAGCTTCTTATTGCAAGTAAACAAGAGCCTTTTGTGGTAATCTCTCCCACGTGAGCAATGGGAACAGACTGTTTTCAATCTAACGCAAACAAGAAATTGCTTAAGTAAAGGTAGTGACTGTATGAATCATAAACCACTTTCTCAGATAACAGCCATTATGTAAGTCTGTGGACAAATTTGACAATTTTTATTTCATTGCCTTTTGACAACCCTTTAGAAGGGTTTAAGAGAACAAGATCTGACTATAGCTTTCAAAAATTCATCATTGAATATTTGTTAACCTTGCTCCCTGTGATAGCTGAAGAACTAAGATAATGCCCTTCAAATGGAGATAAATTACAATCTTTCAAAAGATTATCACGGTCTTGGTCTTAATCGAGTTTGCTCCAGCAGCTGAACAGCCTGTGACCTTGTTAGTTACACAACAAACATATCTGTTACTTTATATTTCTATAGGTAGTGGGGTAGAACCGTTAAACTATATGTTTTCTGTATATAAAATGACAGATTTATTTCAGCTAATGCTTTTTTAGATGAAACAGAGATCGTTTATTTTAAAATATACCAAGCTACTTCATATGTGTAGTGTAATTTTTTAATGATTTGTGTTGAAATAACTTCAGAATTACCAAAACATTGAGAAAATAATATAAAGACTATATGGATACCTCTCACTCAGATTCCTCAAATGTGAAAATTTTAACAGATGTGTAGTGTAATTTAAAAGAGGACAATGATTCCTGGTTCAGAAACAGAAGTCTTGTATAATTCTGTGATAGCATATTATATGTCTAATAAAGGCATAGGGATTTCAGATTGAAAATCATTTAGGAGAATGTTAGAGAATCCACATTCTCAATTTCTTCGAAAGAAATCAATTGCCAACTTTTACATATAAATGTAACTAACTGCAGGTATATGAACACATCCCAACATATGGTTCAGTTTATGAAAACTACAATACTACATCTTGGGAAATTAAAGTACTTTTATCCTGAATATAATGTTACAAATAGCATGGAAATCAGCACATCAGGTGTTCCAGGATGTCAGCACATCAGCAGTCATGCCAGAGTGCCAGCATTCAACAGAAGGGAGGGAGAGTTTGAATGGAATTAATTATTAAATGGTAACATTTAATCCTAGATCGTTATTATGTGTGCCAAGAGAAAACATCTGTGGGTGCTTAGAACAGACAGATTTGGAGCATCCATACAGATTCTGCTAGGTTTGATGAAACCTCCCCGGGAACAAGGTGATTTGGGAAGCTAAACATTTATTCTCCCACTTACACTCATAGCCTCTCTGGAAATGGATGAGTCCGTGGTACCAAGAATGACTTTATGACTTACCCCATGTGGCAGAGAAGAAAAGGAAAGGCGCTTACTTTCCGCTTTCGCTGTGTCAGGGCTATTTGAAATGAGTTCAGTGTCCATGAAAGAAAACTAAGTATCACTGCATTGGCCAATCTAGCAGCAGCTGCCATCTGTATGACAATATCCATTTATTCTGTTCCCTGCCACCTCTTGCATCTCTGTTGTAGTGTCCTTTTGTAAGTGTTCCTGACATTTTGTTTATCTTTCTTTTAAACATTCTGCCAAGATTATGTCTGAAAATGAGGGAAAAAGAAACCCTCCATTTTTCACTTGCTAAATCTGTTACAAGGGAAACAATTCAGTTCCATTCTCAAAACACTAAAGAGCTTTCAAGATATTGAAAATTCTCCAGTAAGTTGCCAAGCAAAATCAGGGCTAGGGTATAAATGTAAAAGGGACAAATAAATTCTCATACATTATTCTAGTTGGATGGAATCAAACTCTTAATGGATAGCCTATTCTCTCCATTGTCTAAATGGCAGGCTTAAATAAAAACATTTTCCCTCTCAGCCTCACAAGCAGACACGTATATAAATACCTTCTATACTTCTTAACAAAAGAGAGACCTTTCTGAGGTACCTGGAGAAATTTTAAAATTTAGTATTAGAAGTATTTTGATTCACAAATCATAATTGTGTACATTTATGGGGTGCAATGTGATGTTTTGATATTTGTACACAACATGGCATGATGAAATCAAACTAATTCACATATTCATCATCTACCTTCCCTATCATTTTTTATGGTGAGACATATGAAATTTACTCTCTTAGTTATCATTAACTAGAGTCACCCTGCTGTGCAATAGATCTCAAAACCTAACCTCCCTGTCTCTCTGAAACTTTATACCCTTTAATCAACAATTCCACATTTCCTCTCTTTCCATCCTTTTCCCCCGCCCCAGCCACTGGTAACCATAGTTCAACTTTATTGGATCCCACATATAAGTGAGCTCATACAGTATTTGTCTTTCTGTGCCTGGCTTATTTCACTTAGCATAATGTCCTCTAGATTCATCCATGTTGCTGCAAATGACAGGATATCCTTTTTTTTTTTTTTTTAAGACTGAGTAGCATTTCATTGTGTGTATATACCACATTTTCCTTGTCCATTCATCCACTGATGGACGCCAGGTCATTTCCGTATCCTGGCTATTGTGAATAATGCTACAATGACCTTAGGTGTGCAGATGTTGCCTCAATATATTGATTTCACTTCTTTTGGACATGTACTCACAAGTGGGATTGCTGGATCATATCGTAGTTCTATTTTTAGTTTACTGAGTACTCTCTAGATGACTGTTTTGATAAAATGTTTTTATGACTTCATAAATACAATCCAAGATCGTCTTACTTTGATTTAATTGATTACAAACATCTGATAACAGAGTTTTTCCTTTTCTTTCTGTGGAGCACCTTGAAGACTTTCGGGCATTAGAATTGCAGCAGCACTACCACAATGTTCATTTTGTTAGATTTGGATGATTTGCTCAGTGATGGATGTCCCAAATGTAGTGCTTAACCATTCCGTGGTGAAAATGCTGCAATTTACCAGCAAAAGGAAGTTTGTAAGGAAATCAAAGAAAAATGTTTCACAAATGACTGGAAAGACTGCTTCTGAATTTTAGACTTAATTCACCATTGTAAATCTGATTTCCATGTTATCATATTTCTTGTCTGTGTTTTTCATTAGCTAGATTGGTTCGATGCCCTCTCCTCCCTTCCACTTTTTCTGACCTTTCTTTGATTCTTTCTCCTAATTTCTGAATCATGGTTTTTCTTCCCAAGACTTGGGAACTGCTTAGAAAGAATGTAGAAAACTTCTAGCAGAACGGCTAGAAATTTCTACTAAGTTCTATATAATCTGTGTATAATATTTACAAATCAATGACTAAAATTAAGACCAATTTTGCAAATGTATCTCCACTAAAGAAGCACAGTGCAAAAAAGTAATTCCTAATTTTTATTGATCTCCTTGAATGCTTTAGAATATCCAAGAATGTAGTGTTCACTAATTCATTTAAAATCTTCTACTCTTGTATTTATTTTCTAAGCCTGTGAACTCCTGGGAGCTTCTCACTTTATTGCCTGAGCATTAAGCTCTATGTCATCACAGTATCTTGTCATAGTCTCCATTACATTAACCCTTTTCCCAATAGAGTCCCCTAAGACATGGTTCTTCAGCTTTGATTGTTTCACCAAAGATCTTCATGTAGTTTTTATCATTTCCATACTACCATACTTGCTGGGTGGGGGGCCCTCAAATACAGCCACATTAATTTTAGTTAATTGTTATTCTAGCTCTCCTTTCTACCTATTATTGCAAATCTTTGAGCCCCATGCAAAGCCCATGACTTAACTCTGTGTATCCCGAAGGGCTGTCTCTGAAGTGGTTATAAACAAGACTTGGTATCAAACAAACAAGAGTAGTAAATAAATCCTTAGCCACATAGCTGTATGATCTTAAGCATACGATTTCCTGACCTCCTCTAGTGGGTGAAGAAGTATTTCACCAAAATCCTTGTCCATCCTGAACCTCAGAATGTGATCTAATTTGGAAAAAGCGTCTTTGCAGATACAGTTAAGAAAATGATTGGCTGGGCGTGGTGGCTCACACCTGTAATCCCAGCACTTTGGGAGGCCAAGGCGGGAGGATCATGAGGTCAGGAGATCAAGACCATCCTGGCTAATACGGTGAAACCCCATCTCTACTAAAAATACAAAAAATTAGCCAGGTGTGGTGGCGGGGGCCTGTAGACTCTGTCTCAAAAAAAACAAAAAAAAGATCAACCCGGAGGGTGGAGCTTTCAGTGAGCCGAGATGGCACCACTGCACTCCAGCCTGGGCGACAGAGTGAGACTCCGTCTCAAAAAACATAAAAATAAAAAGATCAAGATGAGCTCATACTGGATTAGAGTTGGCCTTCAGCTATTGAAAGTGTCTTGGGAGAGACATAATAGAAGGCATAGAGACACAGGAAAGAAGGCCACATGAAAACAGAGGCCAGGGCAAGGAACACAAGGAGCCACCATAAACTGAAATAAGCACGGAAGGATTCTCTCCTAGGGTCGTTGAACGGTGCATGGCCCTGCTGACACCTTGATTTTAGACTTCTGGCCTCGAGAACGATAAGCGAATTTTACCTACCTCATGAAAGTGTTGTGTAAATTAAATGAGACAATGCGCGTGAAGGGTGTGTTAGTCTGTTCTCATGCTGCTAATAAAGACATACCTGAGACTGGGTAATGTATAAAGAGAAAGAGATTTAATTAATTCACAGTTTCACATGGCTGAGGAGGCCTCAGAATCATGGCAGAAGGCGAAGGAGGGGCAAAGGTGTGTCATACATGGCGACAGGCAAAAGAGCCTGTGCAGGGGAAGTCCCCTTTATAAAACCATCCGATCTCATGAGACTTATTCACTATCATGAGAACAGCACAGGAAAGACTCGCCCCCATGATTCAATCACCTCCCACCTGCTCCCTCCCACAATACGTGGGGATTATGGGAGCTACAGTCAAGATGAGATTTGGGGGGGGACACAGTCAAACCGTATCAAAGGGACTGGTACAAGAGGAGGTCCAAGTCTCCACTTAGTCACTCACTAGCAATAGCAGGGAACATCACTCAATTTCTATGTGCCTCCCCTATCTTAAGGATAAAAAACAGGGACAATAATTGTCACCTACCTTCACTGAACAGTTTTTGTGATGATCAAACGACTTCACAGACATGAACATTCCTAGCATATAAGAATCACTCAAGAAATGTGGAGATCTGTGCTCTTCCTTCCCCTTGTCCCTCAAACTACTGGGAGTGGTAAAGTAGTGGAAGAGAAACAAGAAAATCAGGACATCTTTTTTTCTCTAAGAATGGCCAGATGCGGCCGGGCGCGGTGGCTCAAGCCTGTAATCCCAGCACTTTGGGAGGCCGAGACAGGTGGATCACGAGGTCAGGAGATCAAGACCATCCTGATGAACACGGTGAAACCCCGTCTCTACTAAAAAATACAAAAAAACTAGCCGGGCGAGGTGGCGGACGCCTGTAGTCCCAGCTACTCGGGAGGCTGAGGCAGGAGAATGGCGTAAACCCCGGAGGCGGAGCTTGCAGTGAGCTGAGATCCGGCCACTGCACTCCAGCCTGGGCGACAGAGCAAGACTCCGTCTCAAAAAAAAAAAAAAAAAAAGAATGGCCAGATGCCCCCTGGCAACTCCAAAAGAAAATTCTGCTTGTATCTTTGAGTTGATGTCTAGATTTCGTTACATTGTTACCCTCTAATTTTCAGAATTAAAATTTTCAGAATTGACATCGCTAAGCCAAAACAATGTCTATGTAAATAGAATTGGTAAAAACCCTATCAGCAGTTCTACGGGTTCAACCATTTCAGATCTGTTTCCCTCCCTCCCTCCCTTCTTTCTTTCCTTTTTGTCAATGTTTCTTCCCATCCACTTTCTTTCCATATTATTACAGTGTTCTGATGTCATGGTTGGGAATAATTCTAAAAAGAGAGCCACCCCAGCCTGCTCAGGGTGATTCATCATACTTTAAGCTTGACATGTCAGGGAGTACTATAAATGTGTGTTCCTGGGCACTGTGGCAGGTTTCACTAAGAGCTGAGGCATATTACTTAAGAGAAAATATGCAGCATAAAAACAGGTAGTGGGTATTTGTGAACAATTCAATCAATTGCAATGATCCATAAGACCAGGTTGGTGGCTATAACCAGGGCTATAATTTCATATGTGGTGACCACAAGAACACCAAACTATGGTAGGGAAATCAAGTCAGGGAAATATTTGATGGGAACCAGCCATTTATTCAGTGACCTTGTATTTACCAGAGTTGCCTGGGAGAGAAGCAGCCGGACGATATCACTGGCTTCCGAGGGCCTGAGGAGAAGGGCAGAACTATCCAGGAATGGAAGCCACAAGCAGCCCAAAGCTAGAAGGCCGTCCCCGTGACACTGACCACTTGCTCAACAAAGAGACCACTGGAGAAGACTGCAAAAGTCAGAAAAACTCGCCAGGGATTTAGGCAAAGAGCTGATGAGGTTTAAGTTGTAGAGAATATATGACTCTGGAGTCTTACAGTCCTTGGTGTAAATCTGGCTGTGACACATATTTGAGTGGCCTTGAGAACATTATTTATTTAAGCTTCAGTTGCCCCCAAACGTAAAGTGGAGATAAAAGTTACTTACCTTGCAGACTTGTTGTAAGACTTAACTGAAGTTATATATGAAAACGCCCTAAGATGTAAAACTAGGAAAAAATGAATTTTCCCCTCCCTCCCTCCCTTCCTTCCCCTGAATTTCTATAAAATCAGTTCCCCAAGGTAAGAAGAAAGAATTTTTACATTTCATATGAAATAATCTATTTCTTGATCCTTTAGCATCAAGATTCAAATGGTACTTAATTAAAGCTAGAAAGGGGACATTGGAAATTTCTTTTACAGACATCCCTAGATTTCTAAAACAGGTGACTGACTGTGCATTAGCTTCCTCTCCACTTGTCACTAGTAAAGTATCCCCTTACTGTGAACAAGAGCTGTATATATACACATACACATAAACTTCAATGCTTCTAAATGCTAATTTGTAATGGGCCAAGAGTAGACAGAGAAGACATAATAAAAATGGCAAATTAGTAGTTACTAAGTTATCAGGGTGAGTGGAGGTCATAAAACTGAAAATAATAATAATAATAATAAATTTTAAAAAAGATAAATTGCCAAGAAGCTAATGAAAGATACCTGAAAGCAGGGAATGAATTAAGACCTTGAGTGAGGGATTTAGACTTAAAGAAGATAGATTACTAAGGTGGATTTCAGCTTCAAGTAACAGAAAACTAAGCTCAGAAATGTTTAAGCAATAGATTTATTGGCTCATCTATCAGAAACTCCAGATATAGTGAGGGCTTCAGCATTGTTAGATGCCATGGTTCAATACATCGACCTGGGTCTGGGTTCTATTAGTCTTTTCACTCTGCCTTCAGAATGAAAGCCCAGTACTAAAGTCCATTCCATGTTAATCACAGAATGGCCACAGTACCAGTCAGAGCTCTGGTGCTTTCTTGTTCACATTTGGTGGGAGGGAGGAACTAGATCCTCATAGTTGCAGAAACTTCCCACAAATCTGTCGGCATCTTATATTTTCTGGAATTGGATCACATACCCATCCCTAAAGAGAAAAGGACTTATTCCTCAATCAATCAGCCTCACCAATAGGCCATGTGGCAGTCAGCTTCCCTTGAAGTATTTGGACTATGTCTGAGGGCTTAGGTACCTGAACAAAACCAGGTAGTGTTAGGAAAAAAGTATAGATTGATCCAGGGTAGGTCATCTACCTTCTACACTACAGAATATTAGCAAGGTAAACATTATACTTTCATTTAGTTCAGCCTCCTAAGTTTTCCAATGTGATGGCAATGTCACACAATGAAGTATGGGTAAAGTCAGATCTAGCGATTTTTCTTACATTCCAAGTCATAAGTTTATTTTGCTGTAGTGTTGTTTTGTCTTAACTATATTAAACTGCCTCTTAAGCAAGTAACACAAAACCTGTTCACCCTAACAAGTACATATAATAAGGGTTCTCCAATTCTAAAGTCTGATACTCAGTGAGTTCCCAGACCCACGCATCTTATACTGTGCCCACCAGAATGAGAGGTCCAGGAATTCTGCCACACCATCGAAGTCAGTGGTTCTTAACCTGATTGGGCAATAGGATCACCCAGGGAACTTACTAGAAGTACCCACGCCAGAGGATAGTGACCCAGTGGGAATGAGGTGAGGTCTAGGCATCTGTATGTTTTTTAATCCCAGTTGAAAGACAGTTAGAGACTGGAAAACTGAAGCTTGGATTGGAGAGAGCATTAATTCACTGTATACTCTTTTGTGTGGATTCAATTTTTTTCATTATGTATCTATATTATTCTCTTCCCTTCCTTTTTCTTTTCTTGATTAAGGTCCTCAGTGTTTCTGAAGTGCAGACAACGAGAACTATCAATCTATATGATCAAATATCAACCTTTAGGTTGAATACTCTAGAGCAAAAAGTGTTTAAAGTTGGTTGTCAGAGTGATATTTAAACATAATGACTTTTTTTTTTTTCATAGAGATCTGGGGTGGGGGCATCTTACTGTGTTGTCCACACTGGTCTCAAACTCATGGTCTCAGGCGATCCTCCCACCTCAGCCTCCCAGAGTGCTGGGATTACAGGTGTGAGCCACTGCACCCAACCCATACTGCCTTTTTAATGAAAACTTTGAGGCCAACAAATTGGTCAGTGCTAACACCTAACTCAGAATCTTGGACTCATTTTTTGGGGTTTCTGGACAGACCACAGAGTCTGGAATATGTCCCAGTTTTTGAAATGAAATAACATAGATGACCAGATCATTTTGTTGACAAAGAAAACTCCGGAGAACCTTGTTCGGCTTTCCCTCAAAAGAAGAAATGATGAAATAATTTGTAACTGAAAACAGCTCCATGCTGTTTGCCATCAGTCCTCCGACACATAGGCCTCCAATGACAGACAGAGACCAAAGTAAGATCTCACTGTTTACTTTAAGACGTTTTTGTAGAGGTACTTCTCCAAGTCTCTTCTAAGTGATCAGAGACACTGCCCCTCTTTGAATTACAGCTCTAAGAAGCAGGAATCACTAACTAGATGTTTTAAAACCCCTTTCACTAGCAATTTAAAGAGATTAGAGGTTTGATGGAGAAAGATGTGTTTGAAAAACATTAAAACAGTAGACATTGTTTTCAGAAAGAAACATCCTTTAGTCACACTTTTGTAGCTAGTTATAGTCTGATGGAAATCAACTACAAAGAAAATTCAGTGTAGCCTAATGGTCATTTTCACAAGAGTACACCAGATCACTTGCGGCATAGCAGTTACTCCCTTTTGTAATTGTATTTCACATAGGATTTTTTTTTTTTTTTTTTTTTTGAGACAGAGTCTCGCTATCACCCAGGCTGGAGTGCAGTGGCCGGATCTCAGCTCACCGCAAGCTCCGCCTTCGGGGTTCACGCCATTCTCCTGCCTCAGCCTCCCAAGTAGCTGGGACTACAGGCGCCCGCCACGTCACCCTATTTTTTTAGTAGAGACGGGGTTTCAGCGTGTTAGCCAGGATGGTCTCGATCTCCTGACCTCGTGATCCACCCGTCTCGGCCTCCCAAAGTGCTGGGATTACAGGCTTGAGCCACCGCGCCCGGCCACATAGGATATTTTTAAACCTGCATATAAATTGTCTGACAAATCTCTATGTCTACCATATCTGGGGTATTGTTCCTCCTATGAGCCCAAAGCCGTAGCTTGCCCTTAACTAACTACAAACATTTTAGGTACAAATTGCCGCTCCTTCCTTCTGTATATCAACATTGCATATAGCCATATACGGCTAATTTTCTTCTATAGGGGCTTCCTATCCTTATAACACCTGGAGAAACAGATGTTCCTCAGCAGCCCTGACTTTAGAGGCAAAGCTTATCTGTGTGCAGGATGGAAATGCTAGGTAACTGTCCAGAGGAAGAGCTCAGAGGTTGTCTCATCCATGGAATTCATGCAGTATAAGTGACTTAGTCTGAGGAAACACTGATCTGAGCCATTGGCACCAAATCTCCCATTGCTCCTTTAAAGTAGCTCACCCTTAGTTTGGGCCTGTGGCCTGGAGGTACATCCAAGATGGACCAAAAGATCCAGATTAGTTCCAGGCAGCAACAAAACAGTCTAGAAGAAGGAAGGCCAACCTTTTCCTAAGGCTGCTTCCCCGCAAAGTATTGATAAGAAGAAAGCCAAATTTTCTGTTTTCCAGGCTTTTTTTCTATTCCCATCCATCTCCCTCGGCTTTAAATTTCCAAATATATCAAATATAATTTTTTTTTAGATGGAGTGTCACTCTTCACTCAGGCTGGAGTACAGTGGTGCAATCTCAGCTCACTGCAACCTGGCCTCCCAGGTTCAAGTGATTCTCCTGTCTCAGCCTCCTGAGAAGCTGGGATTACAGGTGTGCACCACTACACCAGGCTAAATTTTGTATTTTTTTTTGTAGAGACGGGGTTTCACAATGTCAACCAGGCTAGTCTCAAACTCCTGGCCTGCAGTGATCCACCTCGGCCTCCTAAAGTGCTGGGATTATAGGTATGAGCCACCATGCCTGGCCTCAAATGTGATTATTCTTAAAAGCAAACCAAGTTCTACAGAATATATATATTTTTAGGTGAAACTTGATATTTAGTGTTCTACACTGCTTTGAAAAAATTGAATCTTTTCTTTAGTTAGAAGAAGGGGAGAGAACTAACAGTTGAATTCCTATTGTGATCTATTATAGATACATGTTGGATTTTATGTCATCTCATTTAATCCTTGTAACTATTCTGCAAAATAGTTACATTGTGTAACTTAATCCCCAAACAGTGTCCACTGTGTACTTTTTCTGTTCTAGGGACTCTTACAGGGGTTAGAGACCTTGTGATCCCGCTAGGAACTCAGTCTGGTGGGGAAGATAGCATGTGAATGACTAATTACAATACAAACAGTAAAGTCCCATAATATGTAGATGAACAGAAGGATATTCGAGCATACATTTTAAATTTAAATTTCTTTAATATGGGCACCAATCAAAATGGTAGGCTTACCCCAAAAAACATATTCTGAGGCTGTTGCAAAAGACTCCAATATTTTGATACAAAAAGCGTTCTAAAAACAGATGGGTAACTAACTAGTAATATAGGTACCTGTTTATCTTTTTTTCTGTAAGGGAACTCTGGAAAGGTTTCTAAATACTTTTTTCTTCTAACAGAGTTACTTATTTCTAACAAAGTTATTTTATCTTTTTATTTTTATGTTTTGAGACAAGGTCTCACTGTGTCACTCAGTGCACTGGAGTGCAGTGGCACGATCTTAGCTTACCGCAGCCTTGACCTCTTGGGCTCACAAGATCCTCCTGCCTCAGCCTCACGAGTAGCTAGGACTACAGGCATGTGCCACCACATATGGCTAATTGTTTTTTTTTATTTTCTGTAGACGTGGAGTCTCCTCATGTGGCTCAGGCTCATCTCAAACTCCTGGCCTTAAGTAATCCTACCACTTCAGCCTCCCAAACTGTTAGGATTACAGTTGTGAGCCACTGCACCTGGCCTGATTTCTTTTTTTTTTTTTTTTTTTTTTGAGACAGAGTCTCGCTCTGTCGCCCAGGCTGGAGCGCAGTGGCACGATCTGGGCTCACTGCAAGCTCCACCTCCCGGGTTCACGCCATTCTCCTGCCTCAGCCTCCCGAGTAGCTGGGACTACAGGCGCCCGCCACCTCGCCCGGCTAGTTTTTGTATTTTTTTTAGTAGAGACGGGGTTTCACCGTGTTAGCCAGGATGGTCTCGATCTCCTGACCTCGTGATCCACCCGTCTCGGCCTCCCAAAGTGCTGGGATTACAGGCTTGAGCCACCGCGCCTGGCCGCCTAATTTCTAATGATAGTATTTGCCAGTAAAATAACTTAAAACAGGCTGAGTGTAATAGCTCACATCTGTAATCCTGGCACTTTGGAGGGCCGAGGCAGGTGGATCACTTGAGGTCAGGAGTTCAAGAGCAGCCTGGTCAACATGGTGAAATCCCGTCTCTACTAAAAATACAAAAAATGAGCTGGGCATGGTGGCACACACCTACAATCCCAGTTACTTGGGAGGCTGAGGCAGGAAAATAGCTTGGACATAGGAGGCAGAGGTTGCAGTGAGCCAAGATCACGCCACTGCACTTCAGCCTAGGCAACAGAGCGAGACTCTGTCTCAAAAAAAAAAAAAAAATCAAATATTTTAAAGAGATTTTACCTAGTCATTCATACTCTTACACAATTTTAAAAATATTTTCATGTGGCCTACAAAAATACATACAATAGCACAGAATAAATGAAAATAGTAGCAAAATGACTATATCTGTGTATCTTTCTATATCAATTTCCTCTCAATATCAATTTCCTATTCCCCACAAATAGCTATTTCCTCTTTCCTGGTTTTAATTATTTGTGGCTATCTGGAAAGCTCTGGTTTCCTCTGGAACTGATCAGTGCCTTGCTCTGGCCCCAGCCTGCCCTGGCTTGTCTTCATGTGGGGTCTGCGTCACCTTCTTCACAAGCACAATTCAGTCTCCAAATGACTCAGGCAAGAACTTTCGTCTCAAACAAATCTGTTTATCAGAGAGCCATTGGATCGTAGGTTATAGAAGCCTCAACAAACAAGATATTCCATCTCAAATTGATGACCTCTTGGCAAACACAATAATGCCTCCCAGGGAAGCATATGATTCTCAGGAACACCACGGCACATCATCAGCCACAGTCACTGAAGGAAACAGGTTAGGCATCTGCTCACTGGCACTTCCTGGTTGAAGTACAATTAGTGTCTTTTTTGAATATGTGCAGCTTTGGGATTATTAATTTCAGCATGAGAAATCATTAGTATTCTTAATTTAAAGAGGAAATCTTTGGACAGGAGTCTGCGGCTATAAATCAATACTAAAGATTTTCTCTGAATTATGATGTTTTTACCTGACTCTGAAAATGGATTTTTTTTTTTTTTTCCCTTTTCATTTTTGAGCTTTTGAATTTGACTTGGCACACGGACTCTGTCAGGTTCCTGTGGTGAATTGATAATGAAATTAGGAGAGACAGGGTCCATTGACTTAGAAGACCTGTGCCATTAGTTAAGTCTTCCCTCTGTTTCTGCAACTGGCTTGACACCCACTTAGTCACCTGGGTTTTGGCACTTGCCTCTGACACTAACACTTGAGAGAGCAGAGCTCAGAATGGAGATGAGGAGGTAGCACAGTAAATAGGCATTATCAAAAAAAGACAGAGGTAAAATCAATACCTCCATTAACATCGAGAAGCAGACTTTTCAAAGAACATTTATATGTTTAGCTGACAGTAATGTATCAATAAGACTACTTCCTTTATAGGTCACAAAGTATGTAACTATCCCTATGGTGTTATTTATTTTTCTTCCCATTTGGCTGAGAAGAAGGATTTAAAACTAAAAATAAACAAAAAACTCTGCCCAGCAAAAATACTCAAATAAAGGGTACAATTTTCAACAAAGTAGATACAACAAAATTCTAGTAATATACATCAAAAGTATTAATAATGTACAGTAAAATAGCTATTCTCTTGAAGTTTGTTGTAAGACTTTGATGGATACGTGTATCTTTTTATAAGGTCATTACTTTTGTGATGCATGTGACTTGAGATACCTGTATTGCAATGAACTGTATGTTTCTGGTTTTGTTTTAACGGCATTGTGTTACTGTTGTTATCCTGTCATTTTCAAATACAGGTTTAATTCCTGGTTTTCACATTCCTTAGCTCTGTGACTGTCAGAAGTCAACTTATATCATGCTCGGTTTCCCTATGTGTTACAGTAGTAGTAGGAGAAATAAGTGATAGATGTGTGTAAATGCCTAGCACAGTGCCTGGCACAAAATACAGTCTCAGTAGATGCTAGTCCCCCACCTCCCCACCCCACCCCTCATTGCTTTCTCTTCCTCCCATGTTGGTCCCCTTGCCTCCTCTGCTTTGCTATCTCCTTCTCTACACTGTCAAAGGAACATCTTTGGGCAAAGGAGACCACACTCATTTATGTCAGATAACACATTGACCTGGTGCCCTTCACTCCAGTGTAAAGAGGCTGGGTACCTCCCCTGTAGCTGTCATCCTTGCTCCTCTGGTGTTCTTTGCTAGTGCCTGTGCACAGGAGCCAAAGCTTGGTATGGCCACCTATCATCACTAAGCAGTGTAGGATGTGGGGCCTGTCTCACCTCCAGGAACAGAAGTTGGAGCAAATAAAAAGACGTAGTCTGTCAACTTGGACTTTGCAGGACACTCTGAACTTGAGTCCAATCTTCAAGAAAGAACAGGTTTAGAACAAAGAAGTATTGAGAACCTTGAAGAAAGTGAGATCGCCTTAAAATCCATCTGAGCAAAAGATAGGCTCAGCAGTATCTGACATGCATCCTAGACTATGGAAAAGCACATTTCAAAAAGTTCAAAGAAAATATGTTTGGTCCCAGGGCCAGAGAGTTTTCTAGAAGAGTATAAATAGGTCCAGAAGGACTAGAAAATTAAATTCTAACTATATAATAAAAATTAGCCAGATATGGAAGAAAAACTAAAGAAATCAATATGGTTTCTTGGGAACTCTCCTTGGAGCTCAGATATTAAAAGGCATGTCTGAACGATCAAAGAACTTGTAGCCAAGAACAAAAGCAATTCAATAGCACAAACCTAAAAGAATGGTGTCATATAGTATAAAGTGAAAAATAAGCACAATTTTGCTGAATAAAAGGTTAAAAATGACTTTTACTAATGTGTACAGAGTAAGAACAAGGAACTGTTAGCCACATTTCTAAGAGATCATGATGTAATGGCAATGAGACAAAGAGAAAATAGAATGACTTAACTCCATTTTGCTTGTGTCTTTTCCACTAGAAGAATGACCTTCAGACTGAAAATGCAGATGTGGCTGACAACTGCAGACAAAAAGTGTTCTCTATCAGGCAGGGAGCCCCGGGGTGATTTTCCATAGGCCAGTGTCAGCAGTATGAAGAAAACTGGAAGCCAGAAGCCGGGCAACTACTGTGATGGCCCATACAAGAGGAGATAAGGACACAATGAGGCAGTCCAGAGGAACAGAGCAAAGCAGGCACAGGGGAGAGGGGCTGAGAGGGCGGAAATGACAGAATAACCCACTGCAAAGCCTCTAGAAAAGCGCTGGATGTGCTGCTTAAGGTGAACTTACAGAAGGAAAGGATTCCACACATCTTTTGTGGAAGCAGAAAGCAAACAGGATGGGGAAGGGGAGAGCAACCACATGAGCCTATTCACGGAGACAGAAAGTGGGGCTGTGTTGGAGACATAGTGAGAATCCCGGTTCATCAGAGTCACAGGTTATTTCCAGGGAAATAGCTGGCTATAAAGGGGCCTTAGAGGAAGGGATAAACACTATGTCTGAAGGGTTTACTACCTGTCAGAAAGTCTCCAATGAGCGCTCCACACCTGATGAGGATCCAGAGAGGAATTAAAAACAAAACAAAACAAAAAAACACACACATATAGAGCCATTCATTTGCCTCCTCATTCTGGGGATACCATGTAATCTGAATATAGAGTTGAAATCTGAAGGAATCAAGAGTTTCGTGAACTTGTTTTGTTTTGTGTGGGATTGATCAGTTAACAGTGAAACTGTTGAAAACTGTGGACAGAGCCACCCCTCCTCTCCCTCTGAAAGGCAGGGAATCTGGATTAATTCTTTAATTTCAGGGTGTTAATGCCAGTAAAGAAAGCCTTGTGGTACCACCAGAGCCCATGCTGAGGCTTCCTAAGGCCGACTGGGTGGGGGGCGGTGGTCATGAGAAGGAAGTGACATATGGGCGGAGAACTTCCAGACCAGTAGAGCTTAGCCTGAAGAAATACTCCGCATGTTTGGAGTGTGAAAACTGTATTCAGACCAGGGTGCCTCACTTTAAAGAAAAATGTTGCCAAACTGAACTCTGCCAGATGAGGAATCAAAGATGGCTAGCTAGGAGGTAACTGACACAGCCGGAAATCTGGTTGTCAATTCCATGTAGCCTTAGAGGAAGAATGTCACCCAATTCTGAGGCAATCTAGCGTCAAGGTCAAGCTCAGAAGCTCTAGACCCAAATATGAGGGTTAAAATTCCGGCCCTACTATGAATTACATTACCTTTTCTGTATAATAACATTAATAATAATAATTGCATAGAATTGTTGGGAGGATGAAATGAATTAATACACATCACGTGCCTAAAACAGTGCCTGGAACATAGCAGTCACTCAATGCATGTTGGTTATTATTAATATTATTATCCAGTGAATAATAGTTATAATAAAACAGATAGGTATATATTGCTATATTAAAGAATATTTCGCAATTCAAATCGTTGAACAAAGTAATCAGGGTTACCTTTTAAATAGCCCCTGAGGCTGCTGCGAGAGGAGCCGCCGCCATGTCTGCGCAGCTGCAATGGATGGTCGTGCGGAACTGCTCCAGTTTCCTGATCAAGAGGCGTAAGTAGACCTACAGCACAGAGCCCGATAACCTGAAGGCCTGCAACTCCTTCCGCCACAACGGGCTGATTCACTGCAAGACTGTGGGCGTGGAGCCGGCGGCCGACTGCAGAGGTGTGGTACTGGTCATGAAGCGGAGATCCAGCCCGCAGAAGCCTGCCACCTCCTATGTGCGGACTATCATCAACAAGAATGCTCGCGCCACGCTCAGCAGCATCGGACACATGATACTCAAGAACAAGTATGCCCTGACCTGCGCATGGCTGCCATCCCCAGGGCCAGCGCCCTGCACAGCAGAAGCCTGTAATGGTGAAAAGGAAGCGGATCCGCCCCACCAAGAGCTCCTGAGGCCGCGCCCCCAAAGCAATAAAAAGTCAGCTGGCTTTCTCAAAAAAAATTATAATAATAAAAAAAAAATAAAAAAGTTAAAATGTTTAACCAGAGATTAGAGGATCATCTGAAAGAAGCAAGGAGGAGCTGCTGCCTGCTTTCAGTAGACAGAGGAACTGGCTGAGTCTAGTTTTTCTGACTTTCGGAGTATATACGTACATATGTGTGTGTGTATGTGTGTGTGTGTGTATATATATATATATATATATAGTGACAGGGTCTCGCTCTGTTGCCCGGTTTTGGGTGCATGATCATAGCTCACTGTAACTTGGATCTCCTGAACTCAAGTAATCCTCCTACCTCAGCCTACTGAGGATGAGAAATGTGTATTTCAGGATAGGTGCGGTGGCTCATGCCGTTAATCTCAGCACTTTGGAAGACCGAGGCAGGTGGATCACCTGAGGTCGGGATTTCGAGACCAGCCTAATCAACATGGAGAAACCCCGTCTCTACTAAAAATACAAATTTAGCTGGACATGGTGGCGCATGCCTGTAATCTCAGCTACTTGAGAGGCTGAGGCAGGAGAATCGCTCGAACCTGGGAGGCGGAGGTTGTGGTAAGCCAAGATCGTGCCATTGCACTCCAGCCTGAGCAACAAGAGCAAAACTCCGTCTCAAAAAGAAAGGGCATTTCAAGTGCTCTTCATTTTGACTAATAGATGTATCACTGGCAGTAAAGTATTTATTAAATGTCCTGTGAAACATTCCTTGTCAGGAGCAAGTATCTATTTTATAGATTCCCAAGGCCATAGATCTTAAATTAGGACATCGCTGTGTATTTCAATTTGCGTTGAGTCCAATCCTAGGGAAAGCTATAGGTTCAGTCGATAAGGCAGAAATAAGAATACAGACTTGTTCATAGGAATTCATTCCAAAATGTGAAATCAAGGAGATTTAATCTACTGTCAAAACTGCCACAAACATTTCTTACACGTTTCTTTGTCATTAGTGAACTAATTGTACTTTAATTGAGTCAGCAGTGAGCAATAAGAATCCATTAGTAAATACAGTAATATAGTACAGATTTTTATTTCCTTCAAGAGCTCTCCTCAGAATTCATGATCTCAGTGAGAACACTGGTAATCTGTGAATTATCTGGGCTCTCAAATTGCAGAAAAGAATCAAAGGAGATTTAGAAAGGAGCAAGATTTAGAAAGGAGCATTGGCCCATTTTACTGAGAATTCAGCCAGGCTGATCTGCTCAATGGTTAAAGAGTAACAGCAACTACATTAAACACCAGAATGGTCAGTGCAATTAATGCAATTAAAGTAATTAGTCCTGGCAGCTGTAAGGTCAAATAGAGGTAGCTTTGTAACAACAATCTGCCACTGCAAAATTACTGACATTTCCAACTAAATTATATTCTCTAAATTGTTGCCTTAATGCTAAATAAATAAAGTTATGCTAATGTAGGGACTGATTACAGATTGAAATTAGCACAATTGCTTGTTATACAGTCTGCTAGGGTTAACATTTTTAAAAAACATAATTAATGGCCTTTGCTTACTGTCTCTGGTTATAGATCCTGCAGCTCATTTGCATTCTTTTGCAATATGCTGACAGTGCTAAATGTCTAAGAAGAAAGATCTCATCTGCAGGCGGAAAATGCGTTTTTCACGTCATCAAGCTAAAACTTGTTATAGTTTCAGGGCAGTGTTAATAACAAAAATGACCAGAAAAGGAATGGATAAGAATGAGGCTAGAATCCCGTTTTTCTTTTCAGTCTTGTGATCCAAGCCTTTTCTGGAGTCAATGTGAAATGTAATTGCTCTTTTGACCTCTATCTTCTCTCTCCCCAGGTCTGAGGAAGAGCTACACTGGTTGATTATTGCAGGAATGAAAGGCACTCTGACCTTGTCGACCGAAGGCCTTGCTGCTTTCAATGTTGCCCATTATACTGAAGGCAGGCAACTCCTGGAGAGAGGCGGAATCTACAGGAGAGCTGCTCCCCGGGCAAACTGCCAGAAGAGGCTTCATCAGCAGCAGTTCAGACATGACCAAACAGCTCAGGCAGTAAAGGAAACAGCTAGGGGGGAGAAAAACAGAGTATATCAAAATATTGTTAGCACACAGCCTGAAGAGCTCTCAGGCATCTATACTATAGAGTGCCTTTGCGAATACTGCCCAGCGTCATCCGCCTGAACTGAAGATCGACCTGGGAATATTTGCTGAGGAAGGAAGCCGTAACCAATATAAGCACAGTCACTGATTTCCTAAAATAGGCAGTCGCTCATTCAAAGGGATTTGTGATAATATTTCTATGTAAAGAGGAATGTAGGGTGATTTTCAGCAGGAAGTAGGTCGGGATATCTGGTTACAGCAATTGCAGCCGGGTGGGTGATGGCTCAAGCCTGAAATCCCCACACACTGGGAGCCCCGGGTGGGAAGATCACTTGAAACCAAGAGTTCAAGACCAGCATGAGCAACAAAGCAAGACTCCTTCTCTACAAAAAAAATATAAAAATTAGCCAAGTGAGGTGGTGTGTACCTGTAGTCCTAGCTATTTGGGAGGCTGAGACAGGAGGATTGCTTGAGCCCAGGAGTTGCAGGCCACAATGAATTATGCTTGTACCACTAAACTCCAGCCTGGAAGACAGAGCAGGACCCTGTCTCTAAAAAAAGAAAAAACTTATTTAAATTTAAAAGAAAACACAATTACTCTAGATGATAAATCATTCACTAAAAATCTAGTTTGATTATTTTTAGAATTTATGGTTGATGTAAGGATTAGGGTACAATTCACAATGAGAACATGCTCTCCCTTCAAGCTCTAGAGTTGAAAGAGTCTTTGTTTAAAATCAGCTGTGATTCCCTCACATAACTGCTCATTCTGCTCAAATCAATTCTATTCAACAAAATTTTATCGAGCATTTATTATGTGCCTAATCATTCTGGGAAACGTCAATGAGATGTGAAGTGTGCCTATGAGTTAATGAGACTGGCTGACCAAGCAGACACAGAAATGGTGCCATTTGCTTTCTCATTTCATTGTATTCATTGAGAGGGAACACCAGAGGCCTCTGCTATGAGTAAGACGTGGTGTTAAGTTCTTCAGATTCAAACGTCATTTAGCTGCTACATTAATTTTCAGGTTCATATTATTAGCCCCACTTTAGAAAGAGTTTACTGCAGTAAAAAAGACCCTGGAATCCGGAATTAGCCAGACTTGGGTTTGCAAAGGAGAAAAGGTATAATAACTTTCCTCGTCCATTGTAAGGGGCACTCCTATAACGAAAGAGATTAATGAAGACTGGACAGGCATATGGAAATGTGATTGTGCCAAAGAGTATGATCTAATGGTAATAGACTGGGAGTGGTAGGAGCCCAGCAAGGCCTGTCTGTTTAGATTCTTTTTGGCCTCTCTGTGTAACATTTCTTCCTCCCAGGTATGGGACAGGACCCTTATGGAATGGCAGTCTTCAAGGGAGAAGAGAGAGAGTGACCATTCTAAGTTTTATGGCTTGCTTTGTGGGTGAAGAATTCTGGTTTCTATCGCTCACTAAAAAGAAGTGAGGGACTCCCAGGGGAGCAGGAGAAGCTCAGAGAGACCTTGCTTCTGAGGCCTTTCCATCTCTTTTAGTTCAAAGTAGTCAGCATGCCAAAGCACCATACTTTGGAGTATCATGTTCTGAGCCCCAACAGGTTCATACACAATTCTGTTACTACTCAAAATCTCTGCAATCTTGAAAAAATTATCCATTTCTCTGGATTTTTATTAGTCTTGTTCCTGGAATGAAGGAGACGAGATGAACTTAAGACCTTTTCCATCTCTATAGTTCCATGAGAAATATTGTTGTGCAGATTTTCTGGGACATCCCAATTCTAAATGTTGTGGCCCATCATGCCTGTAAAAATATTTATGCTCATCAAATGCTGAACTCAAGAACCATAATCACCCTCTCTAAAAATAAAAAGAACTATCAGAGTTAGGAAAATAATGATGAATAAAGGCTAGGGAGAATGACATTACAAGATAATTTGCAAAAGAAGGGTGAAATCACTACCCTCATACAGATACAAAAATGAACACATTAAAGATTTGATTCTAGCCATTAATCAAAGACGGAATGCAGAAGATATTATAACTGGTTCAAGAGAATGTGAAGAGACATATTTAAAGATCAGGAATATTGAAATTAGCATGCAAATTGAATAAAACCAGTTTTTCCAGGGGTAGGGGAGGGAAGTCAATTGAACCTATATTAGACAGGGCAGAATGTGCATGTCTATCAGTTACCTACAAGATACAGAGTTGTAAAATAACTCAAAGACAATGAAAGGCTAGAATCAGACAACAGGAAGGTTGTACTGTACCAGACGAAGCATAGTTTCCCATTGAAGCAGTTTTTTTTTTTTTTTTTCTGCAATGAAAATAGCTTTGATGGGGTTCAGAAACCACTCTCCCAAAATATGGCATCTTGCATACTAAGTATTTTAAGCTGAAGGAATGTGAGAAGATGGCAGAAGCAGGAAGGCCTATCTGACCTTCTCCCACCCTTCCTTCCTGAAGGAAGGAAGGTTAAAAAACCTAGAAAGGATTTTTTGACCTTCACCTGAAGCAGAACATAAGACCGACATGTGAGAGGCTGCCTCCTACGCCTGGAGGAAAGGAACATCCTTATCTCTGAAGACACAGGGATACAGAGAAGAATCTACGAAAACAGGCCTGGCTAAGTCTCCCCAGTTTATTATCGTCATCAGATCATACGTTTTAATCCAATCATACTTCTCCACAACTATCTACTTATTAAATCTAGCATAAAAAATACACAGGTTTACCTGTTTCTTCAGGTCTCCATTACCTTATGAAGGCTCTCATGTCACATAAAACTATAAATTTATTTATTTTTTTCTTGTTAGTCCATCTTTTGTTATAGGGGCCTTAGCCATGAACCTAGCAATGGGTGAGGAAAAGATATTTTCACTCCCCTACATTCGCTTCATGTGGAATACAGCATTTCATTGTAATTTCTGATTTTTCAACGGATATCTAGGAGAAAATGTCAGTGGGGGCCTGGGTATGAACCAAAATCACCTGAGATACTTTCAAAATAGAATCACACCCCCTTTGACCTGCATCAAGCCATCTAATAAATGCACTAAACAAATAGAGGGCATCTTCAACTGCTTTTTGAGGTTGAAATTCAGATTTGAGGAGACCTAGAAATTCAGCTATGTGCGGTCTTTATAGATACAGTAACACTGCCTGATCCTTTAAGGAATCTCTTGTGATTTTCTTGATGTGGTTTTAGAGTCATGAAACTGTTAAGAGTTTGGTTCACCAAGGGCTAAGGACCAATGTGCACATTGCAGGGACAGGAAGGTCAAAAGGAAAAAAATGGGAACTAGAGAAATAAAAATAGGGAAGGATAGGATAAGGAAGACTAGAAATAGAGACTAAGAGGGGAATCAGCTGGTGCACTGGCATGCCAAGGATGCCTCCCTGATAGAACTACTTTGTTAATAAAAATACCATTTTAAACCCGTGCCCATAAAGAGTAGGAGTAAAAAGAAGCTTTATTTCTAAAGCTCTGCTGCCGCCTCCACTGGAAATCTAATGTGGTCTCTCTTTTTCTAACGTTTCAGGGCATGTGTATTCTAGTTCCATTATAATGGTGGAAAATGCTCTCATACACACTGTTCCTGCGGTTTTATACTTTGGCTTTATTTTCCTCTCTTCTACACTTCCCTCCCTCCACAAAAATCGAGAATACAAAGAAACGATAAGTTGAAAGCCCAAACTGAAGTCTTTTTAAATTTTAACTTATTTTTTTAAGACCACAACTTTGTAAATAGACTGGACTAAAGGAAATACAATTATTTATAGCTATGAAAGGGGAATTTATGGAAATGCCAATTCAGGCTTAACTCAGCAACTAAAATGAAATGTGAAAAAGAAAAGTGGAGAACTAATTGGAGGTTCTAGGATGATTGTGAGAATCCCCAGAGATTGATAATGCAGATGGAGGAAAGAAGGCCTCCAGAGGGTCAGGGTATAACAGACATTCTGTTTAGTGAAGCTTTATAACCCTCCAAGATACTAATCTGGAATTACTTTTGAAAGAAACAAGGTAATGGGGTTCAGGACATGCTGCCGCCCAAATATGGCATCATGACATTTAAGAAAACAGCAGAAGTAGAAAAGCCATTCTCCCCTTCCCCTCACTCTTCTTCCATGCAGCAGGGCATGAGACCCTCATTCAAAAAATATCCTTTCAAACACAGAGAAAAGGACCATCATTGCATCTGAGGACACAGGGACACAGAGAAGAATATGAACAAACAGACCTTGCTTAATTCCCCCTTAATTCTTAATTTTTATTACCATTAGATCATGCCCTTTTGTCCTCCAATCACACTTAATCAAACTTCAGCATAAAAATCCCCAAGTTTGTCTATTTCTTTGGGCCTTCATTTCTTTGTGAATGCTCTCATGTCACATAAAACTTATATTAAATAAACGTGTATGCTTTTCTCTTGTGAAATGTGTCTTTTGTTATTAGGGCCTAAGCTATGAACTTCATGATAGGTTAAAAAAAAAAGAAAAAAAAATCGTATTTACATCAACTCAAGGTGAGAGACAATTTTATCTTGACTAAATCCTTCTGGAACTACGGACACCAGGAAAGGAAGAAAGGCCCTATGGCTTTTGTGCATGACAGAGAGCAGACGGTCAGCAAACTCCCCGTGGGCAGTGAATTCACTGTGCTTGGACAAGTCAAAAAAGGTTAAACCAACTAACACCATGAAAGAAATGAAAGAATGCTGCTTGAGTCTTTGTGAAGTCCAAGTTTCAAATAAATTGTTTAGTGCAACAGAATAGTTGCTTTCTTTTCATTGTTTTAACCTGAGGGAAGAAGAAAAATAAATCAATGTCAGATTATTTTTTTGAAACCACTTCTGGTAGCTGGGCAAAATATATAAAGAAAATGAAAATAATCATTTGCTTGTGGGAAGAGAAAGCCAATAAAACTTATAGAAGCTTGCTTCTAAGAGTACATTGCTAGGGTTCAAGACACATTACACCCAAGATATGGTGCCTTGGCATATTAAATATTTTAAACTGAAAGAATTTGAGAAAATAGTAGAAGCAAGAAAGTATCTCAGACCTTCTCCCACCCTTCTCTTCTGATGCAGGTCCTAAAACATAGGAAGGATTTTCTAACCTTTCCATGAAGCAGGTCGTTAAGATGCTCACGTCAGAGGTTCCCTGCCTACACATAAAGGAAAGGAACATTTTTATCTCCGAAGGCATAGAGACATAGAAAAGAATCTGAAGCAGGTGTTGCTAAGTTCCCTGCCCCCAAGTTTATTACCATTAGATCATACTTTTTGACCCAATCTTACTTCTTCACAACTATTCACTTACTCATCCAGCTTAGCGTTAAAACGGGTCGGCCGGGTGCGGTGGCTCACGCCTGTAATCGCAGAACTTTGGGAGGCCGAGGCGGGTGGATCACGAGGTCAGGAGTTTGAGACCAGCCTGACTAATATGGTGAAACCCCGTCTCTATTAAAAATACAAAAATTAGCCGGGTGTGGTGGCGCGCGCCTGTAGTCCCAGCTACTCAGGAGGCTGAGGCAGGAAAATCGCAGGTTCAAAACTGGGAGGCAGAGGTTGCAGTGAGCTAAGATCATGCCACAGTACTCTAACCTGACAACAGAGCAAGACACCATCTCAAAAAAAAAAAAAGAGAGAGAAAGAAAGAGTCCTTGTCTTTTAGAGATGTATACTAAAATACAGTTGTCCCTTGGTGTCCATGGAGAATTCATTCCAAGACGCCCACAGATACCAAAATCACACCACTGCACTCCAGCCAGGGCAACAAAGCAAGACGTCGTCTAAAAAAAAAAAAAAAAAAAAAAAAAAAAACACTGGCTTACCTGTTTCTTTAGGTCTTCATAAAACATTTATTAAATAAGTCTATCCTTTTCTTTACTCCGTCTTTCATTACAGAGGCCTCACCATACACCTAGCAATGGGTGAGGAAACGATATTTTTCCTCTGTCGCAATACATTGGTGTATTGTTGTTGTTGTTGTTTGTTGTTGTTGTTTGAGACAGTGTCACTCTTGTCACCCAAGCTGGAGTGCAATGGTGTGATCTTGGCTCATTACAATCTCTGCCTCCCGGGCTCAAGCGATTCTCCTGCCTCAGCCTCTTGAGTAGCTAGGATTACAGGCATACACCACCATGCCCAGCTAATTTTGTATTTTTTAGTAGAGACAGGGTTTCACCATGTTGGCCAGGCTGGTCTTGAACTCCTGACCTCAGGTGACCCACCTGCCTTGGCCTCCCAAAGTGCTGGGATTACAGGTGTGAGCCACTGCACCTGGCCACAATGCATTGTTTAAAATGGAAGTTTAGAGATATTTTTTCTCCTCTGCTCTTCCCCAAAAGCTATGAGGTACACAAACTGTATCAAAATACGGTTGCTTTCTAGATGTCATGTTTTAAATAGTACTATACACATGCGTTCCAGGTTTTCAGAAGCCCATTCAATGTTTTAAATAAAAGCAATTTAAGGAATGGGTAGAGAGTGCAGTACTAAATACAGCAACATAATTATTTTCATGTAAATTATCTCCTCTACACCGTGTTAGAACAATAAGAACAAAAACATGTTTATACTGACAAAGTTTGAATAAGTAGAAGAGGCGGATTTGGTTCAGCATGTCCGTAACTTCTCCATCCATGGACAAAGAGTAGGGAGCCCCTTTAATTTCCTTTGCATTTGGGAAGTTTTCCATGGTGTATTCAGATCACGTGTGCCTGCAGGATCAGATAAGAGAAGGCCAGAATTACCAATGATGAAAGCAGGCAGCACAAAGGCAAGATGCAAAACAACTCTTCCTGTTCTCACCTCATCTGGACGGATCTGAATTTCAACCCATCTCACTTCTTTTCTGTTCTCATAGTGATGGTGGGTCCGTTTTCCAAAACCGGGTTAGAGACATGGCAAATTGAGTTCTGCAGATTCTTTTTCTAAAGTGCCATTCCAAGAAGAAATGTGATGTCATTATGCTGACTGGATATTTCGTTCTGCCTATTTGTAGGTACTTCTCAGATAATAAATTGAGGGCAGTTTAAATTAGCCATCACTGGCCAGATGCCGTGGCTCACTCCTGTAATCCCAGCACCTTGGGAGGCTGAAGTGGGTGGATCATTTGAGGCCAGGAGTTCGAGTCCAGCCTGACTAACATGGTGAAACCCCATCTCTACTAAAAATACAAAAAATTAACTGGGCATGGTGACATGCGCCTGGAATCCCAGCTACTCAGGAGGCTGAGGCAGAAGAATCACTGGAACCCAGGAGGTGGAGGTTGCAGTGAGCTGAGATCATGCCACTGCACTCCAGCCTGGGCAACAGAGCACGACTCTGTCTCAAAAAAATAATAATAAAAATAAAAACTAACCATCATTCAGCAAGCATAAGCTATTGTTCAGGTATATGGAAATAATCAACACAGAGGTCTTGTCCTTGAAATAATTTTTTGGAATAGAAAGTTGGAAAGCTGTGATTTTAAAAAAAGTTTAATTATCAGAATAATGGGGTATTAAGGTTCAGGAGTAAAAGCGACTTCCAATACTGTGTTGTCTTTTAGGTAAATGTAGGGATTGACCCAGAGCCCTCAGTAGACTGCAATTTAATATTCTCTAGTATAAGTCAACATTTGGTGGTGAACAGTGAGCACTGCACCTGGGAAGCTGAACAGGAGAGTTGTCAGGAGATCATTGGTCTCTGGCACGCAAACTAGGCCATTGGTTAGGCTATTGTTTTCCTTTACTGCAAGCTTCCAAAAGTCTCTAGAAAAGAAAAACTATGCCATTTTAAGGAAAATGTGGGAAACAAGTGCAGGGTCAGCATTTCATTTCATTAATATAGATAATACAGAGACCAAGTACACTCTTGTTTTTGACTCGAGTTTATAATTTATTTAGATTTCCTTAGTTTTTAACTATGTTCCGGTATCCCATTGATGTGGGATATTTTCTTGACCCCTTTGTGGGACTTATGGCAGGGGTGCCCCATTCCTCAGTCCACCATGCTCCAACCCCACCGGAGGGAGCACATAGGTAATAGAGGGCAGGAACCAGCTGGCTGCTTTGGCAACAGCAGACGCAAACTCTGTGCAGGTCCTGCGGTGGCATCCAGGTGAGGGTGCCTGTGACCCTAAGGCCCCAGAGGTGTATTACAATGCTCTCTTAGCTCTGCTGTCCACAAACAGCAGAGTGTTATCAGCTCAGTGAGCCTTTTTCCTCATTGCGTGGGGTGGCTGTCCTCCATCAGCAAGGGCAAAGGGCCAGTGTGACAGCTTTTTTGGGTATCCACATTTGGTGGGTTCTGAATTCTTGTCTAGTGCCCAAGAAGAATGAGGTCATGTGGATGAACTGAAGGATGGTGAATGCAGAAAACTTTATTGAGTGATGAAAGCTGCTCTCAGTGGAGAGGGGAGCTGGAAAGCGGATGGGAAGTGCAGGTTGCTCTCTCCTGATGTCAAGTTGTTTGTCTGCTTCTCTCCTCCAAAGTCAAGTTGCCTCTCTCCAACATCCAGCCATTGTCCCTCAAGTCAAGTTGCCTCTCCTCGATGTCCACCTGCTTCTCATCTCTACCGGCTGAGTTGCAGATCTTTGTAGGCACAGGATGTGGGGCAGGGTGCGGGGTGGCTCATGCCTGTAATCCCAGGACTTTGGGAAGCTGAGGTAGGCTGACCACCTGAGGCCAAGAGTTCAAATCCAGCCTGGCGAACATGGTGAAACCCTGTCTCTACTAAAAATACAAAAAATCTGCCAGGTGTGGTGGCGTGCACCTGTAGTCCCAGTTACTTAGGAGGCTGAGGCAGGAGAAATGCTTGAATCCGGGAGGTACAGGTTTCAGTGAACCAAAATTGTGACACTGCACTCCAGCCTTGGCGACAGAACAAGACTCCATCTCAAAAAAAAAAGAAAGAAAGAAAGAAAGAAAAATGACATTATTCAGAAAGAACCAATCAGGAGAGAGGGGACCATGGCTTTCAGGCTTTTCAGCTCGAAGGTGGGGCAAACCTGCCCCTGTTTGCCTAGAGTTTCTCTGCCTCCTGCCTCTGTCACCATAAAATACTCTTATACAATGAAAAGAATACAAGACTACAGAAAGAAGAAAAACTATTTTGTGTTGACTTACCTAGGAAAATGTTAAAGGCAGCTTGGAAGTATTCAGCACTCAATTGGCTGACCTGACTGGGAAAGGCTTAGTATAGCCTTTCATCTATTGCCTGCTGCCCTTTTGGGTCACGTTCTTCCCTGGGGTGAAGAAGAGACCTAGAGTGAGCAACAACACCACAAACATGAAGTCATTTTGCTCCAGGTCACCCAGTAACACAGTAACTCTGAATTGACTACGAGCACACTCTTGCTTCTCTAGGCCAGCCCATGGTGGTTAAGCTTTGTTTGGTAGTGAAATCTCTCAGGCTGTATGACATCCTGGGCCTTGTCCCACACAGAGAGCAAAAGCAACTGTGAAATAGCGACAGTCTCATTAAGAGAATGGTGTTTTTGCGGTGGAACATCAGTCACCACTAAATAATTTTTATAAAGGAAATGTAGCTCCTACAATGGGGAAATTCTTTCAGGACCAGTTCAAAGGTGAGAGTAGATTAGCAATAATCTAAAAATGAGAATGCAATTATGAAAGAATCTCTCCCACCCCCAATCCTACCCTCCCACGTTCTAAATGTTTTCTTTCCCCCCCCAAAAAATCAAAACAGTGGTCCCCAACCTTTTTGGGAACAGGGACCAGTTTTTCGAAAGACAGATTTTCCACAATAAGGTGAGGATGGAGGGGGTGGGTTGGGGTTATCAGGCATTAAATACTCATGAGGAGCATGCAGCCTAGATCCTTCGCATTCACAGTTCACAATAGGATTCACACTCCTTTGAGAATCTAATGCCCTGGCTGATCTGACAGGAGGCTGAACTCAGGTGGTAATGCTCCCTTCCCCTCACCTCCTGCTGTGAGGCCCAGTACCAGTCTGTGACCTGGAGGTTGGGGATTCCTGCATTAGAACATAGTCTAAATTAAGACAAACACACGAATAAAAGCAACATCATACCACCACCTGCAAAGTCATTTTTCAGCTGCAAACCCACATCCCATTTAGCCCAAAATGCAGGGGGTAAGGGGTGCAGAGGAGATGAAATGTATAAGACCAGGAAGGGCAGACAATACCTAAACTTCTGATAGGAATGATGGTGCTTTCATTGAGATAGGAACTCTGGACCAAGATTAGGTCTGGATAAGAAAGACTATAATGAGGAAGAATCAGGATTGAGAGAGAGAGAGAGAGAGAAACACCCTGAAAATAGAGAAATGGAAACAAATGATAAAACCAAAACTGAGAGAAAACTATAAGGAACTGATGAGTGCATACAGGTTGAATAGTTAATCCTAAAGCAAAAAGAACACTGATTCCTGTGCATTAGGAAACTCCTTACTCTAAGCTAGAAAACTCCTTCCTTTAAACTAAGAGACTAACATTTGTTGGTGACTTTGCATGTAGCTAGCACTGTGCTTCAGCACTTTCTTGTACAGTTGACCCTTGAACAGAACGAGTTTGAACTTTGCAAGTCCACTGATACATGGATATTTTTTCTGCTTCTGCCACCCCTGAGACAGTAAGACCAACCCCTCCTCTTCATTCTCCTCCTCAGCCTACTCAGTGTGAAGATGACAATGATAAAGAGCTTTATGATGATTCATTTCCACTTAATAGTAAATATGTTTTATCTTCCTTATGATTTTCCTAATGTTTGCTTTTCTCTAACTTACATCATTTTAAGAATATAGTATGTAATATATATAACATACAAAATGTGTTAATCACCTGTTTATGTTATAAGTAAGGATTCCAGTCAATAGCTGACTATTAGTAAGTTTGGCGAGGAATCAAAAGTCATATGAGGATTTTTATCTGGGCAAGGATTGACACCCCGTCCCCCAAGTTGCTCAAGTGTCAACTGTACATTAGGAAACTGTTTTAAAAAAAGAGCAGGTTATCATATGATAGTCTTTATTTTCTATGTGTCTACAGAACAAGAACACCGACTGATATTTTGAAAGTAGAGAGTGAGATTAAGAAGATGGTTACACTTGGGAGTATGCTTTGGGAAAGGTGAAAGGAAAAATGACTAGAGATAAATAAAAAGAATGCCAAGTGATATTCAGTGTTCAAAGCTGGATATGCACGGTTCAATGTCTTAATTTTTTCAGACTAAATAAATATCATGTTGACATAATTCAGAGTCTATAGCAATTAGAATGGAAGAAAATCGCTTTTTATGCTCTTAAAATAATTTTATCCTTAAAAAGCTAAACTCACAAGAAAAAAACAAATAACCCCATCAAAAAGTGGGCAAAGGATATGAACAGACACTTCTCAAAAGAAGACATTCATACGGTCAACAGACACATAAAAAAATGCTCATCATCACTGGCCATCAGAGAAATGCAAATGAAAACCACAATGAGATATCATCTCACACCAGTTAGAATGGCAATCATTAAAAAATCAGCAAACAACAGGTGCTGGAGAGGATGTGGAGAAATAGGAACACTTTTACACTGTTGGTGGGACTGTAA
>NW_012119821.1:12141701-12148024 GCF_000951035.1 Colobus angolensis palliatus | reverse complement strand
GCCTGTAGTCCCAGCTACTCAGGAGGCTGAGGCAGGAGAATTGCTTGAACCTGGGAGGCAGAGGTTGCAGTGAGCTGAGTTCGCACCACTGCACTCCAGCCTGGCGACACAGTGAGACTCTGTCAAAAACAAACAAACAAACAAAAAAATACAAAGCTAAATTCAAAGAACTGAAAAAACAAAACAGAAGTAGCTAGCAAACTTCTGAGTCATTGCTTGAAAGTATGACGGATTCTGAAATAGGTACCCTTCTTAGATCAACAGGTTAAAGACTAGTCTGTGTTAGATTGGTTCAGATACCCTGTAGTATTGCCAAGGGTTTGATTCTACAAATTAGCAATACTAGGAGATACAATTATTACACAACTCCATGACCTCCGATAACTAAAGCGTTTTGTGAATCTCTGACAGGTAAGGTGCAAGTGAATAAAAGCAGCGTAGTCAGATTTCCTGAAAATGTTACATATTCCTGCAAAATTAGTTACAATAAGCACTCTTGTAATATCCAATTGGGCAAATAGGCTTATTCAACTTAACAAACATTTACTAGGCACACCTGAATGGGAAGCACAATGCTAGACAAAGCATTACCCCTACAGGGGGTAACCTTCATGGAGGACTTACTATGCACCAAGTACTGTTCTAAGCTCTCCATATGTGTCCATCTCAATAAGTGCTTACAACAACCTTATGAAATAGGTCTAATCCCAAGTGTACAGAAATGGAAACTGAGGTGTGCTGATCACCCTCTGCCTTTCTGAGGCTCAGGGCAGTGAAAGGCACACTTGGAGGAAGAGCAATCTGTCTCTCCTTTTTTATCCCACACTCACCGTAAAAGCGTTAGTGAGGAAAGGGAGCTCAGAAGTTGCCAGAAGAAAAAAAGTAAACTCTTACATAAAGTCTAGATGTTGAGAAAATGGACCAATTCTTGTTATTGTATCATATTAAATCATATCAGATTATCTCTTTTTTGTTGTTGTTTTGTTTTTTACTTCTTTTTGAGACAATATCTTGCTCTGTCACTTAGGCTGGAGTACAGTGATGTGAACAAGGCTCATTGCAGCCTCAATCTCCCAGGCTCAAGAAATCCTCCTGCCTCAGTCTTCTGAGTAGCTGAGGCCACAGGTGTGTACCACCACAGCTGGCTATTTTTTTGTTTTTTATTTTCTGTAGAGATGAGGTCTCGCCATGTTGCCCAAGCTTGTCTTGAACTCCTGGGCTCAAGCAGTCCTCCTGCCTTGGGCTCCCAAAGTGCTGGGATGAGAGGCATGAGTTACTGCACCTGGCCAAGATTATCTTGTCATAAAGATATATTTAGAAGTGTCACAAGCAGCCTTGGAAAAAAATTGTCTTGTTAACTGTATTGGTTAATGGGTAACTGCTACACATAATGTAATCTTTGTTTTAACCTTAAATGTTTGACGGTAGTGTGACTGCTTCTGATGAGGACATGGGAATGAATGTGTAAAAAGCATGTGATCGGCCGGGTGTGGTGGCTCACCCCTGTGATCCCAGCACTTTGGGAGGCTGAGACGGGCGGATCATGAGGTCAGGAGATCGAGACCATCCTGGCTAACACGGTGAAACTCCGTCTCTACTAAAAATACAAAAAATTAGCTGGGCGTGGTGGCGGGTGCCTATAGTCCCAGCTACTCGGGAGGCTGAGGCAGGAGAATGGGGTAAACCCAGGAGGCGGAGCTTGCAGTGAGCCAAGATCGTGCCACTGCACTCCAGCCTGGACCACAGAGCGAGACTCCCTCAAAAAAAAAAAAAAAAAGGCATGTGATCATCCACATTTTACTTCAGTCTCCTTAAAAAGAGAAAAAGGAATTTATGTCTACTAAAAAATATTGTGTATGATTGTTCTACAAGAGTTCTAGGAGTTTCTCTACTATCAAGATATTTAGGAATTTGTCCATATTGAACAGCATTCCTTCATTAAAATGTTTGGGTATCATTCCATATCGTTGTTGATTTCAGATTCTTTAAACTCCATCAAAAATATGTCAGCTACCACTTGCAGCCTCAAGAGTATACAGTTGTCCCTCAGTATCCATGTGGGATTGTTCCAGAACCCTCTTGGGTACCAAAATCTGCAGATGCTCAGTCCCTTACACAGAATAACCTAGTATTTGCATATTACTTAAATACATTTCTCATATACTTTATCTCTAGATTGCTTATAATACTTAATACAATGCCTACACGTCACCACATTCAGGTGAATTCAACACAATGCTCGGCAGGTAGCAAATTCAAGTTTTGCTTTTGGCAACTTTGTGGGTCTTTTTTTCCCCAACATTTTCAACCCAAGGTTGGTTAAATCCATGGATATGGAACCCAGGAATGTGGAGGACCCAGCTGCATACACAGATGTTACATCATTTTTGAAAAAAGCTTGTACCTTTTTAAAAAGTACTTGTGATTAGTTTATTAACATTATTTAAATACTAACACAACCATAGTTGATTTGCTGCCACTACCTTGGAAATATTTAAACATTATTAAAACTTAGCTGCACATTCTAGTTTTATCTCTAAAATTAATGCTTTTAGGCTCAATTTATGCCTCTCAACAAGTAATGATCATAGATGTGAGCTGGCTCATAATCCAGAGGTACTAGGTTACAATGTGTTACCATGGAAACTGTGTTTTATTGCATTCTCTCTTCTTGATTTAAGGCATTTGACAATCATAGCAACTGTTTGCCAGTTTTCTCCCATCATAAAAAATTCAAAAACACAAACAATCAGTAGAAAAAACAAAAAAAAAAAAGAAGGAATATCCTCTACTGTTCTTGGACCCCCCCTAGAAACATAAAAAGGAAATGACAGCCTTATATTTAACAAGAACCTTTTGTGAATAGTTTATCTCTTAGAAAGTCTAAACGTGTTGGAAAATTCAATCAGTGGTTAGTCATCGAATGGACCTGTCTGCCTATGGTTCATTTTGTTTATTGCATCATATATCTTTTATGATCACTGGGACTTTAGCCTGAAACAGCATTTTCTTTAACAAGGACCATGTTTCCTTTAACGTTGTTTATTGCATCTGAAACATTACTCTTTGAAATCATGGTACATTTTCCATCGAGCAAAGGTCTGCAACCGAATCTTGCATGAATGTGTTTATTCAGGAGCTAGAGCAGAGGGGGAAAAAAAAAAACACCTCATCCAGTTCATGTAACATTAATCACTTTGCCAGTGTTCAGCTGAGGTCATTGCCACATTCCTAGCAGTATTAAGGCAAGTCAAGATTAATCACATACATTAAACCTTGGAAGGGGAGCACGTGAAAGGGATATCAAATTAGACATGTCTTAAAAGACAGAGAAGGGACTGTAGCGAAATGGGTTTACCTTGCTGCAGTCTGTCTTGGATATAACTTGCTCGCTTTTACCACATGTAGTCATACAACTGCTATGAATCTGTAGGTCTTTTTCCTCTTTCTGGAAGCTTATAAGTCAAATTTAAGGTCTTTCTGAGCATTCAAAATAAAGACTCACTCACCAAACATTTTTTAGTACATGCTAAACACCAGGCACCTGCTAGGAGCTGTCCATGCCAAGACGAATGAGACAGAGCCCTCCCTCTCTCTGCCTCCTCCAGTAAGTGCACAACCCACCCAGGAACACTAAGACCACTAATACCATGCACACTGGGAACATGATTTGGTGGGAGTACAGAAGGGCGAATGGCTGATTGTGATGGGAAATCAGAAAACACTGAAGTTAACTTTAGACAGGGAGAAAGATGAGAAAAGCAATCTAGACATAGGAAACAACATAAAGCCTTAGTGAGCGTTCATAGAGTAATCTGTCGGGGCAGGGGCGAGAGCAAGATTGTGTAGAAGAGCTGGAAGGAGTGGTAGAGGATAAGATTGTACAGTCAGTTGGAGTCAGATTGCAAAAGTCTTTGAACATGTCCTTTATTCCAAAAGGAATGAGAAAACTGTGAAGAATTTGAAACAGAAAAGTTAGAATAATCAGATTGCATTGGAAAATGATAATTTGGAACAAGGGCGGGTTGGATGGCAGATTAGTTGGTAAGAAACTAGAATCACTGTCTCCAAGGTGGAAGAGAGTACAGGTCATCCAGAAAAGCAGTGATAACAGCTTAAACCTACAGAGTGGAGAGAAACACTGTGGAGCCAGATGTGACAGACTCATCAATAGAGTTCCTGAAAGGAGCCAGAGGGTGGACGGTGGAGCAAAAGGAATCTAAGACAATGCCAAGGGATCTGGTTGTGTCCAATAAGCAGATGATAATGCCATGGACCAAGGCAAGGAAGGTCATAGGAATGATGATTTCTGTTAGGATGTTATAGCACTTATAAGTGACAACAGGGCTGGATACCTTGATTTGGGGGTCATCAACTTATACTTGATTGTTTGAGTCATAGAGGAAGATAAGACTATCAAAGGCAAAAAAAGAAAGGAGAAGAAGGAGAGAGAGTCCAGAGAATATTTTATGGGAGAAAAACTATTTCCCATTTTTTGTGATAGTTTTTACATTAAGAAAAACATTAGAGGCTTGAGGAATTTTTTTTTTCTATTTACAAAGTAAACTTGGCACATAGAATAACAACTTCTTAAAGACAAAATTTGAGAATAAGTATTAGATTGAAAATATTTTATATTTGTTGCTTATATATAAAATGCAGTCTGTATTTAAGATGCTAGTGGGCTTATATTTATAGAATAATGTTTCACGTAAGAGGCTAACATTATTTTGAACCATTGCAGCTTTAAATGTTCATAATATGCATACTTAAATATGTGCTTATATTGTAGGTGACAGATTTACACACTTCCCATGTCAACCATCACACACTTTCATTAAAGATTTATTTATTTTTAAAACTACGTTTTATACTCCCATAAAAAGGGGAAATGAAATCATAAAAATACACACAAAGTTAGTGTTTACAGTCTAACTACTACTTATGCAAGAACCATCTGAGTCAGTGTCGTCTTTCCCCAGTTGAGTGTGGAGAGAAGGCCCAGGTTAAGAGCTTAGTCTCTGCTCATGGAGATTTGAATTGCAATAACTGAATTTTCATTCAAGCCTAAATATAACAAATGTGAAGTACAAAAATATCACCTTCTAATAAGAGCAGAAGACTGAAATCGTATTCATCTACGCTTTGCCTCATCTTTGTTAATATTGAAAATTGAGAACTAGTAATCATCCAATAGCAAGAAACAATTGGAAAAATAATAATTGTATGTTAAATTCAGATGGAAGATTTATACTTTTCAGTGAGTTTTCTGTGAACTCATACAATAATTCATTCATTCATAAGTACTTACCAAGCAGCCATAATGTGCCAGATGCTATGAGTGGATAGAAGTTGGTGACACAGTGTGGTGTGCGGTGGCTCATGCCTATAATCCCAGCACTTTGGGAGGCTGAGGAGGGCAGAATATGAGGTCAGGAGTTCGAGACCAGCCTGACCAACATGGTGAAACCCCGTCTCTACTAAAAATATGAAAATTAACTGTGTGTGGTGGCGGGCGCCTGTAATCCCAGCTACTCAGGCGGCTAAGGCAGGGGAATCGCTTGAACCCGGGAGGCAGAGGTTGCAGTGAGCCGAGATCACTCCACTGCACTCCAGCCTGGGCAACAGAGTGAGACTGTCTCAAAAACAAACAAACAAACAAAAAATAGAAGATGGTGACACAGTCCTTGCACTCAAAGTGTGAATACTCTACTCTTTGGGAAAGGATGAGATAAATTCTTCGGTTGCCATTGTGATTGACTGGACACACTGTGTTTTGCACAATTCCAGGGGGACCCATCTGCATACAGACTACAACGTAGCCCCGAAGAGACTCTAACCCTGCCTTAAACCAATTGGCATACCCATCTCCCTGCCTACAGTGAAGAGCTCAGAGATAAATGTGTGACCCAATCAGAGCCAATGAGATGTGAAGAGATGTTTGCTGAGACTTTGGGAAAAAGAAGCCCCCTCGCTCTTCCTGAGCGCTCCCAAAAGGATCTCATGGTTCATGTGGTGTGAAGATGTGAAGTCAGAAATTGCTTTGGGTGTTCTGCAACCAGAAGTTACGAGGTTGGAGTTGTTGAGGTCTATCATGTGGAACCTGAAGAGGAAGACAGAAACAAGGCAGGCAGAATGGAGGGATGGAGCACTCAGCCCCTTAGCGACATCATGGGAGCTGTAGGTCAAGCCTCCTCCAAAGTCAAAACTATTTTGGCTGGGTGCAGTGGCTCATGGCTGTAATCCCAGCACTTTGGGAGGCCAAGGCGGGTGGATCACAAGGTCAGGAGATTGAGACCATCCTGGCTAACACGGTGAAACCC
>NW_012119821.1:12123370-12140131 GCF_000951035.1 Colobus angolensis palliatus | reverse complement strand
AACCTGGGAGGCAGAAGTTGCAGTGAGCCGAGATCGCACCACTGCAATCCAGTCTGGGTGGGAGAGCAAGACTCCATCTCAAAACAAACAAACAAACAAAAAGTTTCAATTTTAGCCAAGCCCAGTGGCTCATGCCTGTAATCCCAACACTTTGGGAGGCCAAGGCGGGCAGATCATTTGAGGTTGAGAGTTTCAGACCAACCATGGCCAGCATGGTGAAACTCTGTCTCGACTGAAAATACAAGAATTAGCATGGAGATGGGCACCTGTAATCCCAGCTACTCCAGAGGATGAGCCAGGAGAATCACTTGAACCGGGGAAGCAGAGACTGCAGTGAGCTGAGACAGCACCACTACATTCCAGCCTAGGCAACAGAGTGAGTCTCCATCTAAAAAAAAAAAAAAAAAAATACATTTTAACACGTATTGCTCCCCCGCAACCATGTTTAATTTCTGCTATTCAAAAAATAATATGCAGGGCTGGCCAGGCACGGTGGCTCATGCCTGTAATCCCAGCATTTTAGGCCGAGGCAGGAGGATCACCTGAGTTCAGGAGTTTGAGACCAGCCTGGCCAACATGATTAAAATCCGTCTCTTCTCAAAATACAAAAATTAGCTGGGCATGGTGGTGGGCGCCTGTAATCCTAGCTACTTGGGATGCTGAGGCAAGCTAATTGCTTGAATCCGGGAGGCAGAGGTTGCAGTGAGCTGAGATCGCACCATTGCACTCCAGCCTGGGTAACAAGAGCAAAACTCCATCTCAATAATAATAATAATAAATAATAATATGTAAATATTGTTCTTGTTTTTAATGATAACGTTATAACATGCTCAGGAGCTGTGTTAGTCAGGGTTCTCTAGAGGGACAGAACTAATAGGATGTATGTATGTAAAGGGACGTTTATTAAACAGTATTAACTCACACTATCATAAGGTCCCACAATAGGCTGTCTGCAAGCTGAGTAGCAAGGAAGCCAGTCCAAGTCCCAAAGCTGAAGAACTTGGAGTCTGATGTTTGAGGCCAAGAAGCTTCCAGCACGGGAGAAAGATGTAGCCTGGGAGGCTAGGCCAGTCTAGCCTTTTCACATTTTTCTGCCTACTTCATATCCTGACCATGCTGGCAGCTGATTAGGTGGTGTCCACCCAGATTAAGAGTGGGTCTGCCCTTCCCAGCCCACTGACTCAAATGTTAATCTTCTTTGGCAACACCCTCACAGACACTCCCAGGATCAATACTTTGCATCCTTCGATCCAATCAAGTTGACACTCAGTATTAACCATCACAGGAGCTGACACATGTTTAGAACCCTCAAGGGCCCAGATAATGTACTAAGCCCTTTAAAGACATTACATCATTTAATACTAAAATAGTAACAGTTACATTATTGTCAAAGACCCCTCAAGCCTCAAGATCATGTGACATTGTAACTAGGATACCATCTTAATTCTCTCCTATTCAGAGTTCATGCTTTTCCCATTTCTCCACATTGCAATGGTCCAGATACAGAAACCAGAGAATGATGTAATAGAAAACCTATTTCTAGTTCTATTAATAGCTTTAAAATCTCCAAGATAATATACTTATTCTTCTAATTAGGCTTTGTTTGGGCTAATATAAAAACTAGTTCACACTGCATGCGCCTACTTAAATATTTGGGAAAAGGCTACCCTCCAGAAGCTTACAGAGTGATGGATCTGTTATCCTGGAAACTCAAGCTTTCTTTATCCAAGACAGAGTTCACTACACACACAACATATAGAAACCCTGGGCCTGGCACGGTGGCTCACACCTGTAATCCCGGCACTTTGGGAGGCCGAGGCGGGTGGATCATGAGGTCAGGAGTTGGAGGCCAGCCTGGCCAACATGGTGAAACCCTGTCTGTACTAAAAAACATAAAAATTAGCCTGTGTGGTGGTGTGCACCTGTAATCCCAGATACTTGGGAGGCTGAGGCAGGAGAATTGCTTGAACCCGGGAGGCAGAGGTTGCAGTGAGCCAAGATGGCACCACTGCACTCCAGACTGGGCGACAGAGTGAGACTCTGTCTCAAAAAAATAAAAAAGTAAAAAATAAATGAATGAAAAACAACCTGTGATTTTCAAGATGCTTCTCATTATCACAGAGCTCGAGATTCTTCTGGCTCTTCCATGCAAGCATTCTAGCTGCCCAAGAGGAACCTTGCCCAGCAGTCCCTAGAGCAAAAGTATTAGGGCCACTTTCTAGCCCAAAGCCTACGTTGTTGTTTGGAGGATTCATAAAAGAACGGGGAAAGGCTGCTGGCAAAGGTATTTTGTTTTCTAGAGGCAGAGAAAAGTGGGTCAGAGATTTTTTTCCCCAAATCTAGGGCAAACCTATTTTTTGGCTGAGCATTTTAAAAGACATTGCTCAATTTAACAGAAAAACAGCACTGCCACATACCCAGTTCTTCTGAGAACTGTTCCCCTGAGTTTGGATTTTCACTAACTGTGCAATTATACATTTTTCACCAACATGTAGTTTAACTTTGCGGACAGTTCTTTGGGAACACATTGGGGGAAGTAGTGTAGGTCCTGGCAAAATAACAGCCAGTGCAGTCAGCAGACTTGATTGCATTTCTGGCTCCAACACTTTACTTCCTATGAAATTGTGAGCAACTCTCCAAACCTCCCACTGGCAGTTATTTATTTGTTGCTGTGTAACAAAACAGCCCCAAATTTAGTAGGCTTAAAACAGGAATCATTTTATTTTCTCATGATCGTGTGGGTCAGCTCATCGGACTAGGCTCCATGGGGCAGTTCTTCTGATCTCTCCTAAGGTCAGGTATGAGGATATAGTCGCACAGTGATTCAACTAGACTCAACTAGGGGATGCCTGATCAGAGATGGTCTCACTCACATGTCTGCCTGGGGCATCTCACTTCTCCTTCCCATAACCTGCAGCCTAGCTTGGGTTCATTCACACAATGATCTCAGGACTGCAACCACAAGCAAAAAAGCACAAACCCATCTACAAACACTTTTTAAACCGATGCTTGCATTACATTTGCTAATGTCTCATTGACCAAAGCAAGTCTCGTGGCCAAGCCCAAACTCAAAGTGTAGAGAAAAACTTGGGCAATATGATGAAACCCCATCTCTACAAAATATACAAAATTTAGCTGGACAGGAGGACCACTTGAGCCCAAGAAGTCATGGCTTTAGTGAGCCATGAGCATGTCACTGCACTCCGGCCTGGGTGACAAAGTGAGACCCTTCTCAAAAAAAACCCAAAACAAGCTGAGCACAGTGGCTCACGCCTGTAATCCCAGCACTTTGGGAGGCTGAGGTGGGCAGATCACAAGGTCAGGAGGTCAAGACCAGGCTGGCCAATATGGTGAAACCCTGTCTCTACTAAAAATACAAAAATTAGCTGGGCGTGGTGGTCAGTGCCTGTAGTCCCAGCCACTCAGGAGGCTGAGGCAGGAGAATCGCTTGAACCCGGGATGCAGAGGTTGCAGTGAGCTGAGATTGCACCTTTGCACGCCAGCCTGGGCAACAAGAGTGAAGCACTGTCTAAAAATAAATAAAAATAAAAATATAAAAACCAAAACAACAACAACAACAAAAGGGTAGAGAAAGAAACTGTATCTCTTGATGAGAAGAAAGGCAAAGTCACATTGCAAAAAGGTGTGAACGGAGGAATGGGAAGAAGTATTGTAGCCATCTTGCAAACAGACTACCTTCTTTATGAAATGGGGATAATCATATATGAAATATACCATTGTTATAAACACTGTAATGTCCTTCTCTTTGTTGGCTAGATCACTAGGGCTTAGAAATGAAAAGGGTGTAAGATAAGGTAGACTCAATCTCATGATACAAGGTCTCAAATGCTCAGTTGAAGCAGCCATGGAAACTTAATGATATACCAGGTACCTGTTGAACGACATCATCGAATTTGTTCAGAGAACTATTTCCACTGGTATATATAGAAAGTTTGGAGACCTGGAGTAGGGTAAATCAAGGATAACAAGAATTGCTGCAAAGAGGAAAATAGAAAGTAACAGTGGGAAAAAATAATGGGAAGAGTAGGTACAACAAAGGCCATGGTTATGGATGCAATCAGGGTAGAGTGAAGCGAAGGAGAGAATCAGCAGTAACCCTCTGTGTCTCTACCTTGGGTTCCTGAGACACTAGTGGTCCTGTTCACAGAGAAAGAAATGGGAGTAAGAGGTGCTTATTAGGTGAGATAATGGGGCGTGGTGTGGAGGGACCAAGGAGATTTCGAGACCTCGAAGTATCCCATGTGTGAAGAAGAATCCAAAGTGTTGACATTTGAAAATATTTGAGACTTTTTTGTAGCAAATCTTAAGCTTTACATTAAGTATAGGATTGTCTTATCAGGGCAATGATGTTTTATTGCATAAGCTCCTTTTTCAAAGAGTAAGTATTTTTTGAGTATGTGTGAATTGATCATTTCACCCCTTCAAGGTTTAAGATTTTTTTCATTATGGTGGAAGGTATTTATAAATCAGCCCACCCACGTGTTTTTTTTAATATGAAGTCAATTCACTTCTATTCCCTTTTATCCACTGACTTTTCCCTTGATTGTAATAATTGTATGGTTTGCAGTTTCTGTTTGTAAAGTGGCTAAAAATTGACCAGTGCACCACCTGGAGCATTGTCTCTTAGCAGCGCCACCATCAGCTCTCCCTGGGATCATGACTCTGACCTTCCTCCTCATCTCCCACCCCATCTCCTCAGACCATCTTATCTTCCAATTCCTCAACAATTTATTCTCTACATAAAAGCCCAAATGATATTTTAAAAACATAGCTCTGATCTTATCATTTTCTTTGTAGGACCTTCCTCTTTTCCTTAGAATGAAATCTAAACTCATAAACACGGCCTAGAAGAGCCCAGCTGACATCTCCGACAGCCTTGCTCCCCTCACTTTGTGTACTTTTGTTACCTTGGCACTCTTTCTCTTCCTCCAAGGCACCATGTTCATTCTTGCCTTGCTGTCTTTTCATATACTGTTCCTTCTGTAAGAAATACTTTGCACCCAGATTATACCAAGGTTGACTTCTAGCCTTTCCAGCTTTAGCTCCAGTGCCCTATCATTGGAAAGACATTCCCCAGCCTCTCTATTAAATGTTACCTGCCCTACTCTCTTCCTGTACCTCTCTTGTCATCGTGTTTTATTTCTTTTTATTAGTATTATTATTATTATTTGAGACAGAGTCTCTCTCTGTTGCCCAGGCTGGAGTGCAGTGGTGCCATCTCGGCTCACTGCAACCTCTGCCTCCTGGGTTCACACCATTCTCCTGCCTCAGCCTCCCGAGTAGCTGGGACTACAGGCACCCACCACCACACCCGGCTAATTTTTTTGTATTTTTAATAGAGACAGGGTTTCACTGTGTTAGCCAGGATGGTCTCGATCTCCTGACCTTGTGATCCACCCGCCTTGGCCTCCCAAAGTGCTGGGATTACAGGTGTGAGCCACCATGCCCGGCCCACTGTGTTTTATTTCTTCACAGCAATTATCAATATTTAAAATTATGAGTTTCATTTATTTTCTTATTTATGGTCTGTTTTCATCCAGTAAGTTTATAAGTACCATAAGACAGAATAAAGATTTTGGTCTTCCACTCTGTGCTCAGCGCATAGAGCTATGTCTGGCTCAAGAAATGCTTGCTGCATGATTGAATGCAGTCAGTCATTTCAAAATTCCTGTTATAATATGGCTTTCAGACTTCACTGCACTCATGCCTGTGTAGATGCATGATGCCCTCTAGCCCCCAGTGTCCTCTAGTACTGTGCACAATCTTTCTGGTATATTTGATGATCATTAGAGAAGGATAGAAGTAACTCTTGATGTGATTACTTCACTTTCATTGATGCAGTCTAAGGTGGAACTTCTTGGTTCATATAGAACTTATAGGCAACTAAAAGTCCTATTTTCACCTATAAATGACTCTTCATACAAATCTTAAGCTTATCCCATCCCAAATTGTCATTAAAAATCATTTTTAAATACCATAAAATACATAAGCTTTGTCCTCACTCAGACTTCTCTTCAGTTTCTGGCTCATCATTCAAATTTGTCGGAATTTTTCTGAATCCACGTTATGTCACCAAACACATTTGCTTGCTTTCTCAGTTTTGTGCCAAATTCAAATTTGATAAGCACATTTCCTCTGTCTTCAGCGAAGTAGATGATAAAATGTTGGACAGGGAAGTTCTGAAAGAGAGACATGCCACTATTGTACCACTAAAAATCTCCCCATGAGTTGAACCAGCCACACCCACTCAAATCTCCTATTCCCCACTTTTCATGTCTCTACCTTTTCTGAGGATGTCATTAGCAATTTGTCATATGTCTTGTTGAAATCAAAATATTAAATATTAGGCTGAGGTGGGAGGAAGTCTTGAGGCCAGGAGTTCGAGACCAGCCTGGGATACATAGCAAGACCCAGTCTCTAAAAAAAAGGTAAAAATTAGGCCGGGCGCGGTGGCTCAAGCCTGTAATCCCAGCACTTTGGGAGGCCGAGACGGGCGGATCACGAGGTCAGGAGATCGAAACCATCCTGGCTAACATGGTGAAACCCTGTCTCTACTAAAAATACAAAAAAAATTAGCCGGGCGAGGTGGCGGGCGTCTGTAGTCCCAGCTACTCGGGAGGCTGAGGCAGGAGAATGGCGTGAATCCGGGAGGGGGAGCTTGCAGTGAGCTGAGATCCGGCCACTGCACTCCAGCCTGGGGGCAGAGCGAGACTCTGTCTCAAAAAAAAAAAAAAAAAGGTAAAATTAGCCAGGCATGAGGTGCACTGCTATAGTCCTAACTACTTGGGAGGCTGAGATAGTAGGAAAACTTGTGCCCAGGACTTTGAGGCTGCAGTAACCCATGACTGCGCCATTGCACTCCAGTCCGTGTAACAGAAAGAGAACTTGTCTCAATAAATAAATATCAAATATTTATAGAATTCCCTTTTCTACCTACCTATTTAATCAATCCTATTTCTAAAAATGAAAGGAAACTAGGTTTGTCATGACTTGTTTTCCTCTTCTGTTGACTGATCTGCAACTTTTCGTACAACTTTATCTTACTTATTTTTACCAGGGGAAAACATTCTTGATTCAATTGATGTTATATCCTTCTATTAGGACTTCCTAAATTAACTCCTTGCATCTTGTTGCAGACTTTAGACATGTCTACTCTTCAGTAAATCAGCCCCTCCTTCCTTCATCAGATCATAGCCATCACAACTGCAGTATTGGTTCTTCTATTAGTCATGGTTCTCCAGAGGGACAGAACTGATAGGATATATGTGTGTGTGTGTGTGTGTGTGTGTGTGTGTGTATGGGAGTTTATTAAGGAGAATTGGCTCACACGATCACAATGTAAAGTCCCATGATAAGCTGTCTGCAAGCTGGTGAAAAAAAGGAGTCAATAGTGGCTCAGTTTAAGTCCAAAAGCCTCAAAAGCAGGGAAGCCGAAGTGCAGTCTTCAGTCTGTGGCCAAAGGCCTGAGAGTGCCTGGCGAACCACTGGTAAGTACAAGAATACAAAGGCTGAAGAACCTGGAGCCTGATGACCAAGGGCAGGAGGAACGGAAGGAGGCATCCAGCATGGGAAAAAGAGGAAAGCCAGAAGACTCAGCAAGCAAGGTTATCCCACTTTCTTTTACCTGCTTTGTTCTAGCTGTGCGGGCAGTGGTTGGATGGTGCCCACCTACACTGAGGGTGGGTCTTCCTCTCCCAGTCCACTGACTCAAATGTCAATATTCTCTGGCAACACCTTCACAAACAGACCCAGAAACAGTACTTTACCAGCCATCTAGGCATCCTTTAGTCCAATCAAGTTGACACCCAATATTAACCATCACAGTTCTCAAACCTGATTTGGCTTCAAAATCATCTGGAGGCCGTGATAAAACCCAGATTGCTGTGTTTCATTCCCAGAGCTTCTCATTCAACAGTTCTGAGGTGGGAGCCAACAATTTGCATTTCTAATAATTTCCCAGCTGGTGTTTATGTTGCTGGTCTGGGGACCATAGTTTGAGAACCATCAACCTTAGTATGTCCCTTCTCTAAAATAAAACAATCTGGGTGTGGTGGCTCACACCTCTAATCCTAGCACCTTTGGAGGTCGAGGTGGGTGAATCACCTGAGGTCAGGAGTTCGGGACTGGCCTGGCCAACATGGTGAAACTCTGTCTCTATTTAAAATACAAAAATTAGCCGGTGTGTTGGCAGGTGTCTATAATGCCAACTATTCAGGAGGCTAAGGCAAGAGAATCATTTGAACTCAGGAGGTAGAGGTTGCAGTGAGCCAAGATCAGCCACCACACTCCAGCCTGGGTGACAAGAGTGAGACTCCATCTTTAAAACTAAACACCAAAACTCTTCTCCAATTTTACAAGCACCTACAAAAATGTTGCCTCACTTCCCTCCTCCCCTTCATAGCCAAACTTGCTCAGAGCATTGTCTAATCTCATATTCTCCATTTTCTCATGTTTATCCCAACACCACCGAAACATCTTTAAACAAGTTTACCAATGGTTTTCTTTTTGTTAAATTTAAAGATCACCTGTCTGACCTATTCTTACTCCATCTCTCTGGTACATTTAAGAACTTCTTTCTTAAAATACTTTTCTAAGGCTGCATAAGATGGCTCATGCCTTAATCCCAGCACTATGGGAGGCCAAGGCAGGAGAATCACTTGAGCCCAGGAATTTGAGGCTAGCCTGGGTAACACAGAGGGACCCAGTCTCTACAAACAATGAAAACTTAGCCAGGCATGGTGGCACACGCCTGTGGTCCCAGCTATTTGGGAGGCTGAGGTGGGAGGATCACTTGAGCCAGTGAGGTTGAGAAAAACAAAAATGTTTTTCTTCTTCTATTAGTTTCTGAAATACCATTTTTTTTTTTATGTTTTTGCTTCCTAAATCACTGATTTTCTTTTACTCTCTTTCACTGGTCCCCCTACTCAACCCAAACTCTAACTGCTGAAGTGCTTTAGGGTTTGGTCCTAGACTTTCTTCTCTATCTCGTTGTTCCTCTAGATCATCTTTTTTTTTTTTTTTTTTTGATTTTTTATTTTTGACGGAGTCTCACTCTGTCACCAAGCTGGAGTGCAGTGACATGATCTCGGCTCACTGCAACCTCTGCTTCCTGGATTCAAGGGATTCTCCTGCCTCAGCCCCCGAGTAACTGGGTCTACAGGGGTACGCTACCATGACCAGCTAATTTTTTTTTTTTTTTTTTTTGTATTTTTAGTAGAGACGGGGTTTCACCATGTTCGCCAGGATGGTCTCGATATCTCGACCTCATGATCTGCCTGCCTCAGCCTCTCAAAGTGCTGGGATTACAGGCGTGAGCCACCACACTCGGCCTCCTCTATATAGTCTATTTCCCTGTGGCTTTAAATACCACACCTCTTACATTTATACCTGTTAGCCAAGACCTCCCTTGCGAACTTTAGACGTAATTCCAAGTGGAGATCCAACTACCTATTTGACATTCCACTTGGATGTCTCTTGAGAATCTCAAATTTAAATCATAATTTTCCATCTTAAACCTAGTTCTTTCAATTATCCCTGTGGTAGGCAGAATAATGTCCCTCCCAAGGATGCCCACATGCCAATACCTGGAACCTTTGAATGTATTACCTTACATGGCAAAAGGGACATTGCAGTTATGATTGAGAACTTTGAGATGAGGAGATTATTCTAGATTATCTAAATAGAGCCAACGTCATCACAAGAGTCCTTAAAAGTGGGATGAAGAAGCAGGACAGAGAAGGAGCTGTGACAATGGGAAAGAGAGTCAGAAAGATGGCAGCATGATTATCAAGGTGACTCCAATCTAATCCTTAAAAGCAAAGAAACTTTCCTAGTTGTGGTCAGAAGGAGATGTGATAACAGAAGGAAGCTCAGAGAGATTACATGCAAGAGCCACCTTTGTTGGCTTTGAAGATGAAGGAAGAAGGCTATGAGTTTAAAAATGCTGCTAGTCTCCAGAAGCTGGTATTGACAAGGAACAGATCCTCCCCTAGAACCTCCAGAAAGAAACAGTCTTACTGATGCTTGGATTTTAGCTCAGGTCAGACTTCTGACCTATAGAATTGCAAGATATTGAATTTGTATTGTCCTAAGCTGCTAAATTTATGGTATTTTGTTATATCAGTAATAGAAAATTAATACAACTCCCCCATCTCTGGAAGTGGCACCAATATCTACCCAGTTGCCCTGGCCAAAACCTCATGTGTAGTTTGTGATGCTTCCTTTTTAACTACCTTTTACCCACTCAATCCATTAACAGGTTCTGATGTGCCTGCCTCCAAAATAGAACTTGAATCTGTCCATTCCTCTCCCTCTTCACTGCCAGCATCCTGGTCCAGGCCATCATCATCTTGCTTCTGGACAACCACAGTAGCCTGATAGTCTATGTCTACAATGGCCGCCCTCCAATTAATTCTTCATGAGTTAGCGACAGTGATCTTTTAAAAAGTGCATGTCACTTTTCTGTTTTAAACTCTGTAATGTCTCATCAAGTTGTATACAATAAATATGTACAGCTTTTTGTATGTCAAAAAAACCTCTGTAATATCTTCCCATCACAATTAGAATAAAATCCAAGTTTCTGAACATGTGCTACACAACCTGGTATCTGCTTACCTCTCTGACTTCACTTTATACATTTATCTTAACTCACTTTGTTTACTATTATTGAACTCCTTTCTTTTCCTATAATAAGAAAAACTTGTGCTTTGTATATGTTATTCTCTCCCCCAGTAAATTTCCATGTATGAGTTCTTTTTTATGCCTGAATTCAACTATCACTTCCTTAGAAAGGTTTTCAGTGACCTCTCTAGCTAATGTGCCCCAGACCACCAACTTAGTCATTATTTCTCACATAAGCATTTATAATGATCAAATTTATTTGATTTGGTTTTTTTGCTTTGTTCCTCCAACCAGAAGGCAAGCTACTTGAGGCTTTCTTAGCTGATTCAACCTTACTCCCCCCATGCCTACCACAGTGCCTGACACATTGTCAGTAGTAAATATATGCTTCTTGAAGTCAATGAAGAGTGAGTAAGTGAGTGAGTGAATGAGAGTGATGAGACCATGGATTTTTTTCACTGAGGTGAAATGCACATAACATAAAATTAACAATTTTAAAGTGAAGAACCAGTGGCATTCAGTACATTCACAATGTTCAATTGCCATCTTTATCTAGTTCCAAAACATTTTCATCACTCCAAAATAAAACCTCATACCCATTAGGCAGTTACATCCCATTCTCTCCTCCCGTTAGTCTCTGACAACAACCAATCTGCTTTCTGTGTCTATGGATTTACCTATTCTGAATACTTCATATCATTGAATCATATGATATATGACCTTGTCTCTCTGGCTTCTTTTACTTAGCATAATGTTTTTGAGGTTCATCCACATACAGCATGTATCAGTATTTTGTTCCTTATTGCAATTGAATAATATTCCATTATATGGACATACTTGTTTGTTTAGCCATTTGTCCCTCCATTTGTCCCTCCATTTTAGCCATTTGTCTGTGATGGCCATAGATTGTTTCCACCTTTTGGCTATTGTGAGTACTGCTACTATGAACATTGTATATTTCCTTCTAACAGGTCCCAAACCCCATTTTGGAATTTGGGGTGTAGACAGTGATTTCTAGAGTATAAACTGATTCAGTTTTTGTGTGTTTCTTATTTGTTAGCATATCTCTCATTTGTTAGCATATATCTCAGGATTTCTCAGAGTAATTGAGAGTAGCTTTGTGATGATGTCTGTTTAATCAGCACAGAATTCTCAACTAAGTTGTTTTACTCTGTGGATTCATATGTCAGGTCCCAAACTCAATAGGGCTGGAGACGGAACTGGGGGTAGGCAGGAAGAGATTAAAGGGAAGGGTGGTACGTGTAGTTAAAATTACAACTTTTTTGAAAAGTGCATGTTGCAAGATAATCAATTTACTCGTTCAGTGATGAACTCTGTTTTCCTAAGAAATATCAGAAGCTGTCAATGCTTACTGAATTACGCACTTGGAATCCCTTGGTGGTATGTTCAATGCCATCTTCAGTGTTAGAAAGTTTTAATCTGCAATTAGATCTATTATTAAGCCATTAAAATATCATTGCATTTTAATGATTTGAATCTATGAAAATATGTAAATTAGTAATGGCTTATTAAACTTTACAATTTCTGGTTATTGTATAAAAAGATCTGTACATTATAAGATGTTGAGGGGGGGAGCCTTTTGTGCATTTTATTACATTATTCTTCTGTGAAGATGACAAGAATAAAAATGCCCATGCAATTACTAATTTTTAAAAATAAGCACATGAGCTATTATGAACTGAAACTATTTCCATGAAAGCCAAGTGCAAACAGTTGTTTAGGTCTAAGCACTTTATCTCAATCGCTGGCACTCTATTTTGTGCTTTGGAAAGCTCTACTCAATTCAAACATAAATTTAGAAAAGGTTTCCTCCCTGAAACCCTCTAAAAGCCTGTAGTTATGGTGGTTACTTAAATATTATTTCCATAGCTACACTGGCTTCTAGCCACAGCTCAAATGCATATCAACAAGCTTGGTGTGAAAATGGAAAGGGAGGGGAAAAAAGAAAAAGAAGAGACAGAGGACACTAATTTTTCTTCTTCGGAGTAGGAAGTATAATGTCTTTATAAAGTAATAATTAAAAGAAAAACAATCACTGGAACCTTATCTGGACCATGCAGCTGTACTTCCTCCTTTTGCATTAGCAGTGTTTCTAAGGTTATGACAAACCATGAAAATTGCATCTTTAGGGGAGTTTTATTCCTTTTCCTATGATTTGATTGAAACAGACAGCTACATTTTGTGTATATATAATTAGGCAGTAAAATAGGCTTTGAAGGCAGGTTTCCATTTAGTATGTGAGTCACACACACAACAGCCTTTCATTCAACAGCCAAAGACTGATCTTTTTAATGCTTCAACTCACTCAACATGTTTTTTGAATGCTACATCTTGCACTGAGGGGGAAAAAGGAAAAGAAAAAAAAATCAGCTTTTAGCCCATATTTCTTTCTTTTCTTTCTTTCTTTCTTTCTTTCTTTTTTTTTTTTTTTTATCTCCTTTCCAAAGAAAAAACAATCTGAAAAACCAATCTAGGAAGTCTTTGGTGATTTAACCTTATGACAAACTGATTTTTATCATCTTTTTTCCAGATTGTCGTTGGGGCACCAGTGAATGCTGCACCAGTTCTTGGCGTATCTAATCCCTCTCATAAAAGGCCATTGTGGCAGGAAAACTGAGACCAATGGCTTTTTCATTCTCCACCTCTCAGCTCTCCAAAATAATGGCACTGGGTCTAAGAAGGGGGAGTGAGAGGGAGAAGAAATACAATCCCATTTTCTCAATGCTGTGCCCATATGTGGCACTAAGTGATTTCTTTTTTTTTCTGAACTTAAATTAGGAAGAGCTTTAACATGGTGCAGTTATTTAAGATGCAGCCTGTTTTTAGGAAAGAGATTGCCCTCTGAGATTTTGTGAATACAATGAGAACAACCCTGGGTGTATTTTTTTTTCCTGTAATAGAAATCAAGTCTATCAACTGTGCATCATCATGCCTTATCTGATTACAAAGCAGTCGCCTATTAATCTCTATGCTTTCATCTCACTGTATAGCATTTGCTATCTCCTGTCTCATTCTGGCAAACCCAAAGATGGAGAGAATAATATCAAGCTACTTGTTTGATTTATGCAAGTGATAGTTTGTGTTTGTAGAATGCCTTTCATCTGAAGACCTCAAAGGGCCTTATGAACATTATCACATTGACAGGACCCAGCTCCAACATAAAGGGCACAGAAGGGCCATAGTCATGTAAATCTAAATTTCTAGAGTGATTAGTACCCTGGTAACCAAAAGAGATAAACTAGTTTCTCATTTTTGATGTGAAATTTGATGTCCATGCAGGAATTTCAATTTTCAAGTCAGGCCCCATCACTGAATAAACCACTCAGTATTCAATTTACTTCCTGGGATGTCCCCCTGGGAAGTCTACTCCCCAAGATAAAGGGCTTTACATGACAGGCAGGTGTATATATTTCTTCAATTGGCCTAATCTAATAAAGCTGGACATGATTTATATGTGCAAAATGTTGCCGTGTTAAATAATTCAGAATGAAACTGCCTTTCTGGTTGTGCTACAAATAGATGTCAATCTGCATTTGATGGTGCCTGTATCCCACAGGGATTTTGAACCAACTAAAAGAAAATGTATTTCTTGTGCTGGTTCTAAGAAAAAACACTCAGGACAGCTCTCCCAACTGAAGCCTAGGTAATTTTGGCCCAAACCAAATGACATCTTTCAAAGTAGACTATCCTTGCTGGTTCTGTTTTTGTAGGAGAAGCACCTTCCACAGAAGAGTGTGGTATCCATCCAGGTTTCCCTGTCAATCTGATACAAAGACCTCTCTTCATAAGAGAGATACATATGCACATAATCAATTCCCAAAGGTTGAATAACCTCCTAACAGGTCCCTCTTTTTGCTGACTTTCTTAAGACTCTTCTTCACATTTCTCTTCCCTTCCTACCTCACAACTTCTCTCCCCATCCCCAATCTTATTCTCCCAAACTTGATTCTTAATGATTTTTTTTATGAAAACAATATTATGAGTCAATTTTTTACCATTCTGATATCAAATGAAGTCATAAGATTTGCATGCATCACTTCCATATTAATCAGAGAGACATAATAGGAACTGTCAGTTTGCCAAAACAAGGTCTCCTCACTTCCATAGCATTATGTGTCTGAACTTCAACAGTGGTTTGCATTTACATGATAAAGCATAAGAGGCACTATTTTCCAAATGGGGTCTCTTTGCTTATGAAAATGAAATGGCAATATTATAAAAATGATCCAGCCAATATCGGGAGTTTCTTGATGATAACTTCAGAATGCCAGTTTATATTACCAATTCGTTAGCCTACTTTTATGGATAGATATGATAAAACAAGGAAAATTTATGTCCTGTGCCTTTCCTTGTGAACTAACCAGACCACAGCAGTCAGTTATTTCATCAGTCTTCAAAAGCTCATTGGGATCCCGGGGTTGTGTTACCCTGAAAGAGAATGCAGCAAATGGCCAATGAAGAACTGCTAAATGACAAGGGCACTTTATTCCTGTGAGTCCCTCGGTCACACAGAACCAAGACATGGTTTTTCTGGGACTAGTCCTATTTCATATGGGCAATGCTTATGTAATATTCCCTCTAATGCAAGCACGTTTTTTGAGGCTTATTTTAAACCCAATTCAGAGGAATATTCTACGGTTACAAAAGGAAGCCCCTCATGGATTTTTGACGAAGTGGTGGGAGGGGAGTTAGAGGGTGAAAATTCTTCCTGCTCCCATCACATTCCCTCATATCATCCATTTCTATCTTCTTTACAGCATTTATTACTATCTAAAATTATTATATGTTATTACCTGTTTACATATTATTTCTCAACTTCACTAGAATATAAACTTCATGAAAGCAGGAAATTTAGTATCCCTGGTTCCTAGAGCAAAGCCTGGCACACAATCGATTTTCAATAAATATTTGTTGAAAGATTTAATGAATGGGTATCAGTTATTCTAAACACATATATCAACATTTGATAGACTTCTGATTCTGTAATTTTGTAAATATTTAACTAGTATACAAATGACCTGATTATTTTGATTGCTGTTTGGTATAAATGTCAATCCACTGGAATTAATTGCAAGCCAATGTCCTGTGACTCTCTACTGCCACTTTATCACATCTACATTACAAAGAAAACTAAGACATATGATGATCCAAAATTAGTGCAAGATGATAACTTACAAGCTAAGCTATAATTTTGAAACAAGAGCTGGATGTAGGTTCTGGATATTATATTCAAACATATTGATAGTTTTTGGGAGCCATACACTGCACCCTTAAAAACAAGCCTATGGATCAAAGCCTGATCTTGCCAAATCCAGTATATGTCTTCTCTTTTTTCCTATTTTGGAGGTCATAGACCATAGCAGTTAAGAATGTGGATTTTAGACTTACGCAGGTTAATTAAGCTCCAGCTCTCTCATTATGCCTCCATTTCCTCCTCCCTAATATGGGATAACAGTTTCTATCTTCTTTTTTAAAATATATTTTAAGAACAAAATTATGAGGCCAGGCACAGTGGCTCATGCCTGTAATCCTAGCACTTTGGGAGGCCGAGGCCAGAGGATCACTTGAGGTCAGGAGTTTGAGACTAGCATGGCCAACATGGTGAAACCCCATCTCTACTAAAAATAAAAAATTTGCTGGGCATGGTTGTGGACACCTGTAATCCCAGCTACTTGGGAGGATGAGGCAGGAGAATCACTTGAACTCAGGATGTCGGGGTTGCAGTGAGACAAGATTGTGCCACTGCACTCCACCCTGGGTGACAGAGTGAGACTCATTAGTAGTGTCATGATTCTCTTGTTGCCGTTGTTGCCAAACCTATTTTGGCTAGCCTGTCCTAACTTAGGGTATTTACTTTTTGGCTCTACATTGTCTTCAGTTCAAGATCTCCCTTCAGACACTTTATTCTTTCCTTTAGAATTTAATTGACCCATTTCTACCTTTTTATTGGAGTGGATCATTCAACCAACTTGTCTTTACTCCTGGCTGTCCGTAAGCTTCATTTTTTCTCCCAGCGCAGCCATGCCAGCATTTTTCATCTTGTCCACCTTTGTTTGGAATCCCAGATTCTTTTTTTTTTTTTTTTTGAGGCAGAGTCTC
>NW_012119821.1:12117049-12122574 GCF_000951035.1 Colobus angolensis palliatus | reverse complement strand
AGAAAGAAAGAAAGAAAGAAAGAAAGAAAGAAAGAAAGAAAGAAAGAAAGAAAGAAAGAAAGAAAGAAAGAAAGAAAGAAAGAACAGAGAGAAAGAAAGAAAGAAGGGAAGGAAGGATATAGTTCTAATGATGAAAAATTTTATTTACTTTCATATCTCCTCAAGTTAAATTTTAAAAATAACTACTGTAGCAAAGCATTCAACTTCACTATTATCTTATCAAATGCTAGACCAACTTATCTAGATTGTATATTTGCTATTATATCTTTATCTCAACATCTCCTAGAGCTATCAGTGTCTAATACATCATTTTCTAACATGCTCTTAGCCTCATCTGTATACAATTGTTTTTATCCCTCTATCAATTCATACTGTTTTGAAATGCAATTTGGGGGTATAATATTAGCAATTTATTATGTCTGTTTGTATAATCCACAGCCATCAAGATGGAGTATCATCCAACTACATGTTTATTTGATAGTTTCACTAGACAACATAAAAAATGAAAATGCATTGCATTTGTGGATGGCATTTTGTCTTAAAAGCACATTCACACATTAACTCGTATGACCCTCACAACAAATGAATCAGATAAGTAGGGCAAGCCTTATTGTCCCGATTTATAACAAGAAAAACTAGGGCACAGCAGAAAACTGAAGTGGCTTGCCCTAGGCACCACCGTTGATTAGTGACAACTAGGACAAGAACCCAGGATTCTAACTCTAAATCCAGGGTTATTTCCATGGTTCCTGCCCCCATTCTCAGCCAGCTCACTCACTCCACTAGGTGCCCATCACCAAATTCTTCACTGCTATAAGAGATCTCTTACCCATTAACCACATTGCTTTGTTTGGGCAAAATAGTCAAATAATTTGTTATATAAAAATAAAAATAGAAAAGTATATACATGTGCTTATATTCTTATGAAAAGTTATACAGATAGGTGTTTGCAATTCACAGTTTTAGATGTATTGCTGAAGATAAAAATCCTGACCAGCATGATGACTCATACCTGTAATCCCAGGACTTTGGGAGACTGAGGCGGGTAGATTGCTTGAGCTCAGGAGTTTGAGACCAGCCTGGGCAACATGGCAAAAACCCGTCTCTACTAAAAATACAAAAAAAATTTAGCCAGGTGTGGTGGCACATGCCCGTGGTCCCAACTACTCGGGAGGCTGAGGTGGAAGGATCACTTGAACCTGGGAGGTGAATGTTGCATTGAGCCTAGATCATGCCACTGTAGTCTAGCCTGGGTGACAGAGTGAGACTCTGTCTCAAAAAAATAAAAAAAAGAAAAAAGAAAAACAAATTCTAGTTACGTTTGGCTTTAGTGCCCTACTGCCTTCGCCAACATGGGCCCTGGTGAGGAAACCATCTGATAATCAGTTAAAAATAACAAGACTCTAGTTAAAAAAAAAAAAATATATATATATATATATTTGAACTGTAATGTTCCTGCTATTTACAACTCTGAATAAACTATTAGGTCGATGTTTACTCTTGCTGACTTACACTCACTTTCCCAATTTTATTACTGTAACATCATGGGTATTGACATTAATCTCTTTCAATGTCAGGCCGGGTACAGTGGCTCACCCCTGTAATCCCAGCACTTGGGGAGGCTGAGGCGGGTGGATCACCTGAGGTCGGGAGTTCAATACCAGCCTGACCAACATGGAAAAACTTCATCTCTATTAAAAATACAAAAAATTTTCCAGACATGGTGGCACATGCCTGTAATCCCAGCTACTTGGGAGACTGAAGCAGGAGAATCGCTTGAACCCGGGGTGCAGAGGTTACAGTGAGCTGAGATCGTGCCATTGCACTCCAGCCTGGGCAACAAGAGTGAAACTCCATCTCAAAATAAATAAATAAATAAATATACATATCTTTCAATGTCAAAGAGCCTAGAAGTTTTAAATGTTTGCCCTTTCTTCAGTCTTCTATCACTGACCTCTTTCACACTAGTATCCATGAACCCATGTGTCTTAGTGGTTGTCCTTCCATTTATCTTGATTTGCAAATTTTGTAAAATAGGTTTCATTTGTATGTTGCTCAGTCTACTACATTTCTAGTCACAGCTAAGCCCTTTGCAAGAAACATAAAAGAAGTTGAAAATACAGTACTATCTGTCTGCTTGGAGTCTTGAAAGACAAGATACATTTCAGAAAGCACTTTTTATGCACCCCATGTTTGTGTCTCCCCCAAATTCATATGTTGATGCCCTAACTTCCAACGTGGCTGTATTTAGAGATGAAGTCTCTAAGGAAGTAACTGAGGGTGAATGAGATAATATGCATAGGGCGTTGATCCAATAGCACTGGTGTTTATAAGAAGAGACACCAGAGAGCCCTCTACCTCTCTCTCTTTTCAGCACATAAAGACACAGGGAGAAGGGAGCCATTTACAAGCCAGGAAGAAAATGCTCACCAGTAACCAACCATACCAGATATTGATCTGAGACTTTTAGCCTCCAGAACTGTGAAAAAAATAAATTTCTGTTGCTGAAGTCTCCCAATGTATCTTGTTTGTTATGCTAGACCAAGCTAACTTTTATAGCTTAGAGAAAAAAATATATGAGAACCTATGGAGAACTAAGTAGATCATGTAGTGTACAGTGCAACAACAACAACAACAACAACAAATAAGAGAAGTAAAAAATGATTTGGGGTAGTATTCCTCAACATAAAAACTACGGTGGGTTTGATTTACTTTTTAGCCTTGAAAGAACTGTATGATTTAGATTGCAAAAACCAGTGAAATGAATGGTGAATGACAGGTATAGTCACATGATCTTGATTTCAGGAAGATAACATGGAGTCATGAAGAAAAAAGGAGGAGGCCTTGGGCTCATACAGACTTGAGTTCAAATTCAAGCTTGTTGTCTTTCTAGTCACAATAATAGTATTACCATTACGGGCCAGGCACAGCAGCTCATGCCTGTAATCCCAGCACTTTGGGAGGCCGAGGGGGCGTGGATCCCTTGAGCCCAGGTGTTTGAGACCAGCCTTGGCAACATGATGAAACCTCGTCTCTATCAAAAATACAAAAAGTAGCCAGTTTTATAACCTGGTCTCAAAATAAATAATAAATAAATACACTTTTAAAATAATAGTGTTACTATTACGTTGCAAAAACCACAATTACTTTTGCACCAACCTGATATCTATCATTAGAAAGCCTGTTTTGTGCCAGGTACAATTTTACAAGCATGATTTCATTGAATCTTTCAAACAACCTTGTTACTCAGTCCCTGATACACAGTAGGAACTCAATAAATGTTTGCAAATGATTTAGTACTAGAGTATGGTTCTCATTTTTTTCTATGAGGAACACAAAGCTCAGAGAAGTTATATGACTGGCACAAGACCACACAGCTAACAAAGAACAGAGTTAAGATTTGAACAAAATCTGTCTAATTTAAAAACAAGGATAACACTTTTCTTGGTTGGTGTATTGGTTAAGCAAAATACTCTGGCTAAAGATTTAGTGCAATGCCTGGCACACAGAGAGTGCTTAAACAAATATTAGAAGAAAACATCTCACATCAGGTAAACTGATATGAGATGAATAAGGAACAAAAAGGAAAGCAGTAGCACAACTATTTTTAGATTTTCAACAGTTTAAGGCAATGGGTTTAAAGTTGATAGAACCTCAAATGACCCATGGAAAACAAATATTTAATGTGATGTTTGCTTTCATGTTCAGCCGTGGCCACTGTTACTTAGTTTTTTCTGCCTAATAATTTTAATCCTAAGCATAAGAAAGACAACTAAATGACTTTTCCTGGAATAGTCTTCATTTTTCATACTGAATAGTTTAATAATATTTTCTGTTATGGTATAAGATGTTATTTGATACCCCTGATATATATAACACCTTAATAACTATTTGAGATGTTGAATCAAACCATATGCTTTTTCGAAACAACCTAAATATTCATCACTTGGAGAACTGATATAGTAAATTACAGTATTTCCATCCCAATGATATCATGCAGTCATAAAAAGAATGAGCTCATTTATATGTACTGATCTGGGAAGATGTTTATCATATATTCTTAAGTGAAAAAGTAATTGCAGAAAAAGCTGTAATAGTGAAATTCTAGTTTTTGCAAGAAAAAACTGCATATCATGTATAAACTTATAAATGCATGGAAACAAAATATGCAAGGGAATACAGTAAATCACAGAGAAACATTTCTACTGGAGAAGAGAGTATGGTTAGAAGGAGATTTGGAAGACAACTTATTCTTTTTTGCTTTATATACACCTGAATATTGCATTTATTAGTGGTAGTAGTTTTACTTTATGAGACAAACGTAATTATTTTTACTTATTTCTTCAATTTAAAACCCAATAGGGATTACATCAAGATAATGACCTCAGCATGCCTATACAACTTTTTTAACACCCCAAACTCCACTGAAATGACAGAAAATAACCTTTAAGAGTGCTACAAAGCAACATGGGTTACCATAAGAGCACCACATTGGCTGGGCTCTGTGGCTCATGCCTGTAATCCCAGCACTTTGGGAGACTGAGGCGGGTGGCTAACCTGAGGTCGGGAGTTCAAGATCAGCCTTGCTAACATGGTGAAACCCTGTCTCTATTAAATACACAAAATTAGCTGGGCATGGTGGCGCAAGCCTGTAATCCCAGCTACTCGGGAGGCTGAGGCAGAAGAATCACTTGAACCCAGGAGGCGGAGGTTGCGGTGAGCTGGGATCATGCCACTGCACTCCAGCCTGGGCAACAGAGCAAGACTCCATCTCCAAAAAACAATAATAATAATAATAATAATTGCTACAAAGCAACATGGGTTACCATAAGAGCGACATATTATCTTGAGAAATTCCTGAAAGAGAAAAAGCAGTAGAGAAAAACATGAACAGAAGAAAGCTACCACAAACGTGATATCAGTAATACCAACAATAACCTAACATTACGGGAAGTTCAATAGAGGACCCACGGTAATCCTCAAAGTACCAAAGAACCACATTTGAAAGAGCTACACTAGTAGGGTCCAACTGCTTGCTCCTTTGCCACATCAATTGACCAGCAGGAAACAAAGGCTTTTTGCCTCCAGATTATTGCTCTAACTTCTTTCCAAACAAAATAAGATGACCTCTAGTTTGTGAGTTCAAGTTGGAGAGGAGCCCTAGGTATCGCAAGGTCTACCAAAGGGCCTGGGAGTGGGGAATATATTCACACTGTATGCAGCTGTGTTCCTTTCCTTTTGCATAGCATTTGTTACTAGGATAAAACCTTGAATAGGCATTTTTAAAAAAAATGTATTTCCACAGGTTATTGGGGAACAAGTGGTTTGTGGTTACATGAGTAAGTTCTTTTTTTTTTTGAGACAGAGTCTCGCTCTGCCGCCCAGGCTGGAGTGCAATGGCCGGATCTCAGCTCACTGCAAGCTCCGCTTCCCGGGTTTACACCATTCTCCTGCCTCAGCCTCCGGAGTAGCTGGGACTACAGGTGCCCGCCACCTCGCCCGGCTAGTTTTTTGTATTTTTAGTA
>NW_012119821.1:12113357-12116259 GCF_000951035.1 Colobus angolensis palliatus | reverse complement strand
GGAGGTGGAGGTTTCAGTGAGCTGAGATCATGCCACTACACTCCAACCTGGGTGACAGAGCAAGACTCTGTCTCAAAAAAAAAAAAAAAAAAAAAGTTGAAGGTTGTTTCATAGTAGGTAAACAACAACAAAAGTCTTTTTCCCAGACTCTTTTTCTAAAAATGATGCTCTCTCTTCCCTTTCAACATCAAGCTTCTAAGAGTAGACTTCATTTGATCTACTTGTTCCTGTCTATTTCAGTCCCAAACCCATTGTAGTCAATGGGTTGTTGCTACCATTTCACTGACATTGCTCCTTCTAAGATCACCAATGACTTCTCCAAAAATAAAAACCAACGGAGGCTTTTCCATCTCAAACTTACTTGATTTTCCTGATGCATTTGGAATTGTTGGTCACTCTCTCCTCAGACCTGTCCCTTCCCTAGTTTTAGAAAATCTCTCTTCTCTCTCATTCAAGCCCTTTTACTTTTTGCCCCATACTTAGATATTTATTTATTTATCCAGAAGATCTTCTTTGACAACTTAGATGTTGTTTTTCTCTAGGGATCCCATTTTTGACTCTCTGTTCCATTTGTTAACATTAACTTTTGTTTCATTCAACATGTTTTGATTCATAAGAACCTGTCTCTCAACAGGTTTTCATTCATAAAGACCTCTCTCAGCTTCCATTAGTTTATGTAATTTGGCTGTAAAATATTCTTGCAGAATTTGCACTTTCTAATTTGAGGGTTTCTAAATTCAGAGTTGTCTTACTACATGTTTATTGTTATCTTTTGTCCAGTGAATATACTCATTGGCTTCAATATATCTCCGTACATCCTGAGCTGCTTGTGATTCATTACTGTCCCTTACATTTTTGGGGAATCCATTCTCTCTACTATTTACACATATAGAAGTTCAATATAGATTCATTAATTTACAAATGTTTTGAGCATTACAATTTTCAAGAACGTGCCCAGGCATATATGGTATGATTCATTACTATCTCCTGGAACTTTTCTATCTTTTCTTTTCATATATATCAATAAAAAACTGTAAGTGATAAGAAATTCAAGAATTTTCCATAGTCCCTACTGGGGTAGGCCATTGTCCTCTGATAAACTCAAACGCCCCTCTAAAGGGAGTAAAGGCAACTGTGTAATTCAGTCTGGATGAGAACACAGTTTGACATACATTACAAAAGATTGCCCTTCGTTAGGGTGACACAGTACAGAGCCAAGGCACTCAGCCTGGTGAGCAGAGCATGGTCTGATGTCAGCGTCCATTGTTCCCTCAACAGAACACCATTGTGCCGGTTCATGATGACCCTATCTACAAGAAGACTTCTGTCTACAGCCTGACCAGCATTCCTTCCCTTTAAGACCCCTAAGATCTAGCCATGCTGGACAACACTGGGGCCCCATTCCTTCTTGCCCCTACATGTATATTTCCTCTGCTTGGAAATACAATCTCCATTCTAATATGGTTTAACAATTTAACCTACTTTGTTTCTAGAACCTATACTGACTCCTCAGATAAAGGTAGCTTTTCCTTTTGCCCCAGAGCAATGCTTTTTCCTACTTACTATCATAAATCACATTCTTTTCATAGTTTAGTGTCTTATTTCCTCTAGGAAACTCGAAGCCTCTCAAGGGCAGAGATGATGTCTTTTCCTTTTCATATCTTCTTTGAACCTTACATAACACAATAGAGGTTTGTTGAGTTACTACATGGATATCTCAAACTTAATCACAGGAAATGAGTTGATATTTGTAAAATGCTTAGTATAGTGCCTTGCACTGAGTAAGTGCTGTACAGGTGTTTCTTAAATAAAATGAAAGGATGATAGGAGATGAGTTTGAATTTGGAAGGACCATTGTTATTATGATTAATGAAAACTGGGTCTATAATTTATTAATAGACTCAGAGATACTTCCCTCTTTATCACTAGACTTTTACTAATGTGGAACCATGGATAGAAACATTGCTTTCTTTTTATATTTTGTTCCTTTTTCTAATTACATATCATTTCTCTTACAGTGATAGTTAAATCTCATTATATTTAATGATTTATCCATTTTCTGCTATAACAGTTTTATCAGTGACTCCTTGTGTTATAATCTCATTATTTCACAAAATTATATCCTATTTGTTAAGAATCGTAACTGTTACCATGATTTCATCTTTTTCAATGCCCTTTTTAATGTCGATGTCTTAGACCTCTTTGTGAAAAGATTAAACATTTTTCTCTTCATTTAGTCTAATTCTGTTCAATTTTGCTTATATTATATAGTGTCTTTCACTGTATGCTGCTATTTTATTTAAAGAATTTAATTCTGGATAGGCATGGTGGCTCATCCTTGTAATCCCAGTGCTTTGGGAGGCCAAGGCAGAAGGATTGCTTAAGTCCAGGAGTTCAAGACCAGCCTTGTCAGCAAAGCAAGATCCCCATCTCTACAAAAATAAACATTAAAAAATTAGCCAGGTGTGGTGGCGTGCATCTGTAGTCCCAGCTACTCAGGAGGCTGAGGTGGAAGAATGGCTTAGGCCCAGGATTTCAAGTCTGCATTGAGCTATGATCATGCCACTGCACTCCAGCTGTGGCGACAGAGCAAGAGCCTACCTTAGAAAAAAAAAAGAATTTAATTCTGTGTCTGAATTCTGTGTTTCATTTCTACAGCTCTATTTCTTTGAATAAGACAGAAAACATGTACTGAAGAAATCTAAACTACCAAATTTTTTCTTTAGTTTAAAGGAATGAATGAGCCGGGCGCAGTGTCTCACACCTGTAATCCCAGCACTTTGGGAGGTCGAGGCAGGCGGACCACAAGGTCAGGAGTTTGAGACCAGCCTGACCAAGGTGGTGAAACCCTGTCTCTACTAAAAATACAAAAATTAGCTGGGCATGGTGGCACATGCCTGTA
>NW_012119821.1:12104720-12112967 GCF_000951035.1 Colobus angolensis palliatus | reverse complement strand
AAAAATACAAAAATTAGCCGTGTGTAATAGTGCATGCCTGTAATCCCAGCTACTTGGGATACTGAGGCAGGAGAATCACTTGAACCCAGGAGGCAGAGGTCACAGTGAGCCGAGATAGTGCCATTGTACTCCAGCCTGGGTGACAGAGCCAGACTCTGTCTCAAAAGAAAATATAAATAGCATGCTGCAGATTTTCAATGTATATGGCCGTGCAAGTAAATTGGACTCAAAACAAACAAATAAACAAAAACCTGTGTAAACAAAGGGTAGGCTACAGGTGTAATCTGCTGCTTGTTTGTATATACAGTAAAGTCATTTTACCCTATTGGATTAATGCAAAAACTGTTCTAAAGCCAAGGGATAAATTGTGTTTCTGAATAGCTCCTTCCTTCTCCAAGCCACAGTAGCTTTTTCTGTTTGTTTGTTTGTTTGAGACAGGGTCTTGCTCTTTTGCCCAGGTTAGAGTACAGTGGCATAGCTCACTGTAGTGAGCCTTGAACTCCTGGGCTCAAGTGATCTTCCTGCTTTAGCCTCTCAAGTAACTGGGACTACAGGCATGTGTCACCACACTCACCTAATTTAAAAAATTTTTTTGTAGAGACATGGTTTTGTTTTGTTGCCCAGTCTGGTCTCGAACTCCTGACCTCAAGCAATCCTCTCTCCTTGGCCTCCCAAAGTGTTGGAATTATAAGAATGAGCCTCTCAGCTGGCCCCAGTTTTTAACATAGAAATTTTCAAAAGTGTGTGTGTGTATGTGAGCACATGTGTTACATAATGAATATTATGATCCCAGCGGGGCATGGTGGCTCACGGCTGTAATCCCAGCACTTTGGGAGGCCAAGGCGGGAGGATCATGAGGTCACGAGATCGAGACCTTCCTGGCTAACACGGTGAAACCCTGTCTCCACTAAAAACACAAAAAATTAGCCGGGCGTGGTGGCGGGCGCCTGTAGTCCCAGCTACTCGGGAGGCTGAGGCAGGAGAATGGCGTGAACCGGCGAGGCGGAAGTTGCAGTGAGGGGACATCGCGCCACTGCACTCCAGCCTGGGCTACAGAGCGAGACTCCGTCTCAAAAAAAAAAAAAGAAAATTACGATCCCAGTCAACAAACCACCAGTCCCAATAATGGCCAGTTTTATGTCATTTTTTAACCTCACTCCGCCACCTATTGTGGTAGGTCTTTTCCTTGGTTCAGCTAACGACGGGGTCCTTTTCCGTCCCACGGTCATGAAAATTTAGGCTCCCAGATGGTTTGAAGGGTGAGTGAAGCAGGGTTTTTACTGGGTGAAAAGGAAGAAAAGGGGAAACAAGGACTCTGGCCAGATAAAGTGCTGCCCACCAGCGGCTTGAATCTCAGGTTCCACACAGGAAAAGGTGGGGCAAGGTTCCTCCCTGCCGCAAATGTCCTGAACTTCGCGTTGGCGAGGCTCCACCTCACTGGCCTGGCTGGTTGGAGTGTCTGCAGGGATCCCCTCCCACCTGACTGCCTCGCTATTGTGGGGATTTTTTTTTTTTTTTTGAGGCGGAGTCTCGCTCTGTCGCCCAGGCTGGAGTGCAGTGGCCGGATCTCAGCTCACTGCAAGCTCCGCCTCCCGGGTTCACGCCATTCTCCTGCCTCAGCCTCCCGAGTAGCTGGGACCACAGGCGCCGCCACCTCGCCCGGCTAGCTTTTTGTATTTTTTAGTAGAGATGGGGTTTCACCGTGTTAGCCAGGATGGTCTGGATCTCCTGACCTCGTGATCCGCCCGTCTCGGCCTCCCAAAGTACTGGGATTACAGGCTTGAGCCACCGCGCCCGGCCCTGGCTAACTTTCTAAAAATTTTCTGCAGCTGGGCACAGTAGCTCACACCTGTAATCCCAGCCCATTGGGAGGCTGAGGCGGGAGGATCATGAGGTCAGGAATTTGAGATCAGCTTTATCAACATGGTGAAACTCCGTCTCTACTAAAATACAAAAATTAGCTAAGCGTGGTGGCACACAGCTGTAATTTCAGCTACTCAGGAGGTGGAGGCAGGAGAATCCCTTGAACCCGGGAGGTGGAGGTTGCAGTGAGCTGAGATCGCGCCACAGCACTCCAGCCTGGGTGACAGAGCGAGATTCCAGCTCAAAAGAAAAAAAAAAGAATTTTCTAGAGACAAGGTCTCGCTATGCTAAGCAGGCTGGTCTTGAATTCCTGGCTTCAAGCAATCCTCCAGCCTCAGCCTCCCAAAGTGCTGGGATTACAAGCATGAGGCCTAGCCCAAGAAATAATCTTTGATCTTTAATAATATACCCTAAATCAGAGGAAATGGCACCAAAGAAAGATCACCATGTTTTCCTGTGTTACTGCTAGAAGCCCCTGGCCTCCTCAGCATCGAGATCTCCTGTCTTTAAAAAAGGAGGAAAGGGACCTTTTGATGACCTTAACAATGATGTATAAGCAGAGTTGATCTTGAGACCCAAGGAGGGGGCAGTGGAGGTTGTTGGAGGTGGGATGATACTTTTTTTTTTTTTGAGATGGAGTTTTGCTGTTGTTGCCCAGGCTGGAGTGCAATGGCCCGATCTCGGCTTGCTGCAACCTCCGCCTCCTGGGTTCAAGCGATTCTCCTGCCTCAGCCTCCCGAGTAGGGATTACAGGCATGCACCACCACACCCGGCTAATTTTGTATTTTTAGTAGAGACGGGGTTTTCTCCATGTTGGTCAGGCTAGTCTCCGGACCTCAGGTGATCTGCCCACCTCGGCCTCCCAAAGAGCTGGATGATACTTTTTAAATGCCCTTTTACACTATGCTTCTTCCACCCCCTGTTCCAAATACTAATTTCTAGACATCTCCTTTCTACCACATCTCTGAGTAGACACTAAGGTGTAAAATTACATAGTGAGTATATTATACAGTAGTGCATTGGTATTATGAAGTATACGCATGTGGATATTAGAATGGAGATAAATAGGTTCCTAGTTACCTTGATGAGAGATTAAGATAACATTTTCATCTCTATAAATACAGAAAACTTCCCAATTTTGTGAGAAGAGTAGCTCTGATTTTCAAAACTGGTAGTTAATTGTCTTAGTTTCAGTCACCAATTAGGTGATGGTCCTCTGATGCCTCTTGATCGGCCCCTTTGTCAAACAAAAGAAAACAAAACAAACACAAGAAAAGCCAGTCTGACAATACTGGTTTATTCAAAAGTCTCCTGGAAGAACCTGGGAGGAAGGAGATGGGGGTGGGGTGTAAATGGAGTGTGGAGACGTTGGAATGGAAGGAAATACTTCAATTTGTCAAAATGGTTTGGGTTAAATTATGTGGTCGGGTCAGGCCTAAGCCTTCATCTTTGGCCAGTAGGTTTTCTCAGAAAGGTTTAAGGTTTGGGTTTCAGTGTTGAAGCTAGGGTTAGATTGGATTATTTGATTATTAGGAACCCTAAACTTTGGTTTTAGTTAGACTTCATCTGTGCTGCAGACGCTGTAATCTGTTTTGTATTGGAGGAACTCCAATCTTCTCCAGCTTCACTAGGTCTCATTTTTAAATGTCCCATTCTTTTAAGAACTAACTATTGATTTTTCTGAACTAATATAACATATGGGGTAGGCATGGGCTTCCAAAGGCTGAGATGTAGATGGCACCCCAGGGACACAGGAAGTGCCCAAGAGTGATCTGGTCCTTTGAGAAATCACTCTTTTAAAAGAAGAAAAGTCGAAAAACAGTATGGTGCTGTATTCTTATCAATGGGGCATACACAAATGTAAAATCTGTACACTCAAACGTATATAACAAACCTCAAAGCTAAAATGGATCCCTAATTTGCCCAGTTTATTTGTTAAAGTACAGCTTTGATTTGAATACAAATCGACTTAGGGAGAGCTAAGGACTATTACAGATTGCATTCCTCTGGTTTATATATCCCAATAAAGGGTGGAAACTGCTGTTTATTACTATTTGCAGCCTCAAATCTAGTTCATTTATGGTAGTGAAACAGCTAATTGGCAATTTTTTATGGACTAAATATACTGAAAGCTCAAACATGAGTCAATAGCCATTATTTAAAATATGTGACATAAATATTTTTATTGATCCACGAAGTCATCACTGAATATTTACATCAGAAGCTGTCTTCTGCTAGCACTCATTCACTTTATGTGTCCATATGACTCAGTTAAGACACAATCTTAAATTGCAATTGTCATGTGGAAATTACAATCCCAGTAGTACTGGATCTTTACAACTTGGGATCATGATGCTTTCAGTTTACAGTACCCTTTGACTTTAAAATGTCCATATTGTAGCTTCTAAAAATAATGAAGGTAACAATAAAAAATTCAAAATTAAATGTACTCTAAAGGCTTAATAGATGTAAATACACTAGCTTAAATATGTTAGCTGTTATAGTAAAACGCTAAACTTGTTATTTCATATTAACCTCTCTTATCCTGTGACCTGAGTCTCATTAACTTGGTTGCTGGCATTTGTCCTACAATAAATTGTAAGACATTTCTGTGTTTGTGGATTGTAGATGTAGCATTCAGAAGATTTATGACACCCGGTTCCCCAGCAATAGGGTGAAAGATTTGGGGGAAGAGGAATTCTGACCATTCCACAGTTTAAATATGTGTACTGGAACTGTTTAACAGTTAATCTTCCTAGTATATTTAACTTTCACAAGTCAATTTTTTAAAAGATGAGGCTGGCCCGAGGTGTTACTATGATTAGCTGGGACCTTATTTTAATATTAAGTTTTTCTTTTTTGGAGTCAATAACACCAGGTGGAAAAGATTTGTTACTAATTCCAGGGAAGAATCATTCACACAGTGTTGGTTAAATGGTCGCCTGCATTCACACTTCAGTGCTTGTAGACCAGAGCCCTGGAAACAAAAGGGTTACTTGTTTCCCCACCATCGCCTTTACCCGCAGATCGATTTTTCTTATTTAATCAGCGAGTAAAAAGAGAGACACAGGGAAGAAAAAAAAAAAAAAAAAATAGGGCATAGGAGGATCTTGAAAAGTTAACATAGCAGAGTTATACGATGTGTGTAAGTAGCCATATTTATAAAATGTGTATTGGAAATGTCCCACAGTCTTTCATGGCAGGGAGAAGACTGTTGATGTTTTTCTTCTCTGAGAACCTTGCTCCCCAAAAGGACCTGAAGTGTTATGGTTTGCAGGGGCCCCTCTTTCCATGGTAGACAAGGCTCTTGGTGCTTTGCCTTGTTCCAGTGATATTTCAGGATAATGCAAAACGTCAAATGTTTGACCAAGAACAACACTGCTCTTCTCTTTTTGGCGACAGTTATCTAGAAATGGATATTTCTAGATATCCATGGAGTGCAGTGGCGTGATTATGGCTCACTGCAGCCTCGACCTCCTGGGCTCAGGTGATCCTTTCACCTCAGCCTCCTGAGTAGCTGGCATTATAGACCACCTTACCTGACTAGTTTTTTTGTTGTTGTTTTTTTTTGAGACGGAGTCTCACTCCATCACCCAGGCAGGAGTACAGTGGCCTGATCTCAGCTCACTGCAACCTCCACCTCCCAGGTTCACGCCTTTCTCCTGCCTCAGACTCCTGAGTAACTGAGACTACAGACGTCCGCCACCACACCTGGCTAATTTTTGTATTTTTAGTAGAGATGGGGTTTCATCATGTTGGCCAGGCTGGTCTCAAACTCGTAACCCCGAGTGATCCACCCGCCTTGGCCTCCCAAACTGCTAGGATTACAGGCATAAGACACGGCACCTGGCCAAGAGTGTTGACGTTTAAAACATCTTTTAAAATTATAAACAAAAGGCAATGTTTTAATTATGAAAAAATACATTGTCTCCTTTGCCTGAAAGATTACCTTTCAGTATTAAAGGTTTTTTAATGTAATGTTTTGAATTGTAAAAATCTCAAGAAAATTCTTTTTTCGGATACATTATGTTTAGAATTATAAAAATTAAAGCATATGTTTGTTCATTTAACTTTCATGGGACTCCTCTAAAATCCAAAGAGACACCATTAGAACCCAAATAAACAGAAAACATTAAAATATGGTTAGAAAACATGTTCTCGTATATTCGACTCTATTCTTAACAGATCATTACATTTTAAAGGTGTTTACAAGAAAATACAAGGTGCTTCCTTAAATGATTTTAAGAATCTTAAAAAAAAAAAAGACAGAAGGACAGAAAAGAAAAGAAAGGAAAATAAAAGGTAATTAAAAAATTCATAGTAGGAAAAGGTCCACAGAGCAGTCTGGCATGCAATGCATGTGTTGAGCTGTACCTTAAACATCCTGGACCAGAAGTCAGCCAATCATGGGGCTGAGAACCACATTTCCATAATGATGATTGGCTGGTGGACTGGAGGCTCCGCTGAGCTGTGAGGAAGGGGAGGAAAGGCTCTGCTGAGAAAATAGCAAAACAACTTTCTGGCTTTCTGTTGTTTATTGCATAGTCTCCAAATGATTGTAGTGATTCATTCTTTAGGAAAGCTTGTTTTGAAAACAAAAGAGGCACAGTTGTTCACAACGAAAGTGATATTCAACAGCCAAAGGAGCCGAGTATAATGGAACTCTTTTATTCTTCTTTAAAATAAACTTTAGTCTCCTGATTTCATCTAACCAAATATGTTAAGACTTCCTAGGTGATGCATGAAGGTTGGATTTAAATCATAAAATTAGGCAGGGGTTACTGTTTCTGATAAGTATCACTGCTTTAGTCTGTCAACTTTAGAAAATGTGCACAAATAGAATGTATTTTTATAAAATGTGAAAAAAATCCTTAAATTCTAGCATCAAAAGTATATGTAATGCTTTCACACTTGAGGGAATTCTGCCACTCTCCAAAAAGAAGCTAATGTAGGCATTTTTTTTTTCCTGCAGTCATATATGTGTGAAAGTTGGAGATACATTTATCAATGTGTTTGGTATTGCTCTCAATTTTTACACATATGTAAAAATCTACTCTCATTAAGTCATAGGGATTTTTAAAATGACAAACGAGGAAGCAGAGAAATGGAGGCAAAGGAGAAAGATGGAGTGGAACGTAATGGCTGGATCCTGCTGCCTCTTGATCTTCCTGTGCTTGGTCGTATTGCATTTTGTTGTAATTGTTTTGAATTCAAATAGAGCAGTGACAACATTTCACCTACAAGTTTTTAAATTTAGTTTTACAGACATTGTATCTACAGGCCATCTATCTGGAAATGAGAATAACTCTATAATGCAGATTAAGCAGAAGTATTTTGCAGTCTCTCCCGGTGACTATTCCTTGGCTAGCTAACAGACCAGCCATTCAGAAGCAATTTTCTTCAGGCTGAAATTATGTGCTGACCTTAGCAGATCACTTCCCATAATAACCCTTCCCCCACCCAGTGCTAAATACAATCTGTCTCCTACTCACTGTAATAACGTGCAAATGACTGTAATTTTACAGACAAGAAACAGCCCAAAGTGAAACGTGTCTAAACAGAGGTCGATCTGAAAAATCGGGGCTATTACCTAAATCTGTAAAATACATATTGTGATAAAACCAGCAACAGAAATCTCCAATAAGTAGCTCTTTTTTTTTTTAATGTAGCTTGTGTTTTGATCTTCTTTATGCAGTCAGTCTCCACTGGCATAAAAGAAAAATCCTTTTCCAGAAATGGTTTCATTACATGAGATGTAAATTGCCTTACTTTGCTAACCGATCCTCAGACCTTGCTTGGGCACCCACTCAGATACAGCTGCACACACCACACCACAAGAGCCTGAGCCAAGCAGAGGTACAATTTCAGATACTTAACACTGACCTACATTGCAGTTCTCTTAGTGCCAGCAGTATACAAATGTTTTCCTTTAAAGACCACGTTGTTTTGCCGTATTTTGCTAGGTTCTCAATAGCTGCAAGGCATAAAAAAGATACAATTTGTTGCTTTTTCTTTTAGATTATTTTAAGACGGAGGATTGGAGACTGTATGAGGAATTACATAAACATAGAGGGTTTATAAGTATATAAAGTTGTTCACCTTTATATTGCTTTACTAATTAAATGCATTGTAGTCTTAAATAAATTTGTGTAATATTTGCTTTATATCGTCGCAACTTGTTTAAGGTAACCTGTATTGTAAAGACATGTCAAGACAATCATTATTTTCTCTCCCTTGGATGGAGGGTCTTTTGTTGTACTCTAAGGAATTTAAACTGAAGGTGAATTAATAGGGCATAGGGGCCGGGCGCGGTGGCTCAAGCCTGTAATCCCAGCACTTTGGGAGGCCGAGACGGGCGGATCACGAGGTCAGGAGATCGAGACC
>NW_012119821.1:12043958-12103900 GCF_000951035.1 Colobus angolensis palliatus | reverse complement strand
CATCACCCAGGCAGGAGTACAGTGGCCTGATCTCAGCTCACTGCAACCTCCACCTCCCAGGTTCACGCCTTTCTCCTGCCTCAGACTCCTGAGTAGCTGGGACTACAGGCGCCCGCCACGGCGCACGGCTTTTTTTTTTTTTGTATTTTTAGTAGAGACGGGGAGCCAGGATGGTCTCGATCTCCTGACCTTGTGATCCTCCTGCCTCGGCCTCCCAAAGTGCTGGGATTACAGGCGTGAGCCACCGCTCCCAGCCTAGTTTTTTAATTTTATGTAGAGACGAGGTTACCCTATGTTTCCCAGGCTGGTCTTGAACTTCTGGGCTCAAGCCATCTTCTCACCCCAGCCTCTAAAAGTGTTGAGATTACATGCATGAGTCACCACATCCAGCCTGGGAAATGGATATTGTTAAAAGTACTACCCAGAAACTTGAATTGGATTTAGCATGCAGATGTGAAAAAGTAGAGACAGTGTTTTTTCTAGAGGACCTTTAGCAAGTCAGGATGTTACCTGTAGGGAAAAAAAGCAAAGACCTTCTAGTGTTTGTGTAGGTGTTTCATAAGTCATCAACTATATTGCCTAGAAACCAGGGCAGGACACCTGCCCGCTGCCTTGAGGCAAACCCAGAGAGATAAGAATCTTTCTCCATAATCCTCTGGGATAGTCAGTAAGTTTCTCATTATGTCTAAATTAAGTTCCTTTTCCTATAAATTAACCCCTTTTCCATGTAGGTTTTATTTTTTATAACTTTGTTTTCCACTTTTTCCCCTGATGCTAAGTAGGTCTCAAGTGTCAATGTTGGCATGAATATAGAAAAGGTAGGCCTAGGAATAGACTCCCTTACAAATACACAAAAACTGGAGAAATAGATGTATATTTAGACATGTTTCTCATTCTGTTGCCCAGGCTGGAGTACAGTGTTATGATGTAGCCTCCAACTCCTGGCTATTAATGATCCTCCCACCTCAACCTCCAGAGTAGCTAGGACTATAGGCATGTACTACCACACCTGGCTAACTTTTTTTTTTTTTTTTTTTTTTTGAGACGGAGTCTGGCTCTGTCTCCCAGGCTGGAGTGCAGTGGCCGGATCTCAACTCACTGCAAGCTCCGCCTCCCGGGTTTACACCATTCTCCTGCCTCAGCCTCCGGAGTAGCTGGGACTACAGGCGCCCGCCACCTCGCCCGCTAGTTTTTTGTATTTTTAGTAGAGATGGGGTTTCACCGTGTTAGCCAGGATGGTCTCGATCTCCTGACCTCGTGATCCGCCCGTCTCGGCCTCCCAAAGTACTGGGATTACAGGCTTGAGCCACCGCGCCCGGCCCTGGCTAACTTTCTAAAAATTTTCTGCAGCTGGGCACAGTAGCTCACACCTGTAATCCCAGCCCATTGGGAGGCTGAGGCGGGAGGATCATGAGGTCAGGAATTTGAGATCAGCTTTATCAACATGGTGAAACTCCGTCTCTACTAAAATACAAAAATTAGCTAAGCGTGGTGGCACACAGCTGTAATTTCAGCTACTCAGGAGGTGGAGGCAGGAGAATCCCTTGAACCCGGGAGGTGGAGGTTGCAGTGAGCTGAGATCGCGCCACAGCACTCCAGCCTGGGTGACAGAGCGAGATTCCAGCTCAAAAGAAAAAAAAAAGAATTTTCTAGAGACAAGGTCTCGCTATGCTAAGCAGGCTGGTCTTGAATTCCTGGCTTCAAGCAATCCTCCAGCCTCAGCCTCCCAAAGTGCTGGGATTACAAGCATGAGGCCTAGCCCAAGAAATAATCTTTGATCTTTAATAATATACCCTAAATCAGAGGAAATGGCACCAAAGAAAGATCACCATGTTTTCCTGTGTTACTGCTAGAAGCCCCTGGCCTCCTCAGCATCGAGATCTCCTGTCTTTAAAAAAGGAGGAAAGGGACCTTTTGATGACCTTAACAATGATGTATAAGCAGAGTTGATCTTGAGACCCAAGGAGGGGGCAGTGGAGGTTGTTGGAGGTGGGATGATACTTTTTTTTTTTTTGAGATGGAGTTTTGCTGTTGTTGCCCAGGCTGGAGTGCAATGGCCCGATCTCGGCTTGCTGCAACCTCCGCCTCCTGGGTTCAAGCGATTCTCCTGCCTCAGCCTCCCGAGTAGGGATTACAGGCATGCACCACCACACCCGGCTAATTTTGTATTTTTAGTAGAGACGGGGTTTTCTCCATGTTGGTCAGGCTAGTCTCCGGACCTCAGGTGATCTGCCCACCTCGGCCTCCCAAAGAGCTGGATGATACTTTTTAAATGCCCTTTTACACTATGCTTCTTCCACCCCCTGTTCCAAATACTAATTTCTAGACATCTCCTTTCTACCACATCTCTGAGTAGACACTAAGGTGTAAAATTACATAGTGAGCATATTATACAGTAGTGCATTGGTATTATGAAGTATACGCATGTGGATATTAGAATGGAGATAAATAGGTTCCTAGTTACCTTGATGAGAGATTAAGATAACATTTTCATCTCTATAAATACAGAAAACTTCCCAATTTTGTGAGAAGAGTAGCTCTGATTTTCAAAACTGGTAGTTAATTGTCTTAGTTTCAGTCACCAATTAGGTGATGGTCCTCTGATGCCTCTTGATCGGCCCCTTTGTCAAACAAAAGAAAACAAAACAAACACAAGAAAAGCCAGTCTGACAATACTGGTTTATTCAAAAGTCTCCTGGAAGAACCTGGGAGGAAGGAGATGGGGGTGGGGTGTAAATGGAGTGTGGAGACGTTGGAATGGAAGGAAATACTTCAATTTGTCAAAATGGTTTGGGTTAAATTATGTGGTCGGGTCAGGCCTAAGCCTTCATCTTTGGCCAGTAGGTTTTCTCAGAAAGGTTTAAGGTTTGGGTTTCAGTGTTGAAGCTAGGGTTAGATTGGATTATTTGATTATTAGGAACCCTAAACTTTGGTTTTAGTTAGACTTCATCTGTGCTGCAGACGCTGCAATCTGTTTTGTATTGGAGGAACTCCAATCTTCTCCAGCTTCACTAGGTCTCATTTTTAAATGTCCCATTCTTTTAAGAACTAACTATTGATTTTTCTGAACTAATATAACATATGGGGTAGGCATGGGCTTCCAAAGGCTGAGATGTAGATGGCACCCCAGGGACACAGGAAGTGCCCAAGAGTGATCTGGTCCTTTGAGAAATCACTCTTTTAAAAGAAGAAAAGTCGAAAAACAGTATGGTGCTGTATTCTTATCAATGGGGCATACACAAATGTAAAATCTGTACACTCAAACGTATATAACAAACCTCAAAGCTAAAATGGATCCCTAATTTGCCCAGTTTATTTGTTAAAGTACAGCTTTGATTTGAATACAAATCGACTTAGGGAGAGCTAAGGACTATTACAGATTGCATTCCTCTGGTTTATATATCCCAATAAAGGGTGGAAACTGCTGTTTATTACTATTTGCAGCCTCAAATCTAGTTCATTTATGGTAGTGAAACAGCTAATTGGCAATTTTTTATGGACTAAATATACTGAAAGCTCAAACATGAGTCAATAGCCATTATTTAAAATATGTGACATAAATATTTTTATTGATCCACGAAGTCATCACTGAATATTTACATCAGAAGCTGTCTTCTGCTAGCACTCATTCACTTTATGTGTCCATATGACTCAGTTAAGACACAATCTTAAATTGCAATTGTCATGTGGAAATTACAATCCCAGTAGTACTGGATCTTTACAACTTGGGATCATGATGCTTTCAGTTTACAGTACCCTTTGACTTTAAAATGTCCATATTGTAGCTTCTAAAAATAATGAAGGTAACAATAAAAAATTCAAAATTAAATGTACTCTAAAGGCTTAATAGATGTAAATACACTAGCTTAAATATGTTAGCTGTTACAGTAAAACGCTAAACTTGTTATTTCATATTAACCTCTCTTATCCTGTGACCTGAGTCTCATTAACTTGGTTGCTGGCATTTGTCCTACAATAAATTGTAAGACATTTCTGTGTTTGTGGATTGTAGATGTAGCATTCAGAAGATTTATGACACCCGGTTCCCCAGCAATAGGGTGAAAGATTTGGGGGAAGAGGAATTCTGACCATTCCACAGTTTAAATATGTGTACTGGAACTGTTTAACAGTTAATCTTCCTAGTATATTTAACTTTCACAAGTCAATTTTTTAAAAGATGAGGCTGGCCCGAGGTGTTACTATGATTAGCTGGGACCTTATTTTAATATTAAGTTTTTCTTTTTTGGAGTCAATAACACCAGGTGGAAAAGATTTGTTACTAATTCCAGGGAAGAATCATTCACACAGTGTTGGTTAAATGGTCGCCTGCATTCACACTTCAGTGCTTGTAGACCAGAGCCCTGGAAACAAAAGGGTTACTTGTTTCCCCACCATCGCCTTTACCCGCAGATCGATTTTTCTTATTTAATCAGCGAGTAAAAAGAGAGACACAGGGAAGAAAAAAAAAAAAAAAAAATTGCAGAAGGGGCAAAGTGGTGGGGGGAGGGTTGAAAGCCAGACGCTGCAATACAGAAAATCAGTCTTGGGAGTTGGACTGCGGAGTCCTCGGAACAAGGAAGGGAAGCCAGCAAAACGCTCGCAGTCATTTCCACACAGCCAGCCTCCCTTTTCTCCTCGCTACGCGCTAGTGGCTCATTTGGCTTCTCTCTGCCACCGAGCGATCACATACATTATTTCCCCCAAGATAACACAATCAAACTTGTATTTACCGACATCCTCTCCTCGCAGCCTGTTTGAGATTTGTTTTAATAAATAAGTGTTTTATGTGAATGATGTAGTAATTGAAACGGGCGCACCATTTTTTTTCCCTTCTTACTGCGGGAGGTTCCTCAACCCCAATCTGGTTGGAAAATAAAACGCTTTGTCTCCACAACCACCCCCCACAGCACCCCCACCCGCTCTCAGTGTGTGTTTTATACGCGTGTATATCTCAGCCCCCTACGGTAGCCAAGAGAAAGCAGCTAGCCAATGAGAGAGCCCAGTTTCATAAAAGCTGCTCTCTGATTGGCCCGATGCGAAAAGGGCACTGGGAACAAAGAAAAGTCCCTTTCAGGTATAGAGGCTGAGAGCTTCTTTTGCTCCAGTCCCCCTGCGTGTGTGTTGTGTTTCAGTCCTGATTTCAGTGTTGCAGAACAAGCTTGTTGTGTGTGTGCACCAGGGGGACTTTTGTTTTGCTTTTCTTAAATTTTAATTTTTGCTTTTATAAAACATACACAGGACGGTCTGTGACATTTGATGGTCCATCTTCTTTAATAATAAATTTGTTGAAGAGATTATAATTTCCAAAATAAAGCGGCTGCAACCAAACACATTCAATGCAGTTAGAAGGAAAAGGTCAACTCGATCCAATACAGACCGTAAGTACGGTTGCGTGGTGTGTCTCTATATAGCACTTAGCGGGGACTTCATGCAGGGGAATGTGCGAGTTTTATGCATAGAAATGAGGAACTAGTTACAGGGTTTGGCTTTTGCATTTAGAACAACAACCCAAGAAGGGTGAATTTTATTCAGTGGAGGGTGAAGCATTTGTAACTTCACACAAATTAAGCTTGACTGGGCAGTCGGGGTAACTTAGAGTAAATTAGCTTTTGGGCTCTAACCCAAAGGAGAAGAAAAGTGACACAGTTACATATCCTGGTCTGCAGTGTCAATTCTCTAGCTCACCTTACTCCCTCCCTCTTCTGTCCTAGCTGGGCAGACCCCTCTCCCAAACCGATCCAGGAAAATGGGGGCAAGGGCAGAACAAGCCGATTTCTCTCTCCTGTCAGCTCCCAGTGCCCGATAATTTAATATTAAACAAGGGAATAGTCACTCATTACGTGTAATGGTTATAATTACCATTCGCCATCTCCTTGAAAAAGCAAGCAACAAAAATACCATTAAGAGAAAAAAATAAAAGCCCAACCCAACCCAAACAAACCCACAAATAGTAACAATAGTGTGTTTATTACAGGACCAGGCTGGTGAGCAAGCAAAAGGTTTTTCTTTGTTTAATACATGAAGTGGGGGTCCCTAAAATCCAAGTAGCTCGGAGGTACCCTTCTCCCTCCCCCAGGCGTCCCTGTCCCTGGCCCCTTGGGAAAGCTGATAAATTGGAGATAAGTTGAAAGGTTTATAAAGTGTTTCTTTAAAACATCTGCTTTGCTCTTGTGCTCATTACATTTCACTCCTTCCGAACTTCGGAGATCCTAGATCTCCGAGAAATGTTTCACATTCATAACTTGTAGCTTCGCCCACTGCGGGGGGGCGGGGGGAGGAGGTTGGGGGAGTGTGTGCAGGGGGAGGGTAGAGACCTACAGCTTTTTTTTTAAAGACCAGATCAGTATTTTCTTGATACGCTTGTCACCATTTTTGTTCTCACGACAACCAATTGAGCCCTTGATCCTCACGTGATGTGAAAGGCTTGCACTGTAACAAAATCGCTCCTTTTAGATGGTTGGTTGTTACTAACTCGCCCATCCCCCTCTCCCAGCCCCGACATTTCCAGCAAAGCGACTCTCCACTTCCAATCCATCAACAATTCATTACTGCTTTTAGCTTCCAAACGCCAGCTAATTAAAAATACTAAGCCAAGCTCCGGGGCCATCTGACTAAACACAGGAGGGGGTGGGTGAAGGGAGGAGGAGGAGAGAAAAAATAAATAAAAGGGAGACACACCGTTTGCTGCGAGTATCAGAGGGAAAAACTCCCTCAAAAGGTCGCCTTAAAAAAAAAAACAAAAAAACCAAAAACCTTTTTTTGACTCTAATTATCGAATTACCACATGACTGATTGACCTGAGCGACAGAGGATTCCACTCCCCTCGGGAACTGTACTAGGAACTCAGTTCCTTTTTCTTAAAACAACGTAAGACAGGAAAACATCACATCCTTTAGGTTTCGAAGACAGCCCATTTTAAATGCCGTTATTTTCCCCCACCCCACCGCCCCCCGCCCCTAGCGAATGCTGTTATAACTGGTTTATCAGCTCACTGAATCATCTGCTCCCTCCTCCTCCACACCTTTCTTTTTCTCCTCCTGCCCAGTTTCTCATCCCACCCTTTCTTCCTCCTCCTCCTCCTCCTCCTCCCTCTCCTCCCCCCCCTCCTTTTCTCTTAAGTTAGTTCAAGAAATCAAATCTGTCAGGACGGGCGGAAAAATGCCACTTCCCGACTAACAGGCGGAATCCAGCCCAGATTTTCAGTCCTTTCTTCTTATTCTTTCTTCCCTTTCACTAATTTATCCCGATGTTAGCACATTCTGTCTCGTTACTAGCGGACGCCTGTAGGTTTGCTACATGGGATCATTACTGATCACGGTGACTCTGAAGTCTGGAACTGAAGGCGGAATGAGAAGTTGGGAAAACTTTTTTCTCTAAACTCTCTGTTTTTTAAAAAACTATTATTCTCGATGCTTGTTAAGAGGAAAAAAAAACCTTTGGTGCTTCTGTTGTGAATGTGAAACATTATTTTCCAGCTGTACAGTGACACATTTTTTTAAGGAGAAAAGGACTGATTCGTTTGCCAAAAGGGGGGTGGGGAGGTGGAATAATGTTATCGAGTGATTATTCTGGCTGAGATGTGTTATTTGGTTTCTTCCTTCTTGATCATTTGGTGTTTAAGTAAAATGAGGCACAGGCTTGTTTGCCGAGTGGAGTGGGAAAGGCATTTTGATTTGCTGGCCTAATTAAAAAATGATAAAGGATTAAAAGGTAAGCAATGTCTGTGTGTGTGTATGTGTGTGTGTATGTATATTTATTTATTTTTTTCTTGACAATCAACTGTTAAAAAGGGGCTGATCCCTTTAAAAACCGTTTTAACTGCTCTTTGTCAAACACACACTCATTTGCGGTCATTGAGGCCACCTTGGCGCAGATCACTTAAAGTGTATGTCTTAATCAGTTTTCCGTACAGTCAGTAGCACCATATTTAACAGAGTGAGCAATTCTGTGACCTAGGAATACGGTAGAATTGTTTAAATGTATTTTTTTTCCTCAAAAGGCAGATCTTTAACTTTTTATATAACACTGTCTTTTCTAGAGAGAAATGCTCTTAAAAGACATGTATATTAAAAAAAAAATCGTATAAGCTGTTGGGGAAAAGAGGATAGGAGGGAGGTATGTGTGTGTATTGGGGGCAGTTATTGGTTGTTTTTTCTGTTCCTTACTAGGAACAAAAACCAGATCACCCAGACAATTTGTAAAAAGAAGTACTGAAACCTAAAATTAGAAATAAGGAAATTTTAGCAACATTCTATTCTGAAAACTAGCCTCAGAACTTCCAGGGTCTGGTCTTCTAAATTGCAAGATCTAGGACATGTTTAGGGATGTTTAAAGCTGTGTTCTTCCTTCTTGTCTGAGTGTTCAGGCTGTGTTTCTGGGGTTGAGATATCACATGTGCCAGACAGAAATCCTAAAGTTTAAAAGAGAACACAAAAACCTTTCTGGACTTGAATCAGATCCTTAAGATAATTTAATGCTTTTAAAAAGGTGATTATCCTTGTGTTGTTGATAAAGGGATTTTCTTTTTAGCTACGGTAAGATGCTTACTGTCATAGGTTTATTTTTTGGGTTTGGTTATTTTCCTTTAAACATGATATTGGACTGTGGAGACAATACATGAGCCACCTTACTCTCCATCCTTCCCTGTCCCCTTTACTGATTCCCCAGTACTAATCGTTTTTTATTCTGGTAACACCCAGACAAGAAATATTCGACTTTTCCCCCCTTCACAGGAAAAGGTGGACCTGGACTGAGGGTGTAAAATCCCTGGACACATTCGTGAGGCAGGAAAAAGAAGAGGAAGATTAGAAGATTTTTTTTTTTCTTTGAGAGAAAGCCCAGCGGAGATAAACGAATGTCCCCTCATCTCCAAAGGAAAGTTCATCGGATTTTTATTCTAAAGAGCTCATCTTCAGGATGTCAGTGAACATTTCTACTGCAGGAAAAGGTGTGGATCCAAATACAGTTGATACTTATGACAGTGGCGATGATTGGGAAATCGGGGTTGGAAATTTAATAATTGATTTGGACGCTGATTTGGAGAAGGACAGACAGAAATTTGAGATGAATAATTCCACCAACACCACTAGTAGCAGCAACTCCAAGGATTGTGGAGGTCCGGCCTCCAGTGGGGCTGGTGCTACCGCAGCCTTAGCTGATGGCCTAAAATTTGCTTCTGTTCAGGCCTCTGCTCCCCAGGGGAATTCACACAAAGAGACCAGCAAATCAAAAGTGAAAAGGAGTAAAACTTCTAAGGATGCTAATAAATCTCTGCCTTCTGCTGCCTTGTATGGGATTCCCGAGATCAGCAGCACTGGCAAGAGGCAGGAAGTCCAAGGGCGCCCTGGAGAGGCAACTGGCATGAATTCAGCGCTGGGTCAAAGTGTGAGCAGCGGCGGCAGCGGCAACCCAAACAGCAATAGTACCAGCACCAGCACCTCTGCCGCCACCGCGGGGGCAGGCTCCTGTGGGAAAAGCAAAGAGGAGAAGCCAGGTAAAAGCCAGAGCAGCCGAGGCGCCAAGCGGGATAAGGATGCGGGGAAATCCAGGAAGGACAAGCACGACCTGCTTCAGGGCCACCAGAATGGCAGTGGCAGCCAGGCCCCTTCCGGGGGGCACCTCTATGGCTTTGGGGCCAAGAGCAATGGAGGTGGCGCGAGCCCCTTCCACTGCGGGGGCACTGGGAGTGGCAGCGTCGCCGCTGCAGGGGAAGTTAGCAAAAGTGCCCCGGATTCAGGGCTCATGGGAAACTCTATGTTGGTAAAGAAGGAAGAGGAGGAGGAGGAGAGCCACAGGCGAATCAAGAAACTGAAAACTGAGAAGGTAGGATAAAGTCGCCTTCCTAGATGTCCTACTCTTCTCTGTGTGCATTTGTGTGGGTGTGTGGGGCTGTGCCTCTGTGTGCCTTACACTTCTTTATGCTTTGTGGTTCTTTGTGAGATTACTATGATATGCATCCTTTATATTAAAATTCGATATGGGGGAGCCTACTTGGGTGCAGTGTTTGGCTCTTGCTTCTGCTGTCCTTGCTGCTATAGCTGCTGCTGCTAGTGATGCTAGTGTTTGGGTTCCCAGGTGGGAGGGCCTGAGTGTTCTAAATACCTTTCGCCCTGTAGATCGGTTCCTCACTAGTCAGCAGGTTGCTGACTTTTAATAGAAAACCTGCTCATGCACCCTCTTGACTCTTGTCCTGGTTTCTTCCTTAAGGGGAACAGGTTTCTATTTTATTTTATTCATCCTAGTATTGCTGGTAATGTGTCCCTAGGTGCAAGGTTCAAGTTCCCTCCCTGGAGAGGAATGTCGAGGATTCTAATTTACATTCTACCCTCATCCCCCCCCCTTTTTTTTTTCTTACTGTCTACAAAGTAGTACTGTGAAAGGATATCCTTGAATGAGTTCTTGTTATTGGTCCTGAATTAAACCCCAAGCTTGATGTGTTGGGCCGCTGGTTTCATAACTGCAGAAAAACTCCATGGTTGTGGTGTTTGTTAGCACTCTACTCTTGTTCCCTTACCCAGTTCCAGTTCTTAGCTAGACATTTAAGAGTGTTATCACTTGGATACCTAGCTTGACTGGGGAGCTGCACAGCAACTAAGAAGAATAAAGCAGACTTGCTGGACCGATACTCGTGAAATGTGAAAACGTAGCCAAAGGGGATGCAGACGGTTGAGTGAATTGGAATATAGAATTATGTGCTGCATTTGAACGGTGTGGATGGTTGATTTAGACCATTTGGACCCTTCCTCCCATCTTTGTACAAGTCTATAGTTAGACACTGCCTTGGAAGAACTGCCCGCCCGGACACCCACCCCATGTTTTGCTGCTTAGTCATAGACCACATTGACTAATGTTTGGGAACAGAAGGTGTTCTGTCCACTAGGCAAGTTTGGAAGGACTTAGGGGTGTGTGTGTGATATTTCTATGAAATAAGTCTTCATATTAATTCTACAGGTTGTGCCTTGCAGAAGCAAGATTTCTGTCATGTGGGTTGTGGCATGGTTGTTTGGGAACATGCTTATTAAATAATTTTGATTTTTTTTTTTTTTTTTTGCTGTAGTTGGCGATTGGGATTGTAAGTGGTGATAATATATCTTTGGAGAATTATTTCTGTGTAAAATGGTTCACTGCTCCTTAAACTTTTATATTCTTGTTTTTGTGTTCAGGATTTAAGTTGGAGTATAGGAGTAAAGTTTTGATTTTTAAAAGTTGATAGAGGCACATTAAGGTGTAGATAATGCCAAATTTGCAAAAAGCCTCCGAACACTTATAAATTCATACCCTCTTGGTAAGATACATTGATGAATATAAATGAGTTTTTTAAAATTCCAGGTTTTGATTCTTATGTTTAAATGTGTAGTTTCACATTATTTCTGCTAAAAGACGTTCTGAAATCTTCTTATTACTTAGTACAGTAGGGCATTTACTTTTGTTGCCAATAGTCTTCAAATTGCAGTTCTAATCTGCTTTAACTATCTAGATGAATTGCCCTAATCCAGTGCTCACAATGGCTGTGGTTAAGGAGTCAGAGCCATTTGATTGGATTCACTGGCTGCTTGGAATGTGGGAGGTACTGCCCTTTTGCATTCCCCTTAGCCTTTTAATCTTCCAGCCAAATGTTCACATTCAACAATTTTGTTTAGCTGGCAATCGGAACATTTCAGTATCTCAAAGGCTGCTGTCATGGCAACTGAGATTAGAGCGTGGTGTCGTTTCTCCAGTTTTTGTGTTCTTTTCACTTTCCAGTCACAGAGGAAACTGGGTGAAGAATGGAAGAATTAAATTATTCATATACATGCAACTCACCTTCAGTTACAGCAGTATAAATGTGATAAATATGAATTACATAAATGAAGAGTAAGCAAGTCATGATGGATCTGGGGTGGGGGCGGAAGAAAGCACATTGCAATTTAGATTCACTTCTGGTCCTGTACCAGAGGAAGCCGTGCCACCAATCTTAGCCACTGGAGTTGGCACAGGGGCCCCTCAGAGGCTTGGATCCAGGGGGTTGGATCCTGTAGTGTTGGCCATTCTCTGTCAAGTTGGGCGTTGGCTCAGGATCTCAAACATGATTCCTTAAGGCTTTCCTCCCCACCCCCACCTCATCCTGAGAACGACTTCTCTTAAGAATGCTTTCATCCTTGGCACTCAGAAATGGCACTCCCTTGTATGAATGCCACACAGGAAAGTAACTCTAATTCCACTAACTAGTGGTTGCATCAAATTAGGCATCCATTTAGAAAATGCTTCCTACTGATGTGAGAATACCTATTCAGGAAGTAAAGATTTAGTAGGACAAGAAGCTTCACCTGAAAAAATATTTCAACACTGAGGTTTTTTTGACATTTTATATAACGTTTTAATTTCCTTCAGCCTTGCTTGATTATCTGGGTTTGTGAAGAGTAAGTGCCTGGAGAGTGAAGATTATTAATTTTCAGCAATCAGATGTGGCTTGTGAGGGGCCACGTGTGAAAACCAAAGGGGAGTGTGTGTGTGTGCATATATATATATTCTTTTTCTGGTTGGAAGGTTCACAGGAGATTCATAAGACTTGCTGTCACCGGTTACTTTTTACAGCATGCTTAAATGTCTATTTTTGGTCTGTTTATTCTGTTTCTTCACTACACAAAGTCATGTAAAACATGATGAATTGGACCTTATGAAACCTAATTAAATCAATGAGTGTTCTACTCCTTTATGTGGAAACCACAAGTATGTTGTAAAAGTCGCCACTCCCTTAATACGTGAACAAAATCAAAACATGCCATAATTCGAAGATGTTTGAGCTATATTTCTGTAGCCCATTTTGTGGTTAAGCCACCAGTGACATGTCTGAATAAGTAGATTTGACGGGTTGACTTTGGTTGTTAAAACCTGCCTCGCCACCTTCCCCTCCTTTCTTGTGAAGCAAAATAGCCTTGTATTGAAGCTCTTCTTTATGTATCCTCCTAGCCATCTCACAGTTTTGACTTCTCAGATAGGGAGGCATTCAGCTGGGCTTTATAAATAAACAGTTTATATACAAAGTTGATGGATTTATTTGATTTCTAGAAAATTCAAAAATATATACAAAAACTCAAAAATCCTAAAAGTGGCTGATACTTAAACAGAAGTGAAAGGCACAGGAGGTCATTTAGTTGTGTCTCAATACCTATTCAGGGAAGAGAATTATTTCTGTAATATCATATTGCTTTCATTAAGATGGCCCTGGTCATAAAGGTGGTGTCTACAAATGGACCTGTCCATAAAGGATATCATTCATTTTATTTTATTCTTTTGTGGAGGCCTTTTTATACTTCACTAGGGAATTCTGGCACATTTTCTATGTGAGTGTGAGCAGTTTAAGAACATATTTTGATTAATGAGTTTTGTGGACGTTATGCTTTTTTTTTTTTTTTCAAATACAGTGTCCCATATGAATTCTGCCTAGAGTTTAGTGTATCTACAGTGAAATCAAAGGGCAGAAAGGTCACTTGCTTTAATTAAAGAACAGAGTCCATTGTTGTTGGACAGCTGTTTTGAAAGCTACATAAGGGATTTAGCTGTTAAAAACGTTGGTAACTAAGGGTAGCTTCCAATCAGCATTGATCTAGCTCCTTACTTTTCTATAGCTCTCCTCACAGGGTGACAGGGCTTTTTGAGGTAGGGAGGGGCTGCCCTTTCCCCAAGAACGCTTGGAACTTAGGTATTTTTGTGATCAGACCCATCACTGAATTCTGACTTTGGTGTGTGAAATCCTTTTGCTTTGCTGGAGAGAGAAGGAATATGCATAACTGATCAAGATTGTCCTATAGGAGATAAATAATGTCTTGCAACTTTTAATAAGTTTGCAAATAGTCTGTAAAAAACGGTGGGGGGAGGGATTGATAGTCCAAATGTCATGAGGTTAAGAATGCTCTTCAAGTGAAATTGCTTGGCTGCAAGATGGTTTTAATTAGACTGTTATAAAGACTTATTTTTCCTAAGCAGCATTTTATAGTTAGTAAATGAAATGTATGCCGAAAGTGCTAAGCAGAAATCTCCCTAACCACAGAGGTGTTCAATAACCAGATTCAAACAACATGGAAAGTACCATCTGTTCTTGGTTTTCAGCATGAAAAAGAGGGATAGAATGGCTGAGATTTGCTCCAAGTTTGACAGTGTCTGTGTGCGCGCATGTATTTTTTTTAATTTAAAAAAGTTCACCTGGTACTTCATAGAAACTTGAAATTGCAGTAATATGAGCAACACTGTGAAAACACATGTTCCTACATTTATTTTAACCAGTTCCACTTTTATTTAAAAGATTTCCAGAAGCCCAGCCATTGAACACTTTATAATGGTTATACAGTTCCTGCAGGCAATCACAATGAGCGGTCAGCTTTCCCAAAGATCTGACTATTTAGTCGGTACCTGAATTATTCTGTCAATTTTCCCCCTGGAGGCAAGGAGGGGAAAAGGCTCTCACGCCAACTCTGGTCAGCGTTTATCAGTTAATCTAATTGTGTGTGATATTGCTGTGGACTGGTGTTTAGGATACATAGACCTTGCTCTTGTTCAGAGCTGTAATCTAGGATTGTTGATAATGAGGAAAATATCCTTTTAAGGAAGGATAACTTTTGAGTCCTTGACTTTTAGACACTAAGAATCTTGGTTCTGGGTCTAGTTAGAGCCCTGGGTAAAACATTATCCGGCCTTTGTTTGAGGTCTTTTATTGAAGCTAATGACTGGGCTTGTGCCTCCCTGAGATAAATGACATTATCTCTGAGTGGCCTGACAGGAAACAGACATGTTAATGGTGAAGCTGCGGGGAGGATCTGCTTGGGTTCTGACAAAAGAGTCGAGAAAGGGACCCCTGGTTGTGGTCATTAACACATAATGCATTCTTGCTCTTCCTAAGAGGCCCTTGATAATTGGAAAGCTATTTTAGCCAAAAGCACTTAAATCATAAATCTACTACTCCTAGTTCTTTGCATTCTTAAAAGTAGCAAAGTAATGTGTTTTTTGTTAACAAGTGTGTGATCTTGTTTTTTAACTTGGTGACAGTTCTAGGCTGCCTGGGTAATGACGTGTGGGGGAGCTGCACATTGAATTGTTTTTATCAGCTGAGATCCTTCTTTGTCTTTCAGCATTGCTCAGCCATCCCTCTACTTTAATAAAGTGAAAAAGTGGGTACAGAGCTGAAAATAAGTCATTTTTATGCTTGAAGATGTCTTGTGGGAGGGGCATAAAATCTGTTTCATAAGATTTTGTGCAATGATTTGAATGTGATGAAATCTGACTTTTGGAGTGTATGTTTTCAAAAGTCATGAGTATAATTGAGTTTCAGTGCAGTTTAAACTCTCTTCTTGAACGAAGATAATTGCCATGTTGAACACACTCTAGAGGTGTAGAAGAGGTGGCAGGATCATGTTATTCTATTCTCTAATGTTAAGCACTGGAAGTTTTTCATAGTAACTTCTGCAGCGCAACATAGTTTTGATTGCCAGCACTCTGAACTTGCCAGCAATCTGAACATCAAGGGTTTTGCTTGAATACAAAATAGTTTATTCCTAAATTACTTGTATTACATTCCTGTGTCATATGGAAGTCAGAACTAAGGAAATACTGGGCTCTCCTTGTTAGCAACATCTTAGGGAAAATAACCCTTCTTCACTAGGATTCTTGTTGATAAATGATCGTAATACTCTCCTCTCTTAATGTAGTCATTGAAGATTAAAGGGTTGGAGAACAGGCGAGCTCCTTGCCTCAGTGATGACTTAGGTTGTCATTAGAGAGTAAGTAATATGTGTATGATATTGGTGCCCTGTAACTGGTATTTCATAGGTGTGTGTATATAAATGTTGTAACTGCATATACAGATGTTGGATTGGGAGTATTCAGTTAGTATGAGCTTTATTCTCTAAAAAATGTTCACTGTTGGTTTTACGTTCAACTCTGCTGCAGAGTATATGGACCTCTCCCTCTGTGTCTAATTCTTTCTCCCAACTGCAGTTTCACTAGTGACTACTTGCTCCCTGTCTTAAGTTCTTTTTAATTTAAGCTCAAGGTTTTGGCAATCGGAACAAAGCCTTTGCAACTGAATGAAAGGTTGTTAAACTATTCATAGTTGATTGACCAGCAGTTGGGCTGTTTGTAATGTTATTTTGAGAGCTCAAAGGATATGCAAGAGGGTGAGACTTGGCACTTTGCTCCTAAAGCTGAATTTTGCATATTTGCTAAATTTTGCTTAGAAATACCTTTGGGAATGTAGTAGAAAAGATGATGGGTTTTGCCTTAAGAACTGAAATGATCACAAAGCACATACTTATATTTTGCTAGGTCAGTAGGCCTTGAACCACAGGGATCCCATCTGGTATTCAGAAGGCTTTTCCCCCTAGTGAAACTAAATGAAAACTTAAAGGTATAATATATACCTTTTTATGTAATATATATAATTGTAATAGAGAACACAAAGGAAAGGGTGTTTCGGTTAGAACAAATAGGTTTGAAATGATGAACAAATACTTCTGTGGGTTTTTCAAAGCCACTTTCTCTTCTTTCTCATCTCCACCCCCCGACCTAGTTTGATTATTATTCACTGTGACTATTCCAGCCCAACCACTGAGCTTTCTGCCTCCAGGGAATCCTCATTGTCAGCTAGCACCTTAAGAAAAATGTGTCTATAGGGACATTTAGGCATATTCCAATAATGCCACATGAATGTAGCTTTTACAGTTTAAAAAGCAAGTAAAAATACATTGATTATATTTTGTGTTGTACATAATGATTTCAGAAAGCAGATATTTAGGTTGTGGAATTGGCTTATTATGTTAACCAGAGAGCAGATGGCATGGTGCCACAGACGAATAATTTTACTTAAAGGGACTTTTAAGGTTTTGATGTGTTTTCTTTTCCTCTTATTTCCCTGATGGCTTCTTTTTATTGAAGGGTAACTTAAGGAGACCTGGTAGCAATTTTACTGCCTTCCCCTGACAGTTTGAAATAATAGCTTGGTCTTTGGTTGCACTGATCTTCTACCAGTCAACTCGATTCTGGTTTTTGTCATGTGGCAGAGAAGTTTTAAAAAAGTGTTTGTAGTATGTTTTAAGAAGTGGACTCTTTTATATGCCTCAATTAGCAACAGACGACAAAGTTCCAATTGGTCACACTTTCATAAACTCCTGGAAGTCACTGTTTGTCCTTTTGATTAAAGAAAACTCCTGATTTAGTTTCTTAGGAAAGCACATCTGGCCCTCTGGCCGCTTTCGGTACACCTTTTTGTCCTTCGCATTAGTCACTGAAGGTTCAAAGGTTGTGTCTAAGTTGTTCCTAGTTAGGTTAGAAAATTTTCTCCACGCTGGAGGAAATGTACTTTTTTAAAAAAAATTTTTTAAAACTACACTCATCATGTGTTTGAATTCAGCTGGCATAAAAGTACCTTTTGTTTTTGTGCCTAGATTTTACAGTTTTATCCATTCTTCACCTCAAACATCACCAGGATGAGTTGGAAAGCATCTTCTAACTTTTTTTTCCAAAGTGTGCATAGCCAGACCAGATTACTTCTGGATTTCCTGTCACTTCCTTGACTGATTTTATGGATGGCTCATGTTATAAACAACAAAAATGTTTGAACTGGAAGGGTTGAAGCCTTGGGTTTTCATTCTTCATGGAGAACTGTTTATTTGTGTGTGGTTCACCACAGTACATGGATAATACTATCAAATCTGTGCTTTATTATAGGCTTATGACTAGCACAGCAGCACTTTAGTTATGTGTTCCCGAGCTTTAGTTATTTGCCAGTTCTTTTGTGATGGAAATGAAATTAGAGCTGAATCTTTGCAGCGAAGGGGAAAATAGGCACAACAAATAGAAACTATCCCTTGAGCCAGTTAAGAAGTAAGCAGTGGTGATTAAACATCTTTTTTTTCATAATAATTGAAACACAGAGGAAGCTACTTCCATTTAGCTTCTGTGAAGATGCGTGGAAGATGAGCTCAACACTTTGAGAAGTGGAGGCTGCAACTAGATTTTACCCCCTTATATCGTTTGACATCTTCAGTAATTGAAAAGCGATTCGTATTCCCAAATCTTTAAACTTCTCTGAAGGTGTAATTTGAGTTAAGTAATATTGTTTGTTTCTGCTCCCAAAAGGGAGGAACATGATGTTAAAACAGAGCAATTGAGCCTCTCCGCATCCAACTCCATTTGGTCAATTGTCTCCATTTACATTCCTTGCCCAAATCTTTCAACAGCCTTTCCCATGATGCCGCGGCAGATGCCAGATACTGAAGTAGAAAGCGAGCAGCTGTTTCCAAACATTACTCCATTGCTGTATTATCCTCCACAATCTGCTTTCTTTTGCTCTTCCCTTCCCCCATTCTTAAGATAAAGAAGCCTTCTCTCCCTTTGACTTTTGCATCCTCCAGTTTATCAGTGTGCAGGTTTTCTATCTTATCATTCGCACTTCAGCAGGTCCGTTTATTGTTTTCGCTATGGGAGCAGATGGAGGGCCCTGGGCTCTTGGGGGCGTGGCCGCTGGCACCTCGGGCCCGGGGCTGCGCGCTCCCGACGGGGCGGCGGGGGCGTGCAGCCGGGGACGCGCCCTTCTTCCCGCCGGGGACCCGTTTATGGCCCTGAGCGCTGTAAATCTGTCAGCTCTTCACGACGCCTTCACCTCTTTCTTCATTTGCTCCAGCTTCTAGTTTGACAACGTTCCCCTGAGGCAGAATTCTAATCTGCTTCCAATTAGTTGCAAAATGTGACTGAAATTTCCACATTATGACTGCTGTTTTACTTGCACGCACACATCTAGAAACAAATTAATGCTCTTGAATATTTATTTTTTGAGCCCTTGGATTTACTTTAAGAGGAAGAGTTTCCAACTGTTTGGAATGACTTCCAGGGTTTGCATTTTTTCCCGAAAGCCGAATATACTGGGTACATTAAAACAAAACAAAGCAACTATGTTGCCCCCCATCGCTTAATAAGCCTTTTCCATCTTTTCAAGATTTCCCAAAATGTATTGCATATGTTTAAGTAATGCAAATAAATTTTGTAGTATTTCTAAAATAAACAAAACAAGGATGTTTGGCTAAAGAAGGGTCCCTATGCAGTGTTTTAATAAAAGAGAAATATACACACACATTTCCTTCTAAATATAGCTTAAGTATACTTTGGCCAAAACACAAAGACTTTTGTTCCACACTTTTAAATTCTTTCATTCAATATTCAAAAGCTGTAAACCCAAATAAACGAATTGGGTGATTAATTGGCTTGGCACAAATCTAACGGCAGCATTAAAGAAGTTACTGTGGGCATTAATGTGTACCCAAGTTTTTGTGTAGGTCTCTGGAGCACACCCTCCCTCAGCGAGGAGCTGGGGCGGTTGTGCTGAGATCAGTATAGTATGTGGGTTCCTGTGACTTTGGTCTTCCCGCGCCCTCCTTACGCCAATGTTAGGAGAATGGACCTAGCTCTGGGGTGGTTCTGTTTAGAGGGTGATCATCACCCATCACCCCAACTCCATTTCCTCTCTTTCAGTGATTTTTTTTTTTTTTAAACAAAGATGTTGTTCCCCCTGTATATGTAAATATTAGAGTTGTTTAAATCTTGGTTGCTGAGAATGTCAAGTTAAGACAACCATTTTATTACTTGCCTGAAAGACTGCTTTCTCAAGTACTGGAGAATTTTAGTACCAAGGCAGTGGATCTCTGGATTAGTATTTGCGAAAAGGTGCTACTCTTAATGTAAACAGCGAAATTTACTGGTGCATTTTATAGTAGAATTTCGTCCTCAAGCATCTTGGCAGATTGATATCAACAGTAATAATGGGCTTTAAAGAGGTGTGAAGGATTTTATTGATGGTAAAGTGGTTATGTTGATCGCATCACTGTGTATTAGTTTCTGAGTAACAACTGTGCATGTAAATGGTCGCATGAGTTTTTTTAAACATCTTTATCATATACAGTCATAAAAGCCTATACTGATTGATTTCTAATGCTCTTTTATGTGCCACTTTCAATCTCTAATCAGGAGGTGGAGAATTTATTTCATTTTGTTTCCACAAAACCTATTCAAAATTATTTCTTAGATATATAGAGTATACATTATTTAAATGATTTTCTAAAAGCTTATTTTTAGATATGCCAGAATTCCACAAAAGAAGTTGGAGTGCTCTTTGTGTTGCTTCCTTTCTTCTTACTCAATGACTAGTAGTAGAAAAAAACAGCCAGATTGAAATCCTTAAAAATTTAAAATGTTGGGCCTTCAGAGTGCAGAGACCTCCTGGGTTAAAAAAGGAAAAAAATAGTGGCCCCGTAGTGAAATGCTCACAATAGCAATGATTGTGGTAGCCCCTCAAGTCCTGGGGTTCACTAATTACCCTTTAATGAGGTCAGTCTGCTCCGGCTTTTTCCCTACCTTGGGAGGAAAAGCACACAAGACAGTTGGAGTTCAAGTGGATCTTGCTGTATTTGCAACTTAGCATAACTGCTTTGAAAGCCCCCAGGGTGCTTAATTGGGGCCTGGGCATTTTTGTTTGCGGGGAGACTATACACAGCTCCTCATTGTGCGTGTAGAAGCCACTGTGCATCTTGGAAGCATTACATGCTTTTGTTGATGGTGCATAGTTTTATAAACTCCAAATGAGCTTATTGCTTTCTAACCATTGGGAGAGCTAAATAATGGAAGACCCTAGAAGACTTTGGGTTGGGCAGCGGCCAAAGGAGGGGGGGGGGAAGGTTGGGGGAAGAGAAAGAGAGAGACAATGAATGGTTTAATTGTAGAGCAAACCATTTGTTTGCAGATTAAGATTTACTCCGTCGCCAAATCCTATGGATGAGGTGAAAGAATGAGGCCATAAGGGACAGAAATTGAATGCCCAATGTTGTGTTTTGTGATCATGCTCAGCTGTTTTTACCCTTTTTTTTTCACAAAGAAGGCAAAAGAAGAATGAATTGTTTAATGGAGACAACTGCCCGGCCAAGTGCATTTTTTAAGCTGTACAGAGGCAGGGAAGAAGCGGGAGGTGGCGGGAGGCAGGTTATTTCTGTGCTCCCTGGTCAGGAAGCAAAAATCTTAAGGTTCTTTTAGCTGAGAGAGGGGCTAGAAAACTTGGTGAATCTTCCTGTTTGCTCACTTAGGGAGGAATGGTGGTAGTGGAGGTAGGGAGTAAAAAGTAGAAGAAAGGTGTGTGGGAAAGAGGGTAGTTGTGGTAGAGCTTTTGTTGCAAGGGCCCTAGACAAGGCATTCTCTTGAATAATTGGGACCGTTTATAGAAATTCCCCACGATTTCATTAGTTAGCCCTGTTTCTGAATAGAAAGGGACTCTCCAGCAACAGCAGTGAAGTGGTACAGCAGTTTTGGAGGGGGAAAAGCAGTTGCCTGGCAGCCTGAATGTCATTCTTTTTTTTTTTTCTTTTAACAAACAAAAAAACCCTTTTCCTAAGGACTGGATGACCAGAAATCATGGCATTTGTCCATGTTGTAGTTGCAGTTTGTCCTTCTAATCTTCTTGTGAATAAATAGGTTTCTGGAAAGATCTAGCATTGTTTTCTAGAAGTATCATTCTAAACACTCCCCGACTCACTGGTTTTATTTTTACTTTAATCTTGAGAGTGAAACCCTTTATCTTAATCTGCTCTTTTGTATATAAATTGTCTCTTTTTGATAACTCAGGATGCATGCCATGAAAAAGCCCCTTTCTTCTGTAACATTAAAATCATTTGTTTATTGATGCATATTTGATACATTGAACTTTTAAATATCTTATTTGCCTTAAAGTGATCTTGTTTTGTTTTTCTCCTAGCTTTAAGTTCTGGTATTATTATTTTGGTATCCTTTTGAAATGGCATGATTTTTGAGTCCAAGTAATGGCTGATAGCTTTATTATATAGATCTGTTTCTTCTGAGGGGCGGTGAACAAGAGAAGGATTGTAGGAATTGGGGAGCAAAGAGAGTGTAAAAAATTAGGTCTAAGTAGTTTCAGTCTTGTCAAACTGCTACTCACTTTTTAATGTGCGATTGCTCATTCCTGATTCTTTCCTGTTAATATTTTCCATATTAGTGAAGAAAGAGACTGGATTTTACTTCTGTTAATGTCTAAAACTCCAAACTCTTTTTTCTTTTTTGAGACAGAGTCTCGCTCTGTCACCCAGACTGGAGTGCAGTGGCACGATCTCGCCTCACTGCAACCTCTGCCTCCCAGGTTCAAGCGATTCTCCTGCCTCAACCTCCCCAGTAGCTGGGATTACAGACACCCACCACCACGCCTGGCTAATTTTTGTATTTTTAGTTAAGACGGGGTTTCACCATGTTGCCCATGGCTGCTCTCGAACTCCTGGCCTCAGGTAGTCTGCCCGCCTCAGCCTCCGAAAGTGCCGCGATTACAGGCGTGGGCCACCACACCTGGCCTAAAACTCCAAACTTTTAAGTATCATGTAACTTGGCTGGGCCTATAACTCCAGCTACTCAGGAAGCTGAAACAGGAGAATTGCTTGAACCCGGGAGGTGGAGGTTGCAGTGAGCTGACACTGAGCCACTGCACTCCAGCCTGGGCGACAGAGCGAGACTCCGTCTCAAAAAAACCCAAAAATCAAAAAACTTAACACTGCCGTAGTCACTAAGCAGACCAAATTTGTGTAAACACATTTTTAAAAAGTTATTAAAAAAAAAAATCATGTCTTACCAGTGGGAAAACCTGCAGATGCTCACCTGCCTGTGGTTTCTTTGCTTGTTTGAATGTTAACATGTGCTCAGTCCAGGTTTACTTAGCAAACCAAAACAAAAGTGCAAAGATAAACATGGCTTCTCTTAATATTTGTGACAGCCTAGAGGCTTTGCAATCTTGAAATTGCTCTATGGTTTTAATCCTTCCTGGAAAGAAAGCTTTTTATCAAATTGTCAGTGCCTCCACTGTATGATGCTTCTGAGGATTTAAAAAACACCACCCCGTAATACGCAATTTATTTCAGTAACTTTAATATGTGCTTACATGTAGCATAAAGAATGGAGAGTAAGTGCTGAGCTTTCATCCCCTCAAAATTTAATATTAACAAGAGTTCTTGTCTCTTGCTTCTCCTTTCTAACCTGTTCTGTATACTACAGATGTGGATCCTTTTTGTTGCCCATATACAATGTGAAAGGAAAAATGCCAACCCTAAGACACTCTGAAAATGATTTCTATAAACCTGTTTACACCAAAGTCTAATACTCTCTATCTTAGCTCATATTAAAGGCTTAAAGTCTCCTTTGAAACACTAGCATTTGCATCCGTAAGCCTGCTATAAATTCCTGTACATTATTTCCTTGTAAAAACCAGTCTTTCCCATTTACCTGGAGTCAGTACATCTGCGAGAGTTACTTCCAGCAGATAATCCTGTCTAGTTTTAGATTGATAGAAATTCTGTAATATCTATAGTTTTATACCGGTGATTGGATGACAACACGAAATCACTTGCCCTTGTTGGATTTCGGTTCTGTAAGTATATTGGATCTTAAACATGTTAAATTTTCCTTTTTTGATACTTACAGTAAACTCTGAAGAGGGTCAAAGGCTTTTACACTTGAAAAATCTAGAAAATGCCCTATGTATTCAAATCACATTTTTGCCAGTGTTTAACACGTAAACACTGATCTCTTCAAATCACTTGTGCATTTGGTGAGCAGCTTGCCAGCACACACCAGGAGTAGGAGGAAGTTAAATGGTTGTGAAAAAATAGGCACTGTTTTATCTTTTGTCTGTAAAATAAATTCTGAAAGCTTTTTGAATAATTTTACTTTGGACTTGTTGTTACTTTGGGATCTAAGGAATAATACTAATTGTACAAATCTGTGCAGTGAGGTGTAGTTGCTTCCATGTTATTTGAGCCTGAATGTGCGTGCATAATTGGAGAGATTATTGGAGAGAGAGTGTTTTGCTGTGGTAGATGTGGTTTAAATCCTAGCACTGAGCATAGCATTTACTTTCTCAGCTTACCCACAAAATCTGTGACTAATTTAGTGAATGTGAAGATTTTTGTCCAGATGGTTAGGTTTAATTGTAAAAACTGGAAAGATATCAAAGTACCCTTTGGGGGAGTGCGGGAAAGAAGTAAACAACAAAAAAGAAATAAAAGTAACCACAGATCACTAAATATAGCATATATGTATATTTTATATTTATAAACACACATAGACATATATACTTAAACATATACACATATAGAAGTACGGTATTTACAGTCAAGGAACAGCTTAAAGAATTTGTTGTAACAGCCTGAACCAATACAACCTACAAGAGGAGTAATTTTTAATGTTTAAGGATTTACTATGTTCTGTTCTTAAGTGTTTCCTAAATGTGAGTGTTTAGCCTCTCTTGGGCTCAGAATAGGTTTCTCCTCCAGTGTGTTAAGATACCACTTTCCTGCCACTGGCTATCCTTGGTTTAGGGGCATTGTTAGGTAGCTCACCAAACATTAGGGCAAATGCCCCTCTCACTCAGGACTTCCATTGGCTTGTCTTCTTCTCTGGGATGTTCTCAGAGGGCTGGGCCAGCCTGTTCTTCCCAAACTGCAGCTGTGAAGCTCAAAGAGAGAGTAAGCTTGTGAAAGGGACAGTGAGATGGTGATTAGTGTGCTGTGTCAGGATGAGCCTTCTTTTAAAACAGCACCCATTTCTTCTTCACACTTCTTGCACTTGATGGCCATTCCAGAATGAGAACAGTAATCAGAACTGATGCTTTTGAAGCGACTCAGGACCTCCTCCTTCTGGTTGCTTCCTGTGCAGATGAGAGCTCAAAGGACAGAAATTGGTCTCCCTCCCCTTTTGTAGAGTTAGAATACTGCTGACCTAAATCTTGGGCCCATAAATTAGCTTTGAAGTTGGTGGGCTAATAGGGTTCTATAGTGAATTTTATTTGTGTTACCTGGAATTATAAGAAGAGAAAGGAGAGTGATGGGTCATGGGGTTTAGGAAATAGCAGGACAGAAGGTGAGGCTATGGGGCTGTTGATAAAGTCGGCATTGTTTGAGTGGGTGGGGTTTATGGTACTATAGTCTACAATGCAAGCAACATGGATATATTTCTTGCACTAGAGTGGAAATATGCCCAAGTATTTATAAATCAACATAATTGAATAATATTCAGGAAGTATAGATAAATGAGCTACATGTATATGTATTATATATCAATTGCTGTCATATTTGATTACTGAGTCCTCAGCATTTAAACATGGCTAAGGAACGAGTTTGAGGTTGTCTTGCATGGTAAGGAAGATAAGCAGAAGGCCAGCCATGTTGGGATAGTGATTTTCAGATTATGAAACATCTGTGTAAGATAGGCCAAGAGAAGGTGCTTCCTGTGGAGGAGTGAGTACTGTACATGTCTGTGAGGCTGTTATTATTGCCAGTAGCATGGGAGAGCTAGATAAACAAAAGGTCAGCCACTGCAAAGCAGAGGTGATCTTTGCTTTGATCCCCTTGGCTAAGTTCCTTCTGAAAATATCTTTCTGATATGTTCCTATCCACCTAAAGCCTGTTTTTTTCTCCATTTATTAAGAGCTTTGCCCTCCACTACCAACCTACTGAATGACCCTTAAGGTGATTTTAAGATAGCACCTTTATCCCATCGTGAGTCGACTTTTCAAGACCAAGGTATGGAATTCAAAGGTAGGGACTGGTCTGATAGGAGGAGAGGCATAAGAGCTTTCCTGGTGTCTTATGTCTCAAAAATCACACCTTTGAGCAGTCATCTCTTCTGCCTATTTGTAAAGCTGTGTTTGGAGAGAACCTCCTTTACAGATGTTTCTTAAGATACTTGGGGCCGGGTGCAGTGGCTCACCCCTATAATCCCAGCACTTTGGGAGGCCCAGGCGGGCAGATCACCTGAGGTTGGGAGTTCGAGACCAGCCTGACCAACATGGAGAAACTGTCCCTGCTAACAATACAAAATTAGTTGGGCATGCTGGCACATGCCTGTCTGTAATCCTCACTACTCGGGAGGCTGAGGCAAGAGAATCGTTTTAATCCAGGAGATGGAGATTGTGGTGAGCTGAGATGGTGCCATTGCACTCTAGCCTGTGCAACAAGAGCAAACCTCCATCTAAAAAAAAAAAAAAAGATACTTGGAGCTGGCAACAAGATATAACTGATGAGGTTGAAGCTGTACCTGATGTGTGTGTGTGTGTGTGGTTTTTTTTTTTTTTTGCGGGGTGGTCTGATTTTTTTTAAGGGACTTTTATAACCAAGAAGTGAAGTTCAATAAGGACCTAATAAGAAAATGAGATCCTGAGGATTGAGGATTGATACTATCTTGAGAGTAGTGTAAATGTTATATAGTTATTTTTTCCATATTTGTTAATATATTTTTACATATACATTCATTTCTAGAATTTCTGCATATTTCTAACATACCCAGTGAAATTGATTTGAGAAATAGAAATCATAGAAGTAGTGTGCGTAAACTGACAAAGAGACTGTGAGGGCAGCTATACAAGGTCAAGGCCACTGGAATCCCAAGGACACAAGTCGGAAAGACTGGATGTGATAAACTCAATATAGCTTGTATGAGCAGTGATACTTCTTGTTTCCTCTGAAGCCTTGACTTGGGGAGAGGAGAGGGTTTTAGGGTTGACAGAGCACAGGGTTGTGAAATTTTTCTATTGAAAATCCTGGCACATTTAGAACACAGTGGAGAAGAAATTTACTGGAGGAGATTGGCCTACTTGTAGCAAAACTCTGTTGCTTGTCACTGTAAGACCTTTGGTGCTAGGAACTATAGGTAAAGGGATGAAGTTGAAGTGCGGGATCTCACTGTGATTTTGAAGCTCTGTTACAGGGTAGAGACCTGTGTTAAGTACAAGCTTGAGATGGGAGAGAAAGAGCGGATTCAGCAACTGATGCTGAATTGAGAGAGGATCTAAAGCCTGGAATCCCAAATGATTCGATGTTTGCACTTTTTTTTCTAGAGGTGCTTCCTAGTCTGTTTCTTGACTGACTGCACATGCTGTTAAATCCACTCAGGTAACACACATGCAATGTGTTGGGTGCACAGACCATGTCCAGATTGGACTGGGAGTTGGGCAGAGGCCAGGTCATGCAGGGCCTTGTAGGCCATGGTAAGGAATTTGGATTTTAGCTTAAATGTGATGAGAAACCATTTCAGAATTTTGAGCATGGGAGTGACTTTTTTTGTTTTTTAAAAGCAAATCTTACTGTTGACTGTTGTGTGGAGAACTGAATGCAGAGAGGCAAGAAGAGGATAAGGGAAATCAGTTACAGGACTCTTTCAGTGGTCCTGTTAAGAGAGGCTTCTTTGGTGTAGGCATGGAAGTAGTGGCAAGAAGTGGTCACATCGTCTTGAGATAATGAGGATATGGATATATGTGGAGTGGTGAAAGAATGAGAATTAAGGAAAATACCTGGATTTTGGAGGTGGATGGAATCAAGAGTTGTGACTCATATTTGATGTATCCTGTGGCTGCCGAGTGATTATGGTCCGTCCACAGGAAGGCCAGGGTTGTAGACACCTATGGGCAAATAGGTGGGCTTTAAAGTTATTGGGCTGGAAGAGGTCACCTCTACAGTTAGTATCGATGGAAAAGGCTAGGGCCCAGTGGTGGGCTATGGAGCAGTAGGAGCCAGCGCCGTGCCCATTGAAGGGGAAGAAAACCCAGCCAGTCTGGTGTTTCTGGAAAGCAGTTGAAGAAATTGTAGCAAGGAAGGTGTGATCAGCTGTGTCAACTGCTGCCAAGAAGTCAGGTTAAAATGAGACTCAGAATTGATTCTTGGTGACATTAGCACAAATGGCTTCTGGGGTAAAGGGTAGTGATGGGGAAATAAAAAGTCTGATTAGAATGCTTGGATTTTTTGTGGGAGGTGAGAAAAAGCAGTACACTATTAATATAGCACCCTTTTCTGTAAGAGGCAAAGAGATCAGGGAGTATCTATCACTTTTTTAAAAGTGGAGAACTGTCACAGCCTGTTTGTATGCTGATGGCAATGATGAGAGAGGGATGGAGAAGAGCTGTCCATACTAGAGAGAGAGGAGACGGTGTCCTGGAATAGGGTGCATCCATGGGTCTCTGGAGCTAGCACAGTCCGCCATTATAACAGGAGAAAGTCAGAGAATACGTACAGATTTAGGGGTGGTACAGTACTAGAGCATTTTCATTTTATCACTGTGCAGAGTATTGTTGCTGTGTTAAGGGATTAAAAAAATACACAAGTCATAGACAGCAGTTAAATATCCATTTCCTTGCCTCCTCCTACAGTTTAGAAGCTTCGGCCACTTTGTGTTCTGACAGCAAAAATAATTAGAATGGGGGAGGTGTAAAAGCAGGTCTCAATCTGTGCTTTCATGTGTTCATTCATTCGTTCCATTATTCATTCCTTACTTTGTTTACCCAGCAAAAATACCTAGTAAAAATATTGCCTCAGCAAAATTTTTTTTGAATGTCTATTATATGCCTAGCACAGTCTGGGTCCTGGAGGTACAGTAGTGAAGAAACCAAGACTCTGCTTTCATGAAGCTTATATTCAAATTTATTCCAGACAAACAAATATATTTTGGTTGGCGTTACGTGCTCTAAGGGAGAATCAAGCAGGAGAATGTGGTAGAGAGAGACGGTGTAAAATAAGAATTTTATTTGTTTATGTTCGAGTAGGGACCTGAGTACAGTTAGGAGCCATTTGGCCCCCTTGTGGAGGGAACTTTTTAGACTCAGGGCTTATGTACCATAATCCCCCAGGGGTGGGGGAGAGGGAGAGTGTATTTGGTGTGTTTGAGGAGACACCAGAGTGACTGAAGCTGGATAAGGGAGAGAGGAGAGTTCCAGAAGATGAAATCTAAGATGGAGCTTGAGGCCAGGCTCCAGAGAGCCTTCCAGAACCAAGTAAGACTTAGAAAGGTGGGAGGGACTGGGGGGCTTTGAGCAGAGGAGGGACAGGCTGTGACTTAAGTTCTAAAAGTATCTCAGTGTGTGGGAACTGATCCTAAGCTTAACCTCTGACTTTTGATTTCATTCTCATTTCTCAGTGATTAGGAGAGATGATGTTACCTCGTGTGAATTATATCAACTGATTTAACATGCAAGATCGTAAATACTGAGTCCTTTTTCAGAAAGTGGACAAAATGGTAACTTTCTCTGAAGACATTAATTGAAAGAGTATTACTTTCCCCAGAGAATGTTTTCCAGGTGTCTCTGGTTGTGTACACACACACACACATGCACACACACGTGCTATTGAATTAATATAGTTGCTGTTTACTAAAGTTACAAATAACAAAAAATTGGAAATGACGAGGTAATAATATAAATAGAAATGTCAGTCTTTTGTTTTTTTTTCTTGCACTCCTTGCATACTCCCTGGGTTTGAACATGGTTCCTACTTAGGAGACTGGCCTAGAGCCCCGAGAAATTAGTTGTATTTATTACTTTTTGACTATTTTTTTTTAAATTAAAAAAGCAGGTCAGAAATTGGTAAAAGTTCAAACTATACTAAAATGTTATATAATGAAAAGTAGGTTTTACTTCCCCCTTATGCCCTCCAGCCTGTTCCCTAGAGCCAATTATTTTGAACAGTTTTGTATGTCCTCGAAATAGTCCCCATATGTTCAAGAATATATATTTATATTTTTGTCCCCTTATACAAATCACAGCCTTTTAAAGAAACTGATCTGCACCTTTAAAATGCTCCTTTGAACATCTTTGCACATGTGTGTTTCAAAATTTAATTGCCCCCCAACTTGATCGCATCCATTTGCATTCCCAGCAACTGTGGAACATGAATTGCCTGTAATTTCTACAATTTAACACTGTGAGTTATAATTTTCTGGCTTTAATCTGTGCTAATCTGATAGTAATCTATTATTTTAATTTGCATTTTTCATGTGTACAAGCCATTGTATTTATTTTCCTAAATACTGATAACTTATAACCTTTGATTAATTTTCTAGTGAGCTGTTGGCCATGTCTTACTGACTTTTAAGTATTTCAGTTTATAATTATTAAATATACAATTTTTTCGTGTGTTTTGCAAATTTTTTTACGTGCTTTGCAAATATTATTTCCCATCTCTTCATTTGTCGTTTGATTCTGTTTATGCTGTTCCTCCCCCTACCCCGTGCGAATATCTTAACCTGTATAGTCAGATTGATTGATTGAGTCAGCGTCTCACTCCATCACCCAGGCTGGAGTGCAGTGGCACGATCTCTGGTCATTGCAACCTCTGCCTCCTGGGTTCAAGTGATTCTCCTGCCTCAGCCTCTCGAGTGGCTGGAATTACAGGTGCCCACCCCCACGACCGGCTGATTTTTGTACTTTTAGTAGAGATGAGGTTTCACAATGTTGGCCGGGCAGGGCCCGAACTCCTGGCCTCAGGTGATCTGCTCACCTCGGCCTCCCAAAGTGCTGGGATTACAGGTGTGAACCACTGTGCCCAGCCAAAAATTTTTATTTCTTAACCTTGGAATAGCAAATGTCTCCCTAAACCAGTACAAAACCCCTTAGCCATAAAAGGCAATGAATTATAAATCTGACTATAAGGCAGGGCCCGGTGGCTCACGCCTGTAATCCCAATACTTTGGGAGGCCGAGGCGAGTGAATCACCTGAGGCCAGCAATGTGAAACCAGCCTGGCCAACATGGGGAAACCTTGTAGCTGGGAGTGGTGTCGCGTGCCTATAATCCCACCTATTTGAGAGGCTGAGAAACGAGAATCGCTTGAACTGGGGAGGCAGAGGCTGCAGTGAGCCAAGATCGTGCCACTGCACTCCAGCCTGGGCAACACAGAAAGACCTTGTCTCTTAAGTCTCCTACTGCTTTTATGGTAGCTGAGCTATTTTTATGGTCTTTAACTACAATTTATGATACACACCTTCTTGGTTTTGGGGGTCGTATTTCTACTTAAATAATTTTTGATCCAGTATACAGAATTGTTGAACTCGTAATATAAATATTATTTCTTAATCATAGCTGTGCATCTGAATTACCCGGAGTGCTTAATTGTTTTCGTTTCCACAAATATCCAGTCTCAGGTCTCCTAACCACTATTCTGATTTTCCAGCTCTAAAGGTTGGCTCCTTTGTGTGCATTTAGCAAATGCTTCAGATCACTTATTTGAAGGTATTTTCTCCAACCTGCAACCCCACTTCCCCGTCCTTTCTCAAAGGGCAGATGTTAGGAATGGTTATTAGAATTGTGTGTGTATGTGTGTGTGTGTGTGTGTGTGTGTGTGTTTTAAGGCTTCTTTTAGAAATATCATCACAGTATTGCTTTTAATATGACTCCGTTGAGGTGTTTTACAGGTGGTTAATTAGTGTACTTGGTCAAATGGGAGGCTAAAGGACTAATGATTTACAGCTCCAGCCCTAGGAACATTTACAGCCAGTAAATATACTTACTGGTGTTTCCCAGAATCCTAGGGCAGAAACATCGCTGCACAAATGAATTACTTAAGTAGTAAAGATGAGCCGTAGCTTTGCTTAGTTAGCCATTTTGGTTTAGTAGAATGTAGATAATTGCCATGGAGGCAGGGGGAAACGTTTTGGGAGTGTATAAAGCATGAAGTTGGAAATATTACTGCTGTAGGTCTGATCTATGCAGGTCATCTCTTCTGGTCAGCTGGGCTTCAGAAAATTGCCATTTTGCTATTGTGCTCTCTGTGTGGAGGGTAGCCAGTAAGTCCTGCTGATGTTGGCCACGTGTGGCTTTTAGGCAGATTGTTCCCTATTGCAGACCTTTTATTCTTGATTTCTACCTGGGTCATGATCCAGGGAGAGAAGCTCTAGAACTGGGAATTGGGGGACTGGTCCCACTTGATGATTTGGCTTTGAGTTCTTTTTTTTTTTTTTGAGATAGAGTCTCCTTCTGTTGCCTAGGCTTTAGTGCAGTGGCACGATCTCCGCTCACTGCAACCTCTGCTTCCTGGATTCAAGCAATTCTCCTGCTTCAGCCTTCCGCGTAGCTGGGATTACAGGCGCCCGCCACCACGCCTGGGTAATTTTTGTATTTTTAGTAGAGATGGGGTTTCACCATGTTGGTCAGCCTGGTCTTGAACTCCTGACCTCAGACGATCCATCCACCTCAGTCTCCCAAAGTGCTGAGATTACAGGCATGAGCCACTGCACCCGGCCTGGCTTTGAGTTCTTTTATGACCCTTGGGCAACAGCCACTGTCTCTGAGCCTTAGTTGCTTCTTGGTTATGTTGTCTGACTACCTTTACTGTTCCAAAAGAGTTGTAATTTCCCCCATTTCTATTTATTGCTCTGGAAACACATGTCGTTTAGCTACACTTTTGCTGTTTTGTTCTGTGGTGTGTGAGTGCATGTTTCCCCTGCCACCCTAGGACCCCTGAGGGCATGGATGCCATCTTATTTCTTTTTATCTCCCCAGCGCCTAGCACCGTGCCCTCTTACAGGAAATGCTCAGTTAATATTTGTTGAATTGGATTCTCTTTTAGTAGGGTTACAGAGGAAAAAAGGGCCTTAAAACTGGCTCGATGGCGTCCACATTTTTTGTCTTTTCTTCCATGTAGAGATCGCTGGCAAAAACATTGATGAGAATTATCTGGATTTTTTTTTTTTTTTTTTTTTGAGACGGAGTCTTGCTCTGCCGCCCAGGCTGGAGTGCGGTGGCGCGATCTCGGCTCACTGCAAGCTCCGCCTCCCGGGTTCACGCCATTCTCCTGCCTCAGCCTCCCGAGTAGCTGGGACTACAGGCGCCGCCACCTCGCCCGGCTAGTTTTTTTTTTGTATTTTTAGTAGAGACGGGGTTTCACCGTGTTAGCCAGGATGGTCTCGATCTCCTAACCTCGTGATCCGCCCGTCTCGGCCTCCCAAAGTGCTGGGATTACAGGCTTGAGCCACCGCGCCCGGCCGACATTTTAAATTCTTTAACAATATTGTGTCTGTATAATCAGTTATACCGCACCTGGTTTCCCAGGTTTGGTAGAGCATGCCTATTGAATTTTAAAGAATAAAGATGATTTATTCAGAAGGGTCATGCTGTCAGAATAACAAACTGTCATGGCATCTGCATTAGGCAGATTTTTGTCTGATGATTTCTTTGTTACTCACATGACTTTCAGGGCTAAAATGAAGTGCTAATTTTTTCTTTAAATCGTTATTCAAAAGTAAGAGAGAAGCGATTATTATAACATATAGCTTAGGTGTGACCTTTGAAAAGTTGTTTAAACCAAGTTAATGATTTAATTTGTGGAAAAAAAGAGAGAGAGAGAGAGAAAGAAAAAGGAAAAAAAAAAAAAAAAAGCCAGCCCAGGAGTTTGGAGTGTAATTAGATATTACGAGCTCAAGCATGAATTTGGCCCCTTTCTCTCTGTTGAAATTTGTATAAGAACATGAAGCACAGCCCATTCTGACACTTTAATCATAGGTCATTCATAGCCATAATTGTTGTTGTAAAGAACAGTGGTTTGATTTATTTTCACCTGGAAGTTGCCCATCAAACACAACATGTTATTAAAATTTATTTTTTCCAAAAAGTGTACTTTTCAGTTTACATTCAACAGATTGAAGCTATACATGTTTACCATGAAAGTCTGTTTCGCCTGAATGAATTCTGTGTTGCTGTGTTAGGTAGCTATAGCATGGTTTTTATAGAGCCTCTACTAAGTTTTATTTTTCTTACCATTCACAATTTTTGCCAGAAAAGTGGTAGAAAAAGAAACTTCATAATCAGAAAGGTGATAGAGAAACCTCATAGTCAGATATATTATAAAAGAAAATTATGGCAACCATTAATGAGAAATCCAACATCTTTTGGAGTGAGCTTCTAATACAGTATCAACAAAGCCTTGGAAGGGTTTCCTTTTTGAGACACCCCTGTTGCCCCCAAATACATTCGCTGAGATAAATTACTTACTGAGAAGGCTATTTCTTTTCTTTCTTTCTTTTTTTTTTTTTTTTGTTTTTTTGAGACGGAGTCTCGCTCTGTCGCCCAGGCTGGAGTGCAGTGGCCGGATCTCAGCTCACTGCAAGCTCCGCCTCCCGGGTTTAGCCATTCTCCTGCCTCAGCCTCCTGAGTAGCTGGGACTACAGGCGCCCGCCACCTCGCCCGGCTAATTTTTTTGCATTTTTAGTAGAGACGGGGTTTCACCGTGTTAGCCAGGATGGTCTCAATTTCCTGACCTCGTGATCCGCCCGCCTCGGCCTCCCAAAGTGCTGGGATTACAGGCGTGAGCCACCGCACATGGCTATTTCTTTTCCAAAATAAAAAATACAATCAATAATTTGTAATCTCTGTACAGTGCCTGGCATGTGGCTACCCAAGGAACATTTGTTGAATTCAGTAGCACCTTAAATTATGTTTAAGTACTTCCAAAGCCATACTCCTGTTGGTGGTTTTGTTGTTGTTGTTGTTGTTGTTGTTTTGACAGCCTTCAAAGATCATAAGAGAGTATGTGATTGCTCCGGCTCACAGGTGAAGAAACTGAGGTTAAGAATGATGCCTGTGCTTTTAGTCTAGCAAATGTTTATTGAGCATGCATTGTAATGAAGAAGAGGCACAGCTCTTGCCCTTGAATTTACCACTGGGTCAGTTCTCATCTCCTAGGTAGATTAGGATTTTACTGGGCATCTATGGACTCTCTCTACAGGAAAAGGAAGAGAGAAAGTACACAGACGTATAAACCTTTGCTTCTGTGATTACAAAGTTTCTGAGGCTCCACAAATCTGTGAACCCCAGATTAGGAATCTTTGATCCCCACATAAAGAATCTTTGATTTAACCATTGCTTGTCAACAAGCCCTTGAATTAAGTGACTGACTTAGGGGGCAAATAGCTTAACTACTGAGAAGCAACAGGAACCCCATGCTTCTTTTTCCTCCCCTAATGTTTTTCCCACCACCCCCTGCTGATTTTGAAGTGGTGAACAACAAGTGAAATAACAGGAAAACACTTGGTAAATGTAGTGTTCTACAGATACGAATGCAAACAAATCTGTAAGTGGCAGAGAAACCCAGACCACACATTTTGCAGTGTGGCTTATGTTCATATATTAGGGAGCCTGCTGGAACCCCACTAAACTGTTAGTTGCCAGTTGTTTGGTTTAATCTGATCATTTACAAAAATATAGCAGTCCTCACTGGTGTGTATGTTAAATACAGACATCACTGAAACAAATGCTGTGCCTGTGACATACATTTTTGCAAGTGCTTTCTGTGTATGGGTTGTCAGAGCTAGTTTAATTCTAACTGCAGAAATATCAGTGGGATTTATATCCGTCTTCTTCAAAGAGTTGGAAAGAAGAAATTTAGGCACCTAGCGCATTTTGATTTTTGTTCTACATTGTAAAGAACCATGTTAATTTCAAGAAACTCATTAATGTGCAGGTCAGTACTAGTAGTTTCTCTTAGTTACATATTGGTAGATGGCAGAAGTATTAAAAATGGCACATATGTGATGAGATTTTACAAAATTTCTGATTTTGAGGGTAGAGAAAAAGCCAGTGGATTTCCTCTTGTGCATGTTAATTTAAAAATAATTTAATAATGACTCCATTTGTTTCATTCCAGCATTAAAAAGGGACATGGAGAAGGCTTGCCTGTCTTTATTCACCAAATAGCAGTTTTGCAGACCCTTACAAGTTCCCATATGCTAGTGAAAAACATTTTCCAAGAAATTGGCAGCATTGCACTTTGTAGCTGATGCCAGCTTCTTCCTTGGGCCAATTCAACAGAGAAGAGAGAAAAAAAAATGCCTTGTTTTAGTGGCTGAATTACTCTGACAAGCTTTCACATTGCCCCTCCTCTTATTAATATTCTTTTTGATGTGAGCTTGTAAAACAGAGGATTGGCTGTTAATCTCCACGATCTCAAGGGCTTTTGGCAGTGGCCCATAATTGATGTGTTCACATGGCTGTTGTCTGACTACTAATGATTAGACAGCAGTGTTATCTACCAGCTAAATCAGTGTTGCTTATAAATCACACTTGATAAACTGCAGTTTCATTTCTTCAAAGAGTTCGTACAATTCTGCATACTTTGATGGAAGTGCCAGAGGCATTTCATGATTCTTTGACAGCTTAGATTAGGTTTATTTTTCATTTCTGTTTGACAAAATATTAGACTTTCTAACGCATGTGAAAGAGAATTTTTTTGTTCCCCTAACAAGGCATTTAAAGAGTGCTAAGCAGAGAAAGATGACCTGCTTTCAGTGGGAAGATGTACAAGGTGGGATGGCAGGTCCTCGTTTTGCTTTCGCTACCTACTGCAAGGTGAATGGAGTGGGGCCATGGCATCTGGTGCCATGCCACTTTGAAAGAAGAAGAGGAGGCCACCAGGGAGGAAGTTTGCAGAATGCGGGCCTGTGCTCAGATTGTGATAGGGTGGAGTAGTGAGATAGCACTAATTGTTCAGCCATGTTACGTGTTGAGCCCATGCGTCAAGGTGTGATTCTCCTTTATAGACGGGCAAGAGAAAGCAAAAAGGAGTTATAAGAGGAAAAGGTACCAGCCATAGTATTCATTTTCCTCCTTTGCTGCCCTATGGGGACACTTGGCCAGCCACAGACACACCCAGAGTCTCCCATCTGCCCAGAACTCTGTGTACTGCAGAGATGAAACCAGGTTGCATGTTGCATGCACATGGTGGGCTTTGAGAACTTCTGCTAAGTTTTGGGTCTTTGTTGGCTACAAACTCCTGTGGTCTTGAGTTAACTTTACTCATTTGTAAAACTAAAACTAAAACAACAACAACAACAAAAGGACTAAATAATATCTAAGGTCATTTTACTGCTTTTAATTTTGCATGTCCTTGGACTGTATTGTTTCAGAGCCTCAAAAAAGCCTTTTTGCTAATATTGGTTAATCTTTGCTTAGTTTTTGAGATCAAATATTAGATTGCAAAGAAATGCTTAAATCAAAATGGTTTGTGATTTTTAAAAAACTGGTTTTTTAAAATGAATTTATTTATGTATTTATTTATTTGAGTTGGAGTCTCACTCGCTCTGTCACCCAGGCTGGAGTGCAGTGGTGCAATCTTGGCTCACTGCCACTTCCACCTCTTGGGTTCAAGCAATTCTCCTGCCTCGACCTCCCCAGTAGCTGGGATTACAGGTGCTTGCCACCATGCCTGGCTCATTTTTTAAAAAAATTTTTAGTAGAGACAAGAGTTTCACCATGTTGGCCAGGCGGGTCTCGAACTCCTGACCTCAGGTGATTTTCGCCCACCTAGGCCTCCCAAAATGCTGGGGTTACAGACATGAGCCACTGCTCCTGGCCAGCAAAAATGAGTTTTAAAAATCACATTTCTTTTAAGAGAAATTTATATAATTTTAAGATGCGTCAGAGGGTAAATATTTAATCAAAATTTACTTTTTTTTGAGACAGAGTTTTGCTGTTGTCACCCAGGCTGGAGTACAGTGGCGCGATCTTGGCTCACTGCAACCTCCTCCTCCCAGGTTCAAGCGATTCTCCTGCCTCAGCCTCTCGCGTAGCTGGGATTACCGGCATGCACCACTGCGGCCCAGCTAATTTTGTATTTTTGTAGAGATGAGGTTTCTCCAGGTTGGTCAGGCTGGTCTCCAACTCCTGACCTCAAGTGATCCGCCTGCCTCGGCCTCCCAAAGTGCTGGGATTACAGGCTTGAGCCATGATGCCCAGCCAAAATGTACAACTTTTATTCAGAATAAAATTATGTTCTGTGACAAAGATTGGGAGTGGGGCTTTTGTTAATAACTTACTAAAGTTTAAAGAGTTATTAGAGCTCTAGAATGCAAAAATGCAGGAGAATGCACTTAACACTAAAGCTACCTGAAAAAATTTCACCTATGCTACCCTACCCCTCTCCACCAAAACAAAAGTCATGTAAGATTTAACTGAGTACTTCCTTTTATATCCAGTACTATTAGACCTTAAGTTTAGGTGGCAAGTTTATTTCCCAACTTCCTAAGAGTGGCTTTGACATGAGCACTACTTTTTCCTGGTATATTTTAGGACTGTAATTAAAATAAGCACTATAGTCAAGAAATAAATGTTTATTGATAAGTATTAACATTGATGAACAAAGGTAATTAACCAAGCTGCTTATTTAAATGACTTGTGGTTGAAGGAAATCCCCTCCTTTTTTTTTTTTTTTTATTAAATGAAACAATTTAAATTTAAGTTGTTTTGGTGATGGTTATTAGATTTTAATGCACTATGGAAAAATACCCATGATTAACTTAGAGAAGATAACCATTCAGTGATTTAAATAGATGCTTCATTTAGTTTTGATACCTAAAGCAACTATATTAGAGTTTCTAATGCAGCTATAAAATATGAGATAAATGCATTAAAGGTATAGAGTATGGTTTTCATTATGTAAAATATGTATGCATAAGTAAGGGCTGGTTGGTAATATTAAAAATAAAAATAATGATAACATTTAAAAAGATTTTTTTACACCACTTAAAAATAATATTTTCTGTTAAAAAGCAGTATACGTACATATATCTATGAGCTTTGTGAAGTGTGTATATTACCATTATGACAAAAAATACGCATGCACTTTTTATTTTAGAAGATAATAGTTTTTCTTGACTGATTATTTAAATCAGATTCAAATCAACTTGATTTAAATGTAGTCTAGATAATGCTAAAACTATATTGTAGGTGTTTGTCAACTAGCTAGAAATTATTTTAATGGTTAAGGGAGTGCATAATAGAAATATTTATTTTGCTGCAGATATGGCAAGCTCTGTCACCCATGGGGTGCTTGTACTTGGATATTAGACACATTTGTAGAAATAAATAATGAATATTCTGGAAATGTGATGCCAAGAGAGTGTGGTCCTGTTTACCACCCCTGCTATCCTTCATTTCTTTGTGGCATCATTTTTTTGTGTTAAAGAATAAATGAGGTGACTTGATAACTGTGCAAGAATAAATGGTTAATAACATTTATTTTTATTTACAATTCATGCATTCTTTTGAGACCATTTTCATAGAGTTTGTTTCATTTAATTCTTGAAGTACCCCTATAAAATAGCAGAGGCAAGCATTCTTAATTCTGATGGATGTTGACACTAGAAGTAGAAGATCCTGATCTCATTCTTAGCCTGGGATTTCTCTTAGGACGTCAGCTTTTAGAAGAGGAAAAATCACTGTTCCCTCCAAATAAAATCTTATTATATAGTTGGTTCTAAAGAACCTTAAATATTCAATTATAAATTCATCCCTAGGTATTTTGAAGTGTTTCATTTAATTTGAAAATTATCCTCTGGTTTTCAGAGACTATAGCAGTATGTTTTTCATGTGTTGGTTTAGCCATGTGACAAATTAAGAAAGGCTTATGAACGTTTGTTATTGAGATTGGTATTGGCAAGGACAGTAATAACTAACATTGTTGAACACTTATATGATAGAGATACTGAGGGCTTTATGTAGGATCTCTCGTTTGATGTGTCTATTACATTACATACAATGAGGTAATACTATAATCTCCACTTTATAGGTGAGGAAATTGAGGCTTAGAAAGGTTAAGTAAATTTTCAAGATTATACTGGTAAGTAAATGATCTCAGATTGAAGCACAGAGACCACACTCCTATTTATTACACTCTATTACCCAGTTCAAAAGCATTAGTGAGACATGTGACATGTGACATTGACCTGTCATACTCTGTGAGAAGTAGCTTCTGGGACTGATGGTCTTCATTGTTCATCCATGACTAGACTTCCTGATGAAAGAACCCCAGGTTTCTAGGAGAGCTTGTTTCATTTCTAGTTCTCAATAGAATGTGTTTGAGAACTTGATTTTTTCATCTAATTCATTCACTTATGGGGGAATTAAGATAAAATATCCTGGTTTTCAAGCTGAAAATATACCAAAAACACATTGCAATTATATAGGATCCTTAAGTTTCTTCTTTTAGGAATAGAGAGGTTATCATAGATTGACAGTGTTGTTTTTTAAAAAAGTTTACTTCTTTATAAGCTCCATGAAGGGAGAGATCTTGTCTGTCTTGGTTATTATTAGCACCCAGCACAACGGCTAGTATAATAAAAAGAAGTTCAATAAATATTTAATGTTTTACGTTATGACTGCTTAAGTTAGAACTGGAATGTGGCTCCTCATATCTCTTTTGGTTTATGACTCTAAGGTTTTTTTAAGAGTTAGGTAGTAGTAGGTACATTTATTATTATTTTTCATTCGGACATGGATCTAGATGTTTACTTTTAAAATCTCCTACACTTCTCTCCACTCCCTGCTTCCTTTTTCCCTTCATTCCTGCCCTCTTCCAACATACTGTTAACTCCCCCTCCCCCTCTCCACCAACAGATATTAACGTCCAAGAGTGAACCTAAATGAGCTCTTGAATTCACTAGAGCAAGGATTGGCAAATTTTTTTCTGTAAATGGTTGATAGTAAATACTTTAGGTTTTGCAGGCCAAGAGGCAACATCACATATATTATGTAGACACTTGGATAACAAGAGAGAAAACAGATTTCCACAGAATTTTTTAATTGACAAAAATTAAAATCCAGTGACAATTATTGAGCACAATTTTTGGTAATACAGATCTACTGATGAGAAGAATGAAATTCTTTTTGTGGGAGAGAATAACATTCCACTTAATAAGTGTTCAAAGTTAATGTTTGCTGTCATTACATTGATTGCAAAAGTTCATCTGTAGGAAACATTCTTAGCTTTCAGGCCTTAGGAAAACAGGCAGTGGGCCAGATGTGGACCATGGACCATCATTTGGTGACCTTTTAACTAGACTGTGGACTGAGAAATCCCTAAGCAGGGTCACTTGCCCTCGATATTCCCTCTCCTAAAGGCTCATTGCTCTAAGACTGGAAAGGGAGGATATTCAAATGGGATTTGTTGAGTGGAACCACCTTAGGGAACTAGTGAATATAAAGATACAAGAGTAGTAAGAGAGAAGGGAAGGAGAGAGAGTTTATCTCTGTTCAGGGACCAATGGTGATTAAGGGGCATGTGCCTTGGACGTCATTCTGGGAAGGCCGGGATCAGGTGGTGGGTGGGGATAGAGGTTTGAAAAAGCTTATTTAGGATACCCATTACTTTTGTGATTTAGCTTCCTGAAATGAAGGGCTGATTATCTTGGCTGTCCCTGACACACAAAGATTTAAGGGTCATGGCCTTTGGGGTTGGGATCTGGTTTCTCAAAGATCATGAGTCATCTAATGGAAAAATAGGTGACTGCAGCCATGGTGTGGAGTCATTTCTTCACCTAAATTGAAACAAAAGTTTCCAGGTTGGTGTAGGGGCAACACTGTGAGGCTGCCAGTGGCTGTTAGAGTGAAATTAAGGGAATTATTAGGAATCTACAGGTTTTAAAAAGCCAGCTGCTTGTTCTTCTGGTAGCTGGAAGGAAAGCAGGGACCATGGGCAGGCAGTGTCTTCTCATGGCTTCTCTATGGCGTCATCGGACACCAGACTGCCCAGACCTCCCTACTCTTAGAGCTCCGCTCCTTAGATTAGTTACCCCACTCTCCAGGTTTGCTGGTACCTCTCCAGCCACTCTGCTCCTTCTCGCTCTTTGTGCTCCATCACTATGGAGGCCTACAGGGTTTCGCCCCTTCTCTTTACATTCTTTGCATTTTCCCTGAGCCATCTCAGCCACTCCACTGGTTTCATTACTTTCTCTCTGCCAGCGGTCACAGAGATGATCTAGGATGATCTAATTCTATCCATCTGCCTGATAGACATTGCCCAACAGACGATCCTCTGCCCATCCTCCGCATCCCAGGCCATGACACTGTCACCAACTGAAACAGACCCCTGGGGCACATTTTTGAGTTTGCCCTTCTCTGCCACCTTCCCGAGTCTGACCCCTCCTCCCTATTCCCCCCACCCCAACACAGGTGCCAGGTCTTCTTGGAGTACTATAATAGCTTCTTTTTTTATGTTTTGTGATGGAGTCTGGCTCTGTTGCCCAGGCTGGAGTGCAGTGGTGCGATCTCAGCTCACTGCAACCTCCGCCTCCTGGGTTCAAGTGATTTTCCTGCCTCAGCCTCCCGAGTAGCTGGAATTATAGGCACGTACCTACACCCGGCTAATTTGTAGTAGTTTCTTGTCTTCCTTCCTCCAGTCTTGCCCTGTCTCATCTGTTTTCCCATGGCTTCCAGTGTGCTTTTTACCACATGAACAATCGGATCCTCCCGTGCCCCTGCTTTAAAATCCTCAGTGCCCGCTTCCAACTTCACAGTAACCCCTCAGATTCTTAGCCTGGCCTGGGCTCTTGTGAATTCTCGGGTATTCCAGCCTTAGCTCTCGCTGCTCCCCCACCCCCTAAGCTGCCAGCCCCTTCTCAGAGTGTACCATCCAGAGCTGCCCAGCCCCACTCCACCTCCCATCCCTTCAGGCTAAGTCCTTCACTTCCTTAACAGCCAGCTCAGCACACTCCCTGCCCCACCCCCTTGGTGCTCCCACAATGCCCTGGGCTTAACTGACCATCTTCAGCTCTGACCACACTTGGCTCTGCGACCACTGCTCATCTCCTCACCTTTGGCATATTGTGGCACCTGGCAATAATTTGTTGGATGAAGGAATGACTTCCCGAACAGTGAGGCGGCTTAAACGGCAACCCATCTAAAGGGGAGGGCCTGGGGTTAATACATGATTCCTGTCACACAAACTAGGTCCTTATGCCACCTTGGACTCACTTGTGGATTTCAGGACCTCTGCATGAGGAGTTGAAATAATAGTCTCCAAGCATCTACCCTCTCCTCTCTGCTTTACTTTTACTCTAAAGTGGAATGCCCTAGCATCTTTTCATTACAAAGTTAGTTTAAAAAACGATAAAATAGTATATGGTCACGTTAAAATTCAAGCAGCACAGAAGGCTGTACAATGAAAAGTGATTCCTTCTTCCCCTGTATGTTTCTGTATGGATAAAATTTCTGAAAGAACACACCAGAAACTGTTAGAAGAGGGTTCTCTCTGGAGAGTGATCTGTTGACTTTTATTAATAAAATCTGCTGTGTTCTCAAGGTGGGGAAACCGAATTATGGACCTGTGAGCAAGCAGCTTTTTTTGCGTGTGTAGGGCTCTGTGAGAAGAAACTTTTAAAAGTGGTTTAGGTTTAGAACTTGGTAGAGGGCATGATAGACCCTATTGGGACAGGCTGTGGCCTCTTGTTTTTGCTCCTGACCCCGAGAAGTAACTTATCTCTTAAGACTAAGTTTCCTCGGTTCACACAATCAGATGAGAAAACCCACCCTTGCCTTTCTCTAGACGTGTAGTAAGGATGAATGTTTCTTTAAAGAGTCCATGACAAGAGATATGTAGCTAAGTATTACATATGGATGGAAATACAGTATACGTGCATGTATAGAGATGGTGTATGGGGAAGCTTTGTCATGTTCTCTCTAACCATTCCATCTCTGTGGTAAACTATGGAGAGCTTTACCCAGTTGCTTAACTGTGATTCAGAATGAAATTACATTTTCAAAACTTGGCTTAATTTATTAAAATTGATCAATGTTTTGGGTCAACATTTGGGAGGTATGGAAAGAAGAGGCAAGAGACACACATCAGAGGCTTCTTAGACATATGTTGAATATATGTGAGCAATATTCAGATTTTGCAGGAAGGAAAGTGAGTGGTACCAAGATAGTATCCTGGGCAGGGAGTCAAAATTGTCTTCTTCTGTGGCCGACCCGCGATGTTTTGGATGCTTCTGTGGCCTTCCCTTTATATGGATCTCAGCTCACTGCAATCTTTATAGGGCACCACACAGCTCCCATACAGTGTGACTCAGGCGCCTCCTTGTCATTTCATTTGTTATGACCAGCATGTTTTGAGTTTGTAATTCAAATGTGTAAAATTTTGGTTTAAAACACTCCTTTTAGGTGGTTGCAAGTGAGATTCCCTAAAAGAAGGTAAGAAAAATAAGTGATGTTAAGCTGAGAGAAATCGGAATATGGTGGTTTCCAAAATGGGCCTTTCTTTTTTCTCCCTGCCTTTCTTCTTAAAATCATGTCTGCATCCAGAAGCGTAAGGATGAGAGACTTCTAACCTTTCCCTGATTTCAACCTAATTTCAAGGAGAAATAAGGGTCACACAAGGACAGTGTATTTATCAATGACCAATATCAACTAAGATACATGCATTATTCATGTGTTTTGAAATTGATTTATTGGCTAATGTAGGCACAGCCATGTTTAGGAACATCCAGAATTTTCCATTGAACGTTCTTTTTAAAAAGTTTCTCTCTTAAGAGATTGGGAACAAGATCTAATTGATAGAAATGGAATTTGCGTGGAACTTTTCAGCTTTGTACAAAGGGCCTTGTGAAAAGGATTAATCCAAGAACACAGACTTTTTTAGTACCTTTACGATGGTCTCCTTTCTTTGTGGCTTATTTTCGTGCTTTAAGTGTCTTTGGAAATAGGATGAGAGGAAATCAGAGAACTCTTATGAACAAGATATGAAAACACTGATCATTTACTGCTACTATTTAAAGCACACACAGCTCTGTGAGTAGTGAAAGATGTCAGCGGCACTTTTGAAACAGATTAAGTATCTGTGGCTCAGCAGTAGGACAGGTTTTCAAAGAACACAACTGAGGCTAAGTATGTGACAAATGATGTGGTGTGGTAGAAAAGAGTCCCTGTGTCTGCTCCCCCTCCACCAATATCACTTTGCTAAAGAACGCTACACAGTTCAGGGTCTCTGAGGGAGGAATTTAATTTGGCTTCATAACAAAAGAAATTTAAGACATTGAGTAGAGTGGTTTAATTATATTCCATCTTTACATACTCAGTACCTTCTGTTTTGCTTTGAAAACTGTCATGACTAGAGAATGGAGTTATAAATAGTCCCTGCTGTTTAAAGCATATTTTACACATGTAGCTGTGTATGTGTACATTCTCTTGCTTTGAGACCTGCATATAGGGACCCTTGCTGGTAGTCAGACATGGACAGTCAGTGACCCCCTTTCCTCTCCATCCCAAAGCGGTGCCATGCAGACCCCAGAGTTTTTTTTTTTTTTTTTGAGATGGAGTCTCACTCTGTCGCCCAGGTTGGAGTGAAACGGTGCAGTCTTGGCTCACCGCAACCTCCGACTCCTGGGATCAAGCAATTCTCCTGCCTCAGCCTCCCGAATAGCTGGGATTACAGGTGCCACTACTACGCCCAGCTAATTTTTGTATTTTTAGTAGAGACTGGGTTTTTCCATGTTGGTCAGGCTGGTCTTGAACTCCTGACCTCAGGTGACCCACCCACCTCGGCCTCCCAAAGTGCTGGGATTACAGGCTTGAGCCACTGCACCTGACCTCGGATTTTTGGCATTCTGGAATTTTGGCATGGTTGGGGTTCAGGCTGGAGGTGGAAGCATCCGTCTTGGCCCCACTGGCCCTGGGGCCAGAGCGCTGGTCTATCCCCAGGCCAAGTCCTACCAGATCAGCTGCTAAGCCTGAACAGCACTTGAGGGCAGGGTTGGTCTTCATACCTGGTAATGAGAAAGTGGAAATGGCAGTATAATTCCCAGTCTGTGCATAGTGGTAATTTTAGAATCGGATGATTTAAAACAGCAATAACAATAAAACAAAAGCTGAGCTTTGGTTTCAGTAAGGATTTAAAGTGAGGTTTCTGAAGGGATTGTAGTGTTTGCTTGCAAGCCTGAGATTCACTATTCTGAACTATGGGTAATAAAGGGTGATTCAGGTATATTGCTTCCAACATACAGAAAAGGGTCAGAAATTACCCGTGGAGAAAGGTTTCTTTCCATCTCATCTTCTGTTTTACATTTAGAAGGGTTTGCGTTTGATGTTAGACCAATGTGGGGCCAAATTCTGGCTCAGCCACCGACCCTGAGTGACCTTTTAAGTTACTTAACTTTTCCCACGTTTCCTTTTCCTCATCTGTAAAATACTTCCCTTAACAATTTTGTAAAGATCAAAAGAGAGGATGCACAGTATAATCCCTCCTACACTATATGTGGTAAGACAGTTATAATCCCTCTATGTTGTATGTGTTAAAAAGTAGCTGCTGATGTTACTATTTTTATGAGAAAGCCCATGGACTTTAAGATCAGAGAGCTTTGGTCTTGAATTTCAGCTCCTTGGATAAAGTTGCCCATCCTCTGAGATCTTCAGTTTCTGCTTCTATAAAATAGGAATGTTGTGAGAATTAAAGGAGATAGAAAAAGTCTGGTACCTTAGACCCTCTGTGAGAATTTGCCCATGTTGTTTTCTCAGCAAGCTGCAAAGCGTAAATGGCTTTGATCATGGTTCTGAAAGGAAGAGTTGTCTCCATCGCATTGACGAGAGGCGGAATTAGAAGTGACCAAAATTCAGTTGTTACAGGTTTGTCCTTTAGGGATGGAAATTCAGCCTTGATGATTTGTTTTGGAGAGAAGATCAGTGCCTAATTTAAGGAAACGGTTTTTTCAGCTTCCCCTGCTTTGCTAATGAAGCAGTGACGTCAGGCAGAAAAAGGGTGGTTAAAATGCAAAGGAAGAGACTGCAGCCGTGGTCACCTCTAAAGAGCTGTGATTTCCCCTATATGCTAGTGGAGTCTCTTTCTGATGCTTTTTTTTTTTTTTTTTGAGACGGAGTCTCGCTCTGTCGCCCAGGCTGGAGTGCAGTGGCCGGATCTCAGCTCACTGCAAGCTCCGCCTCCCGGGTTTACGCCATTCTCCTGCCTCAGCCTCCCGAGTAGCTGGGACTACAGGCGCCCGCCACCTCGCCCGGCTAGTTTTTTTGTATTTTTTAGTAGAGACGGGGTTTCACCGTGTTAGCCCGGATGGTCTCTATCTCCTGACCTCGTGATCCGCCCGTCTCGGCCTCCCGAAGCGCTGGGATTACAGGCTTGAGCCACCGCGCCCGGCCTCTGATGCTTTTTAAATGAAGAGGTGACTATGGGCAATCTCATACAACAGCCCAATACCAGGATATGGAGAAAAAGGAGCATGAAGTAATCGTGCCCCAGCATTCTTAGAGACTATAAGAATATTGGCTCTGAGCAAAATAAAACACCATTCCCCCTCTGGTTGTTGGCGATCATGGGATTGAGGGGTTAATAGCAGGATAGTGTGGATATTTTTGGCAACAGATGGGAGAAAGCTGTGGCAAGCTTCCCTGTCAGGGTTTAGACCTGATTCCAGGTAAAGGAGGAAATCTCTCTGCCTTCTGGAGGCTTGCTTCTTGGCAGTCCTGGGTTTCACCTTCTCCTTCTACCTGGCAGCAGAGCCACCTGAATGTCTCTTTGTTGGGTCTGGGTGGAGCAGGAGTGCTCGAGGGAGCACTCTCCAGCCCTGCCCTGGCCACCTATCCTCACGGGCTGTCGGTTTCCTGGTACTGAAAGCATCACTGACCAACACAGTGAAATGCCCCAGTGATGAAAAGCTGTCCCCACCAACACTCCAGCTTTGGATCCTTCCTTGCCCATCAGCACTCAGGAAGCCTTTGAAAGAAGGTGAACGGAGACAACATTGCCAGGGTTTCCCTGTAGATTACCCGCCCCTAACCCAGCCCTTTGATTACACACACTAAGTGCCACTATCTGTGTAAATAACCTTTTCTTCCCTGTCTCCCTTCAGCCTCCCGGTTCCCCCCTCCCATGCTCTCAGGCTCTCTCGTGTGATAAATAGCCAGGCTACTGCTCAGCATGCACCAACACCTGGGAATAATCATGCAAAAATAACAGCGAGAGACTGCCGCGCGTCTGTTCTTGACATTAACTTTCCTCAGTTTGACAGGCTGCCACCACCAGCTGTTAGACTTATGGGTCTTTTTTTTTCCAGTGGAGATGGCTGCTTTCCTGCTTTCCTCTCTTCTTGGGCTCTAATAGGTTACATCACTGTCCTATCAAGATGACAGAAAAGAGCTTTGACAAAGAAACCATTGCTGAAACAGGCCAGTTCTCTATTCTGATATTTTATTCCAGTTATTAGTAGTATTAGACTAACAATCCCCCACACTGATTTTTAAATGAGGAGTATCTGATTAGAACTATATTGTGTTACTCCCCTCAGAAAGGGATTTGTAGTTGCCTCTTGTGAATTGCCTTTGAATGCAGCAAATAGTAGCATTTGGTCCCATAGGGCCAAACCATCTATCGATTGCAAGACTCAGATATATTTGTAATAATGATACTAATATTGACAATAGCAGTAGCCCCTATTTACTGAGTGCTACCTTCTACCAGGCCCTGAGCTAAAGTTATTTGTAGGATCTTATGTAGTAGTCACATGAACCCGGGGTGATTTCCGTTTTACAGATGAAGGCAGTGATTCCCCAGAGCCATCACACTACTTGCTTAAGGTTTTGTAGCTAACAGTAGAGCTGGGATTCCAACTCCCATTGAAGACAGATCCCTGCCCCACCCTGTCTTCCATTAACACCCTACTTTTTGCTCCCGGGCCACCATGAAAGGTCCTTTGGTTGTAGTTCTACAATTATCCTTGTACTTTTGCTGTATTTGTATGATTATCTGACTAGGGCACAGCCTTGCGCACTACACAGTCAGTCCACAAGGGCAAGGACCCGGTCTGTTTGGGCCACTCTTGTTCTAGCAGGTTGCACGGTGCCTGGCACACGGCAAGTAGTAATTATTGGGTGGATGTGTGATAAGAGTTGAGGTGGGCTGACTGTTAGGGCAGCAGTACATGAAAAAAAAAAGCTGCAACTAGAGATTAGGAGGAGGAGATTCTGTAGTAGTATGGGACTCATCAGGACCTTCATGGTGATCCCATCATTGCCATAAAATTGTAAAATGGGGGTGGGTTAAGCCAGTCGACTGCTGCCAGATGCCAGTGTATGAAAGAAGCAGTATTTCCCCAGGCTGAGCTTCTCAAGGTTAAGCCCCCTTTCTTATATTTTTAACATACTTTAACCGCACTTAACCATGCATTTGGAGGGGATTATAGTTTTATGTTAAATATAGTAGGATATAAAAAGGAGCTTTGGAAGTTTGTGTGCAGGGTTAGGGAACTGTAATACCAGACCAGGGACTTTTAAGCCAGTGTTTACTGAGCTAAGCACTATGCTGAGCATTCACTTTGCACGGATTATCTCACTGAGTCTTCACTGCAACTCTTGTGGGGGTAATTGTTACTATTACTCCCATTTCTTAGAACTAGACACTGAGTCTTAGAGAAGAGAAGCCCGGTAACTTGCTCAGGGTTCCACACAGCAGGTTTGAACCCAATTCTGTCTGCTGACAGAACCAGAGGTTCCAGGTGTGGTATGCTGCCTCCTTACTGCAGGGAGTCCCTGTGGAAACTGTGGCCACCCTCTGCCTTAATGACCTTCATTGGCTGAAGAAATTATGGTTCAGTGTATGGATCAGTGACCTGAGAAATCAGGGTGCAGTGGAGTTGATCTTTTGTATAAGGCAAAAGTAACTACTGAAAATGCTTTAAAATCCTGCTTTACATATGATACATGTGACTTCACCTTTGACACTGAGACACACGAGAGAACTGAAAGCTTTTCGGGGGAGCAGCTCCTGCTGAGTGCGTTACCTGGCAGAAAGAATTGGCCACACTCTTTGCATTACTTCCCTTCCACTCTTCTTCTGTTTCCTAGTGTATATTGAACTCCTGTCAATTTTCTGCTTGTGGGATGCCATGGTTTTATGTGTACCTGGGCTGCCACTAGAGATAGCTTATTACACTTGTACAAATATGGGCCACAGTTTTCTCCCAACTGAGTAGGTTGGGCTAGGCGACATTCTGTGATTGTTTCAGGGAGAGGCTGGAAGCACAAACTCCAGCATTCTCTGGTTGGGCAAGTCACGTGGCAAGGCTGCAGTGAAGCTCAGTCCTGTCAGCTGATGCCATGAGGAATGTGGGCCCAGGAGAGCACATTATTCAATGATTATTTTACGAAAGAGGAGAAATTTAAATTCTTCCCTAATTGATTAAAGTGTTGGTAAAAAAAATTGGAATGTTTTAAAAAGTAACATACCTGCCAAATAAAAACACCTCTGGGAGTGGCTGTAATCCCCACCTGCAAATCCGGTTCTCCTGAGCTACCTCTAAGGAAGAGGGGCCTATGGTAGACCACATGGGTAGACTTTGTGCTCCACCTCCTCCCCAATCCCAACATCTCACAGTGAATGGGGGGAAGGTGCGATTCTCCTCTCATTTGCCTCTCCTCACACTGGTAGTGCTGGTCTGGTACCTATGGGAGTGGCAGTTCTGAGTCACCATGAAAAGCCGATACTACAGTAGAAAAACGAACAGAGAAGTTCACTTGTGCACGTCAAAGATGTGAACCTCCAAACAATAGTAACTATCGGGTTTAAGCCTTAAAAGCCTTAAATAGTCTAAAGACTATTATCACGTCGGGGTACTATTTATGATTAAGTTTATATTTAGTCAAACTCTCTGAACCTTGTCTTTCTCATTTTAAAACATGTTAAACTGGGCTCAAAGGTTCTTGCTATAAATATCAATCGAACTTTCATGGTTACATTTGGATTGTGTTAATGGAAACAAACACAATTAACTTATAAGTAGACCCAGAGTACTCTGGCTTCTCCCATTAAGGCATCCCGGTTCCATAGAAATTTGAACTTGGAAATTACATAAATATGAGAGACAAAGGGAGAGAGAGAGGTGTGTGTGTGTGTGTGTGTGTGTTTCTGCATGCAAATAGATCTATAGGTGGAGTTATGTTGAAATAAGGATTTAGTCTAGAAACTCTGTTGTGATGAGATTTGTCATCAATATTAGGTGCCTGAAGAATGCATTTGTTGTTGTTTTTAAGAGACGGACTTGCTTTGTTGCCCAGGCTGTAGTGCCATTGCATGATCATAGCTCACTGCTGCCTTGAATTCTTGGGCTCAATTGATCCTCCCACCTCAGCCTCTCGAGTAGCTGGGACTACTCTCATGCCACCGTGCTGGGCTAATTTTTTTTTTTTTTGAGACGGAGTCTCGCCCTGTCGCCCGGGCTGGAGTGCAGTGGCCGGATCTCGGCTCACTGCAAGCTCCGCCTCCCGGGTTTACGCCATTCTCCTGCCTCAGCCTCCCGAGTAGCTGGGACTACAGGCACCCACCACCACACCCAGCCAATGTTTTGTATTTTTAGTAGAGACAAGGTTTCACCATCTTAGCCAGGATGGTCTCGATCTGCTCACCTTGTGATCCGCCCGCCTCACCCTCCCAAAGTGCTGGGATTACAGGCGTGAGCCACCGCGTCCAGCTGTGCCTGTCTAATTTTTAAATTCTTTTTTGTAGAGAAAGGGGGTCTTGCTGTGTTGCCCAGGCTGGTCTCCAACTCCCAGCCTCAAGTGATACTCCTGCTTGGAGCTCCCACAGTGTTGGGATTACAGGTGTGAGCCATTATACCTGGCCACGAATGTGTTTTCTAGTTGAGGAAAATGGGCCTCAGAGAGGTTGAATGACTCTCCAGGGTCATAAGCTAGTTAATATCGGAGTTGGCACCAATCCTAGTGTTAGTATGTCTTGCCACCAAAACTCTCATTGCCCCATTGTGTTCTCACCTCCAAATCAGAGAATTGATATCCTGTAAGACTCTTCATCTCTAATTTTATTTCATTTTCTTATGCATCCTATTCAAGCTACATTTCTTCTCTTGATATTAATGTAGGCTGTTGATCAGGTGATGTGAAGAATATTTTCAGAATAATGTTCTATTTTTTCTTTTCAATTTATACATGTGACATCGAATTGCAGTCAATTTACAACTAGCTATATAAATTAAGAAGCTGGAAAGCATGCAAAAATAACCCAATTTTCCTTGGTCTTTATTTTTGACTCTGGAAAGTGATTCTAATCTCACACAGTCTTTTAGTTGTAATAAAGACTACTAGTAGTATTGTTTTTTTCCCCGTTAAATTTCCTCTCTCAGAACCCCTTTGTTCATTTGTCAGCTCAGTTTTAAAATAAGAACTATCAGTGTGAACTTTGATCCACATTAAGCTACATTTACACAAAAGCATAAATCACAGTACCTGGGGTTTGGGGCTGTTAAATGCTTTTCTTTCCTGGGCTCTGTGATCAAGAATGCAGAACAATAAAAAGCATGGAGCAAAAGAAGTTTTATGGCAGCTTTGAGAGCAGGAAATTAAGTTTTTTTAACATGCAGATGGGTGAAAGACTGTTCTGTTGCATCTTGGATCACTCAGGCAAGTGAACGTCAGTTTATCATTTTAGTGAAATGCAAACTGTAGAAATAGTTCCTACAGTCATATGAACAAAGAGCCCACACAGATGACTGCTTCAGCTGTTTAACTAGGAGCACACTTCCTCATATGACTCTTGAAATACACTCTTTTTGTTTTGTTTCTTTTCAAAAAAAAAAAAAACCAAAAACCAACAAAGGCTATATACTATCACGCCTGTAGCCAAGTGGCTACAAAAGATAACTTACAGTGGATAACTGGGAATCTATGAACAGCAGAATAAGATCACATTTTTACCAGAATGATCTTCGACCTGTCCTTTTTACATACAGGATTTGTTAGCTCAACTGATAATACATGTGAGGTGTCATCCCTTAAATGCAGACCGTTTCTATGTGCAACACAAAGACATAGGTAATCTGGAGTCCTGGTACAAATGGGCTTTGTGTGTGGCATTTTCACAACCAATAATCAGGGTCAGAGCTATCTGTAGCAGTCCTAGCAGTTGTTACAATGGGCCAAATGAATGTACTGTTTAGTACATGCATAGCCTTTGGTTTCATTATGGCCAGACTTTTAAACTTTTTGTGATGAAGAACTCCTTTGCTGCTCTCCTGGGGATAGCGGTGCAAAGGGGATGTCATTGCACCACAAGATCTTGTAGTTGGCTGTGATTTACATTTCCTGTATTTGGAGAGATGGTGGCTGAGCCTTAATCAAGCTCATTAAGGATCTTTACCAGTTTAACCACGGAAGAATTTGTGCATTGGAGAAACTCAAGTTCTGTTGATGTGGGGCACACGCATTTATCTCCCCCCGATATGAATTCTGCTAAACTTTGCAATAGAACACTTAAATAGGAGTCGATTCTTAATACATGCTAACAATATCCACTTTTTATGTTTCGGTGTAGATTGTAAAGTTCGTATATTTTATATATTCAGCAAAGCTAATATATTTTAGTAGTGATTTAATTCATTATGGTTTATAAAGTGCTTTGAAAACAATTTTAGTTCATCTCTTATACTTAAATTTTTAGTGTTTATTGGAGTTTCTCCTTTGGAAAATGTTATAATTTTTAAAGTGAGATTTCATTACATGTGAGAAGTAGCCTTAATTTTGCAAAACATGTTTCATTCACGTCTGCTGAGGCTAACGGTTGTCCAATGACGAATTTAGAAGAACACTGAAGGCCTGCTTATGATTCAGGGAGCTAGCGCTCTCATGTTTACCTTATTTGGCATGAAAAAACAAAATGCTCATTTCTATTCTACTTTATATTTTGGCACCATTAAAACACTCAAAGCATATTATAATTGCAAATGGAATTTGGAATGGTGATATATTCTAGAAGTGGTATAAGCAAATTGCATTAAAAGGAATTCACGGAATGCAGCACTACTGCAGTAAGCCTGTCTGTCTTTCAGGTTGATCCCCTGTTTACAGTGCCAGCGCCACCACCACCGATTTCCAGCAGTCTCACGCCTCAGATTCTACCCTCCTACTTTTCCCCATCTTCATCCAATATTGCAGCACCGGTTGAACAGCTTTTGGTTCGGACTCGTTCTGTGGGTGTCAATACATGTGAAGTTGGAGTAGTGACAGAGCCAGAGTGTCTTGGGCCCTGTGAACCTGGGACCAGTGTGAATTTGGAAGGGATCGTGTGGCATGAAACGGAAGAAGGTAAATACAATTTATTTTTATATATTTCCCCATGCCCTCTTCCCCATGATGTATTTATGTCCACCTGTGAGGAGAATTTGTTTTGCGGTATTCAGAGAGGAATGAAAAGTGTTTTTTTCCGCTCTCTGGATTTGTGTTGGAAGGAAGAACTGTGTTTGTCCTCTTGTGCATGGCTGCTTTTACATTGCGGATGAGTCAGGTGTTTCGAAAAGTGATTCTCCTCTTTTAAATGCTAACATGGAAGGACTGTGAGAAGCGGGTTAGGGTTTACTCTGCCCCTAAAACGTATTGTGGAAATTAGGAAAGGAGATAGATCTCAAGTTTATTTAATTCTTAGGGTGCCAACCAATGTGTCTGTCTTGACATGGTTGTTTTTGTGTTATGGAGGCTTATATTTATTTTCTGAATTGAGCCAAGGTTCTTGTACATAGTGAGGATCATGGTCATGATGTGGTTGTGGCCAGCTGGTGCGCAGAAGTAATGAGGCCAGGGCCAAAGACTTAAGCCCTAGTAAGCCAGTCACTTCTCTTCTATGGCCAGAGACATAAAATCTTTTCTGTTCCTTAACTCGGCAAGCCATTTGGCAAATGCAGTCCATTAGCCACAAGAGAAACAAGGTTCAAAGGAAATGGATCAGGATTAATCTATCATTGCTATTGGAATATACATCAGAGCATATGCCATGCTGATAGTGGATCCAAATCTTGGCCATGTCTTATAGTACATGACCACCAGATACAACGTGTTTCATACGGCCAGTGTCATTAACAAGCCAGCCAAAACAAGCCAACCAATAATTGAAAACTAAGTACCAAGACGAGCTGCAGTGCTCCACTGGGGAATGAGTAGAGTAGAAGGGATAAGGAAGAAGCATGCTGCAGAGTGCTTCAGAGTGTACCAGGGAACAAAGAAAAATGAAGGGGTGGGGAACGTTTTTTCCCCTGTCAGTTAGATTGGTCAAAGATAAAGGAGATGACAGTTTGTTGATATCATGGTCATTTGCCAGAGGAGTAAGGGCAGGATGAGGGTAACAAGAAGGGTCTGAGAGTCACAATTATTCATTCGATTCCTCTGAATCAAGGGGGAAAATTTGAGGGCCAAAACTCAAAGGGAGAAGGTGAAATGTACTCAAAAGTGACTGAGTGAATGGGGAATATTGAGGGTAACTGCTGGGCAAGAAGTAGTTGAGAAAAAATAGTTAAGGATAGTGACAAACTGGGGAATGATAGAAGAAAATAAAAATAAATGAAAATCAGATGACAAGAGTTGAGTGTAATTCTTAAAAGGTAGAAAATGGCTCAGGCTGTTTCAAGGTAAAAAACAAAGGTTCTTAGAGAACTCTGAATTCTACATATTACATTAAATATACTCTTGTAGGATATGTTTCATAATTAAATAAAAAATATTTGTAGATAGCACTGGTAAGTATAAATAAAGACAGTATACAAGAAAGAATCAGAGAAAAGGTCTGAAAGTATGACTATGGTCAGCTCTTGTTTGCTCAGAGGGAAGTGATTAAAATTTACTTTTTTGGCTTCAGAAATGTTTGAGTTTTGGGTCTCTTCTTTCTTTTCGTACTTTTAATTTGGGTTTTTCAGATATTCTGGGAAGCCATCTGAAACAATACCATGGAACCACATTGGGAGGAATTGATGTCGGAGGAGCCAGAATTTGTCTCATCTTGCTTGTCTGTTCAGTCACCCTCCAGTACAAGGGGTCCCATGTGGGGAGCAAGCTTCTATCATGTTATTCTCTTGGGTTGTGCAGTTTGCCTTCCCTTTCATTTTCTCTAAGGGAAATGGTGGATAAGGCTTTCAGACTGACACTTCGGTGTGAAAAGTATAAAAAAGGATTCAAGACCTTAATAAGGTCACAGTGAATTTGTTTAGGTGCACATTTTCAGGAGCAGCAAAATATTTGGAAAGTGTAAGGGTTAATTTCCCTAAACTTGAACATCAGATTTTTTTGTACTTGGATAAGTTACTCATTAGGGTGAAATGCTGTCTTCCCATTTCTTAGCTATGACTTAGCACTCTCATCAGTTTATTGCTTGTCATGATTTTATTTATTCGAGTGTGGAGCAGGACTAAGTTCCTGCAGTGTGACCTCACTGGGTGGTAGATGTTGTAAAATTAGCCACAGACTTTCTGGAACAGCTGTAAAGCTTGAGTTATTTTTCACTTTGCTTAGAAGTCTGCTTAGTTTTGACTTTTAACCTTAGCCTCTTCTCAAAGATAGGATTATTTAGGAAAAAAATCTGGGTCTGAAAACTATAGCAGTACATAAGTTGATGTGGAATTCTGGGCATCTGCTTAAAGAGCTGTAAGATATTATTACTATTATTATTATTATTTGATAGTGATGTACATAAAGCCTCACCAGTTCCACTCTGTCCTCTGAAAAACTGGTCTCCTGAGTCCAACGTAGCTGCTTTTATATGTGCTCCGATCCATCCATTTCTGTGGATATCTTTGTACATTCGTACAATGGACTGATAGCTTTAGAAGGTTTTCAGGCTGTTGGCAGCTCCAGCTTTCTCTTTACTGCCTCACATTTTCCAGGATTTGGAATGTGTGGATGTTTACTGTGGTGACAAGAAGGAGCTGGAGCTGTTAATAGAGTTATTCTTGCTGAATAAACTAAACTTCTGACCTCCAAAGAATTTAAGAACTCGTCTTAGTAAAGGCCTGGGTCATAAGATGTATGTTTAATGTGCAGCCATTTGCAAGAGCGTTCCATTTGCATTTTTCTCACTACAGCGTGTTTAAAGCTCTTGTACTAATTTAAAAATTAAACCCACTTGACCATTAATTTTTTTCTTTTGGGAAAAACAAAGAGAGACACAGAACAAACACATTGGGAGCCTGTTATTTGGCAGGGCTGAAAGAGAGGGATTCCAGGAGAAGGGGAGGGGAGAGTAAGCTACAATAGTTTTGTAGTATGAGGTTTCACTAACAAAGAGCTTCAAGTTGAGCATTTATAAAACTGTCAGGTGCCTTTGACTAATGTCCTGTAGATGGAGTTGAATAAAATCCTGTCCCTGGTATTTTCACTTTGAGAGTATTGTGTAACTGATAGTGTTCTCCACAAACCTAATTTGTTACGTGCGATCATATGTGTGTGAAGGTCATATATGTGCCTGTGTTTTAAGATCCTAGAATTTTAAGAGTTCATGTCTGCACTCTTTGGGGAATATTGAATATTACTGTGATTTCTTTGGATGGTTGGGAATTGCAAGACTGGACTAGGAGGATCCCCATTCAATACTTAATTGTTTCTTGTGTTTAGAGGAGGATTCTTTTAGTCATAGTCTTTCCCCTGGTGTTACTGCCAGTACATGAAGTACTGGTTTTCTAAGAACCAAGTTGTGCTCACGAATAAAGTGTTACTAGTGAAGTTCCTTCTGGAAAAAATTAATGGGTTTCAGATCATGCCTAATAGGAGAGAAAAACTATTACTGCATTTGGATGTTTGGTAATTCTACTCTGATCTTTTTTCTTTAAGGTGAATGCATAGGACCAATGATGTATGGTACAAAATTACTCACAGATGTTGGAAAGAATTTCCTTAGCATTTATTCCTGCCATTTGGGACACACATGCCTCTGTATAGTCATTTGTTTGAAAATTTGCTCTTAAAAAAAAAAAAACAAAAAAAAACCCAGAAAAAAACATAGCGTATATAGCAATATGTGTAATACATATGTGCTGAACTTGGCTTTTTAGCCTTTATGAATGTGTTTCCTTTTGATTTTTATTGAATCATGTTTCTTATTGGCTTTTTTTTTTTTTTTTTTGCCTTACCTGAAAACATACTTGGTTTAGCTGCGTCTGTCGCCATTGTTATGACTGTTATTTACTACTGCTCTGCCACTCTATCATTCACGACCCTTTCACTTTCTTACTGGTTAAGTAAAGCCATGAAGAAAAGAAAGTGAGAGAAAGAAAACTGGTACTTGCCAAAGACGGTTCTCAGTGCTGTGCCTTTGAATCATCTTGGGAGCTTTTAAAACGCACTGATGCCCAGGCACCACCGCAGGCATTTTAGTCTGGGTTGGCATTTTGGTCTGGTTTGGTATTGGTGTTTTGTCAAAGCTCCCTAGGTGATTCTAATGTGCAAATAAGGTTGAGAACCGCTGTCTCGTGGCAAAGAGTTTATGTCTTAGCCCTCTGCAAGTTCCTTGACCTTTTCCCTATAAGGAAGACACATGTATTATTGCTTCACTTTCCCAGATATAAAATGGACATAGGGACACCTGTCCTGCTTACCTCACAGATAGTGTCCATCAAGATGCTATGGCAGGTGAGCAGAGTTGTTTAATCACTGTGCTGGTGAAGAAGAGGGTCTGGCTTTGTTCCTCAACATGAACTCCACAGAGGATTTAAGAGGCTTAACAAACAACTGGAAGTACCACTCTTCCTAAGTTATTGATAGGGGAAGAGTGGACCCTACTGTTGATTTCTCAAGTGAGCCAGATGCAATGCTTCTATTTCTGTGTGGCCTCTGCTGAATTATTTTTGAGATGATTCAGAACCCCATAGTATTAAGGAAAGTTGTTAATGTAGCAAATATAGAATTGTGTGCTCGGAGAATCAGATTTTTTGGGGGTGGGGGCAATGGAAATACAAAGGGCAGCTTACCATAGTGACTGTTGTTTTAATGAGAAGACTCAGCACCTGGTGTGAGAGGAGGAATGCTTGTTTGTATGAGGACCTTCTTCACCTGATGCATTTTTCAAGGAAGGAAATTGACTTTGGGAATCAGTGTTTTCAGGGTATTTAATTGGAGAAAGAAATGATTCTTTCTCTTTTTTTTTTTTTTTTTTTTTGAGACAGAGTTTCGCTCTTGTTGCCCAGGCTGGAGTGCAGTGGTATGATCTTGGCCCACTGCAACCTCCACCTGCTGGGTTCAAGTGATTCTCCTGTCTCAGCCTCCTGAGTAGCTGGGATTACAGGCACACGCCACCACGCCTCGATAATTTTTTAATTTTTAGTAGAGACGGGGGGCTGGTCTCAAACTCCTGACCTCAGGTGATCCACCCACCTCGGCCTCCCAAAGTGCTGGGATTACAGGCCTGAGCCACCCCACCCGACCGAAATGATTCTCTTTTAAATCACCAGAGATGTTTTTAAATTCTTCTGCTTCGGGCTGGGTGCTCCTGTATCTCCAAAGTCATAAAGATGATAGTGTTTAAGTGTGCAATGCAGGAGGAGGTTCGAGCCAATTCTTGTTTTTTTTTTTTTTGAGACAGGGTCTCAGTTCATTGCTCAGGCTGGAGTGCAGTTGTTGTGATCATGGCTCACTATTGCCTCGATCTCCTGGGCTCAGGTGATCCTCCCACCTCAACCTCCCAAATAGCTGGGACCACAGGTGCATACCACCACACCCAGCTCATTTTTTTTTTTTTGTATCTTTTGTAGACACGAGGTTTTGCCATGTTGCCCATGCTAGTCTCGAACCCCTGGACTCAAGCGGTCCACCCGCCTTGGTCTCCCAAAGTGCTGGGATTATAGTGAGGTATCTCACTCAGCCTCAAGCTAATCAATTTAAAAGGTAAATGATCCTATGTAATGGAAAATGAATCTGTGGTATTGTTATTCCTGTTCTGCAGTATTTGCTTACCAATCTTACGACTGAAAATAGAACTTTTCTTTTGAAATTCTGATTAATTTGAGGCAAGATTAAACATTAATCCAGGCTTACTTTGTATTTTCAGTAACAGCATGGAGTTGGTACAGTACTTTACAGAGTGAAATATTATTTATTGAGGTATTTCATAGTGACTTTATCAATTCAACTTTGACTCCCAAGAGGAATAAGATGTCTGTATTTCGTTACCCTATCCAAATCAGTGGTGATTATAACAGTGCAATGATAGGGAACTTGAGATGTCTAGTGTGCATGCTTCTTATGACTCCTGTGCTAAATGGAGATAAATCAGCCCCCAGCATGTGAGTTGGGCAGGTGAGCATGGTTGTTTAATTACCATGCTAATGAGAAAAAGGGCCAAGTGGTGAGCCTCAACATGAACTCTACAGAACTTTTGAGGGGCTGGAAGAACTACTAGTTAGTGCCACTCTGTATTGGCTGTGAACTTTCCCCTCGGCTTCCTGGGCCATCTTGCCATGGAAGTTGTCAGTGAAAGTGTGGGTGGTTCCCATCATTCTGAGCAAACTGTCGCAAGGACAGAAAACCAAACACCGCATGTTCTCACTCATAGGTGGGAACTGAACAATGAGAACACTTGGACTCAGGAAGGG
>NW_012119821.1:12040191-12043185 GCF_000951035.1 Colobus angolensis palliatus | reverse complement strand
AAAAAAAAAAAAAAGATTAATGAAATGTTAGCAGTTCCATAGAAAATACAGAAGGTAAAAAAAACGGAAGACAAGTCTTCACCTAGGCATACAATAGACAGTCAATAAAGGTGTACTGAATGGAGAGAAAGGAAGGAATTGTCCTGGGTTTTGTGCCATTTTCCTGGATTTGCTTTACTTGTGGACCTACTTGCTTTATGCTTTCCTGATGAGGGAATGCAGCCAAATTTGGATATGATGAGTGGTTGTGGATTTTGTGGGAAAGCAACAACATAGACCGTCACTTTAACCCTTGTCAATGTGAAAAATAAGCTGTTGTTGAGTAGGATTCAGTTTAATGTTTTAGATCAAATATTTGTTTTTTGGTGTCATTTCTGTATATATTTTCATGGTGACATTAGGTGCTAAGTAATGAACCAATAGGTTTAAAACTCACTATGTAAAGACACTGTTACCTCTTTTTTTGTGTTGGTTGATATTGTAGCCAGGTTTATTCTTATATGTGAATACATAATGGGAAACTTTAAAACTAATTTTTTCTTAGGACTTATGGTAAAAGATGTAAGCGCTATCTTATAGTATTTGTGTGTATATGTGGTATTGTTCTGCTTTTTAGTCTTCTTCCTGTAAAAAGGAATCAGTAAGAAAATCTTTTTTTTTTTTTTTTGAGAGAAGTCTTGCTCTTTTCCCCCAGGTTTGGGTTGAGTGCAGTGGCTTTATCTCAGCTCGCTGCAACCTCTGCCTCCCAGGTTCAAACGATTCTCCTGCCTCTGCCTCCCAGGTAGCTGGGATTAAGGCGCCTGCCACCACGCCTGGCTAATTTTTGTATGTTTTAGTGGAGACGGGGTTTCACCATGTTGGCCAGGCTGGTCTCGAACTCCTGACCTCAGATGATCTGCCTGCCTCAGCCTCCCAAAGTGCTGAGATTACAGGCGTGAGCCACCGCGCCCGGTCAGGAATTAGTAAGAAAATCTCGAGTGTCTTAATATTATAGTGACTTTGAGCTGAAGAAGTATTTTCTAATTACAAAATGGAGATGGTCTCATTGGTAGCAAAGAATAACTTGTTATCCTAGGTGGACATTTGATTAAAGTAGTCCACTGACATTTAAAAAATAAGTTCTCACAGCAGCTTTATTGAGATATAATTCACATAACTTACAATCTACTCACTTCAGGAGTATAATTCCATGTTTTTTTTGTGTATGTGTATTCAGAGTTGTACAACCATCACCGCACTTCATTTCAGAACATTTTGATCGCCCCGAAGGAAACCCTGTATCCGTCAACAGTCATTACCACTTACTCCAATCCCCCCATTTTGTTGACTTTTACATCCTTGTCCTTGATTCTTTGTTGTTTTTATGTGCAAACATGTATGTTTTGTGGATGATAGAAGGGACTGGCTTGTTGAATACTTACTTTGTGCCAGGCATTGTGCTAGGCATGCTCGTCAGGTCATGATTTCCTTTAATCCTCAGAACAAAAGCCAAAATAAGCCCCACTGTCATTATCTATATTTTAATAAAGGAGACTTAAAAAGGGATCCTTCTGTGCCAGGCAGCACACGTGGCAAGTGGGGGAGAGTCTGAATTTGAACACACTGTGGTTGGACTTTCAGAGTCCTTGTTCTTCATACAATTCCTAGGTGTTCTGGATTTCTGTCTACCCCTTCGTAAAAGTTCCTGTCTATTTTACGAAGTGCTCTTTGGAAAGGGAGTCAAATGTGATGTAATAACTGGAGTTTATTTTTAAACATGGAATGATAGGAATTTCTTTCTAATTCTAGCATCTTGTAGTATTTTGGCAGAAGTATTTGAATCAGCTTCAGCTGGGTTGATGTATACAAACCATCACTTTCAGCCCCACTATGCTGCAAGCTTCTTAAGTGCACAAATTCCATCTGTTTTGTTCACTGTTGGATCCCCGGCGCCTGGCACAGAGTAAGTGCGCCATACATATTTGTTGAATGTTGAATAAATTCGTGGAACAAAGTGATATGGTCTTGATACCTGTTTGAGTAGTGTAGCTTTCTAGTCAGGAATATGTTACTTTTAAATTAAGTTTGGTCTAGACAATTGAAAATAGAGAAATCTACTTTGTCACTGATTTTTAAAAATGCATTATAAAATCTCATTACATTTTATTATATTTCAGCTTCCGTCCTTGTTATTGTAAGATTAATCTGCACAAGAAAGGAGGAACAAAATATTTGACATACTTTTTCCCTCAAATCATCCATATCCTCAATACAGTTTTCATTTTTCAATTATAAAAGGAATACATGCCATTTTAGGAGATTTGGGAAGAAAAGTAAAAATGTAGATGGGAAAAAACTCTATAATCTCACAATTTAGTGATGACTTAATAAATATGTTAGTTCATTTTCTTGATTTTTTTTTTTTTTATTCTTAACTCTAGGTGCAGTGTTGTACTGCAGATCTCTAGAACTTAATTATCTTGAACAACTAAAACTTTATACCTGTTGAGCAGCAATTTCCCCTTTTTCCCACCCACGGTTGCTGGGAACCACCATTCCTTTCTGCTTCTGTCTCAACTACTTTAGATAGATCATATATGTGTAGTAATTATGTGACTGGCTCACTTCACTTGACGTAATATCCTTAAGGCTCATGCACGGTGTCACATATGACAGGATGTCCTTTTGACACGCTGAATAATATTCCAGTGTGTGTATATTCCTCATTTTCTTTATTCACCCATTGATGGACACTTAGGTTGCTTCCATATGTTGGCTATTGTGATAAACAATTTGGATAAGCAACCCAGAAGTGGAATGGTTATCTTTTGATTTTTTAAATAATGGCTATCCTAACAGGTACGAGGTGCTGTCTCATGGTTTTGGTTGCACTTCCTTTGTGGGTAGTGATGCTGAGCACTGTGAGCATCTTCACACATACTTGGCCATTTGTGTGTCTCCTCTGGAGAAAAGTCTATTCAAGTGTCCCCCAGCCCTCACCTTCTTTCTTTCTTT
>NW_012119821.1:12024053-12039656 GCF_000951035.1 Colobus angolensis palliatus | reverse complement strand
TGTTGCCCAGGCTGGTCTTGAACTCCTGGGTTCAAGCGATCTTCCTGCCTTGGCCTCCCAAAGTGCTGGGATTACAGGCATGAACCACTGTGTCCGACCTGGATACACTTTTTTAAAAGGCTGTTTTGTAAGAGCAGTTTTAGGTTCACAAAAAAATCGAGAAGAAGGTACAAAAATTTCCCATATATCCCTTGCCCCTACACATGCATAGCCTCTCCATTATCAACATTCTCCACCAGAGTGGTACACGTGTTACAATTGATGAATCTAATTGACACGCCATCACCCAAAGCTTGTAGTTTATGTTAGGGTTTGCCCATGGTGTGATGCAATCAGTGAGTTTAGACAAATAGATAATAAGCTGTATTCACTATGTAGTTTCATGCAGAGTATTTGCACTGCCCTAAAAATCTTCTGTGCTCTACGTATTCATCTCTCCTTCCCCCAACCTGGGCAACTACTGATCTTTTAATTGTCTCCATTGTTTTGCTGTTTCTAAAGATGTCATATCGTTGGAATCATACTGTCTGTAGCCTTTTTCAGATTGGCTTCTTTTACTTAGCAATATGCATTTAAGTTTCTTCCATGTCTTTTCGTGGCTCGATAACTCATTGCTTGTGAGTGCTGAATATTATTTCATTGAGTCTGGATGTATCATGGTTTATTTGTCCATTCACTCCTGAAGGACGTCTTGGTAACTTCCAAGGTTGGCAATTATTAATAAAGCTGCTGTAAACATCCATTTGTAGGTTTTTGTGTAGACATTAAGTTTTTAACTGCTTTGGGTAAATACCAGGGAGTGCAATTGCAGGATCATCTGGTAAGAGTATGTTTAGTTTTGTAAGAACCTGCCAGACTGTTTTCTGGAAAAGTGGCAATACTGTTTGGCATTCCCACCAGAAATGAATGAGAGTTCATTTGGTGTTGTCAGTGTTGTGGATTTTGACCATTCTAATGGGTGTGTAGTGGTATCTCATTGTTTTAATGTGAATTTTCTTGACAGTTTATGATGTGGAGCCTCTTCGCAGGTACTTATCAGCCATCTGTATATCTTTTTTGATGAGCTGACTGTTAAGGTTTTTGGCCCATTTTTCTTAGAGTTGTTTTCTTATTATTGAATTTGTAAAGGTCTTTGAATGTTTTGGAGAAGAGCTTCCTCTGTCTCTTTTTTTTTGGGCGGGGGAGCGGGGGGGACAGGGTCTTACTCTGTCACCCACACTGGATTGCAGTGGTGTGGTCATAGCACATTGCAGCCTTGAACTTTTTGACTGAAGCCATACTCTCGTCTCAGCCTCCTGAGTAACTGGGACTACAGGTGTGCACCGCCACACCTGGCTAATTAAAATTTTTTTTTTTTTTTAGAGACAGGGCCTTGCTCAGTTGCCCAAGCTGGAGTGCAGTAGTACAATCATATCAAGCATATCACAAGTATATCACTGTAACCTTTAACTCTTGGGCATAAGTGATCCTCCCACCTTGGCCTCGCAAAGCACAGGATTATGGGCATGACCCAGTACGCCTGGTCTTTAGTTTTTCTCATATAGATCTTACATATATTCCTTTTACATTTATACTACCTAAGTATTTCATCTTTCTCATTGCTAATATAAATATTATTGTGTTTTTAATTTCAAATTCTACTTACTCATTATTGGTGTATGGAAAATAGATTGACCTTTGTATATTAACCTTACATCCTGCAACTTTGCTATAATTTCTTAGTAGTTCTAGGTAGATACACTCTTAAATGTTGCCTTCTTTTAATCTTAATGTTAAAACACAAGCATTTCTGGTGTTAGGAAAACACTTTCTAGGAAGCATTTTTTAAAATATCAAATATTCCGTGGTATGGACACACCAAAGCTTAATTTAATTTCAATTCCATTAAGAATGGATATTTACATTGCTTTCAACTTCTTAGATAAATATAAATAGCATTACATAGTATGTCTTTGTGTATGAAGTTTTTTTGTTTTGTTTTGTGAATTTGGAATTTTTATGCTGGGATCAGTTTTCGGGAAGCTGAATTGCTGAGTTGAAGTATACAAACATTTCTAATGTAGTAGAAACACATATTGCCTAACTACTTCCCCTAAGAGTTGTACCAGTTTATATTTCCTGGATGAGAGTGCCCATCTCAGTTATCCTTTCCAACTTTAGACTTGCTGACATTTTGATGACAAAGGGATGAAGTTGTAAGTCAAATGTATAGCTCTCAACGTTCATACCCAGGGTCCTACCCTACATAGAAAGGGAATGAGACTTTCTCCTTATAGTAAAACTCAAAATTGTTCAGCAAGAGGAATCTGCAAGAGTGCAAACGCTCCCAAGAGACCACACGACTGGGCTCTGCTTCAATGGAGGGCTTTGCTCTGGATGTCAGAAAGGTTTGGATTTAACTTCGGCTTGTGTCTAGAATGACTTTTACAGCTTTTTCTCTTCCAAGTGAAGGAAGTTAAAAGAGACTTTTAAATATGAAGAATTCAAACACTCAAGGGAGAAAATTAGTCTGTCAAGCATCCATTCTGAACTGGAAGGAATCTGATTTACTTGTGTTGCTGTCTCTGCAAACATTTTTCTTCTGGATTCTGCTTTTTCAGAATAAAGAAGGATGAAGGACAGGATTTTCTAGAAAACCTTCTGCGTCTCATGATTTGTTTATAATATATAATTTGTCACTTGATGCATGCAGTGTGCAGTTTTCCCTGGCATGCCCACGTGCTGTCCTGCCCCCTGCTACTTTTATTTCCTCTCGTAGTCTCTTTTTCCCTTGGCTTCTGTGTATAACTACAGCAGGAGGAAGAGAACCCATCAAGGTAGTTTTCAAAAGTAGCATCTACAAAAGCATTCCTATATGCCCTTCTGGGGCCTTTCTGATCTCAAATAATTTTGGCTGGTATTTTCCTGGCAAAAGAAAAATAAGCTGTAATATGAGAGAAGACATACCACAGGTTTTCAAAAGCTGTCCTCAACAAAAAAAGTAGGGGGAATTCAGCCCGTGGGCACAATTGCAGGGTATCTAGCAAAGTCTGACATAACCCAGTCAGGAGACCCAGGAAGGTAAAAAAGTGCTGTGAGGCAGGCAGGATGCTTACTGCTCATCTGATAATTTCTTGGAATTGAATAGTAAATTGAGCATTTACTATATACATACACATTATACCCATATATATTCATTTCATAATTAAGTCTTCAGACTCAATGTATATATTTGAGACCCTTCACAGTATTTCCAACCTTGGATGCTAGGAATGTGGCTGTTTCCTTTATGTGACACAAGACACATTTGGTGTGTCTGAACAATTAAACACTTTTGCCTAGAGAACCTTCTGTTGCTCTGTCAACACCATCTAGTTAGCATTTTCTCATTTACGGAGACGATTCCCATAATCAGGCCCATTATTCTTCTGGAAAAAGTGAGGTACAGACCATCCAAAGAAAATGACTGTGGGAAGTGCCTTCTTTCTGAATTTCTAGTTTTACCTAATATGATTAGTCTTTTCCTAGTTTTGAGTCTGTTTATGTGTGTATGAATATAACCAACTATTTAAAAAATATGCTATGAGAGAAATAAACAAACATTTGCTTGTCCATTTGAGGTTTTGACTGAAATGTGGAAACTTAATTCAGGTTATTGAGTGAAATGTTTTTAAAATTTGATATTCACCAAATATTTTTACAAAAACACCCCAACTGTAGTTTCCAACTATATATTTCATAAGAAGGAAAAAAAATGGCCCACCACTTCCTGTACCTCAGAGAGTCAATGCCTTGTATTCTCCTGGCCCAGTGGGCAGTTTTGATCCTGCCAGCTCTTCGAGGACTTACCTGTACATTTGCACAGTTTGTATATTGTCTTGTAGATGTCTTCCTCATATCCACGTTGACAGACAACTTTTGAAGTAACTCAAGTTGACAGAGCTGACTGAGAACATTTAATGTGTCTTATTTCACTTGAGCAGCAGCAGAGGCCAACTTGTTTAAAGAGAACCTGCAAAAGCTGCTTTCCACTGCTTTCCTCAGCTTCATAAGAAGACCTAGTCACTTTTCAGCATATGAAAAGCCAGCCAGTTCCAGACAGTGCACACAGTACACATATAAAATTATTTATTGTCCAGACAATCATGTGCGGGTGGGTACCAGAAGCACAGAAGAACCACAACTGGGACTGGGCCATTGGCTTGGCTCACTCTTGAAGCTGGCTGCAGTAAGCAAGTGTGTGAGAGTCACTTTCAGTTCAAAAAGTCTTTGAATACTCAAGGGCAGACACATTAGGAGGCCATAGACCAGGAACCAGGACAATCTTCATTGCAAAGCAGTAGTGCCATGTTGAACTCATCTCTTCCATAGACTCCTGCCTGACAGGGTAACCGAAGGGCATTATCACATTCACAGGGACAGATAATCTAATGGAAGGTCAGTTTTCAAAGAGGCAGAATAGAGTGAGCTACTTAAAATTATATTGGTTGCACATTAATCTTCAATGATTCAGAAGGGGAGTATTACCTTAAATTTCCCAGTCAGTTACTAGAGAATCCCTAAAGTATACACCCTCTAGGAAATCTCACTTTATATTTGGCATTTGAATTAAAAGTCTTCTTAAAATAAATATCATCAGCCATACCAGTCCTCCTTAGCTTGCAGTTTCTTGCAAGTAGCACATTTCCAAGTATGGAATTTCAACAAAGCACATCATATGTTGAGTGTGACTGTTAAGTCTTTGAGGCTATGATTTAGCATCACCATCTTTATTTTCTCACAGTGAGGAAAATGAAGTATGGGGGAATCTATGAATTGCATAGAAATCAAGGCAGAGTCCAAAGGAGAATTAAAAGCACAGAGTTCTGTGGCTCTAGTGATGGCTTGGGAGGGATCTAGTTGTTCTAACCACATATACCCACCTCAAGGTTTCAGGATCAGGTGGGCTGGCCGCGTGCTGAGTTCCTCCTCTGGAGAATCAGGCTGGCAGCTAAGTCAGATCCCCTGGGGTCTGTTGGTAAGTTGCTGTTGTTTTATTATTTTATTATTATTATTATTATTATTATTATTTATTTTTACTCTAGATTTGACTCTACCCTGACTATGCCTGATCAGGAGAGTCAGGTTTTACACTACGCTTTACCCAAAGGAGATGCAGATACTCTACCAGCATGTATACAACTGTAACTTCATGCATTCCTTGGGGTAAATTGTGTGTGTATTTTGGAAAGTAGAAAGAATAGTCTGGTGTTTACAGAGGAATATTAGGGGATTGTCAGGGAGCCTAATTTTGTGTTGTTCTTTCACTCTGTGAATTCTGGCAGTACAACTTGCTGTGGTTCAGTGTTTTGTGTCATTCCTCCGTTTATTTCATTCTGATCATTAATGAAAAGTGACAAAAGTGTAGCAAGAGTGCCAGGCCAGTTGGTAGGCATAATAAGATTGATTAGAGCCCAAAATGAAAACATTAAAATCACTTGAAGGCAGCCAAAACCTTACTTCTATTCCATATGAACTTCTTTTTTGGATACATGAATAGTGAAGAGTATCTGGAGTTGACAGTACATGACTGCAAAAGCATGTGAGAAGTTATTTGCCTTTGTAATGCCCATGACAACGAAGCAAAAAGTGCATTTATATTTCATACAAAATATTGTGTTCATTAAGACCCTCTGAAAGGACATAATTGTATAAATCAAGAAGCATCTGCAATATTTTGTTTAAAAATTCTTCTTTATCCTTTTGGCTGCAGTAGTCTAGCATCTATCCACTTAGCAGATTTTAAAAATGTATTGTTGCAGAATCATCAAGAGTTCTTGGTATTTCACTTATGACTACTATTGGACAAACTGTGTTTGAGAAAAGACCTGTAGCTAAACCATGAGAAAAACCGAATTAAAACAAAATGGCGTGGTTGCTGTAACTTTGAGGTTACTATAGTGTACTTGTTTTAAAACAAGGGAAAAAGGAGTCCAGTTAAAAGGAAAAGGAAAACTAAGTAACTAGTGAACTTCTGGTGGGGAACTCTCACTTCGCACCACACCCATTTGTTATAAAAATATATGTATATATAATGACCTAACGAAGTTCTTTCAGAGTATTTTTGTTGCGTCCTCTCCTTTTGGTGACAATATCCCCCATTCACTGTGAAAACTAATGCATTATATATAAGCTAAGTATGATGTAGTTCGGAAATACCTTAGGACTTAATGGGTAAGCTTGATAAGGTACAAGGGAAAAGAAGAACCCTGGAAAAAAGCACTGGATCAGGTGTCAAGAGAACGGGGCTGTAACCTCCCTTTTCGCACCCTCTAGCTGTGTTTTCTTGGTTCTGGCCTCACTTTCCTCAGGTGTATAGAGAAGGGTTGGAGGTTGGAGTACATAACCTCTTGAAGATACCTGAAATTCAGGTAGCCAAGGAGTGTTAAGATATCTTCATGGCAGAATCAGGTAGCAAAGGAGTGGTAAAGATCTTAAGGTGTTCTTCATGCCAGCATCATTTCAGACTTAAAGGATTCTAAGCAAAATTCTTAGCAAATAGTCAGCCCTGATGGCATTACCCATAGTGCAAAGAAGTGCTGTTGAACGAGCAGCCATGACTTGAGTCTCCAAAAAGAGATCTATTTCTAGGACTCTATTTACTCCCATCATTTATTAAACTAGTAGCACTTCTGCAGGTAAAGCGGGATCTGGTTTGAGTAGGCTGACACTTATTTTATGCTCTGATACACTCCAAAGAAGAATGAACCCATTAAAGACATTATCTAATAAGATTCCTAAGAGGTAGAGTCTTCCCAGTTTCATTAGCAGGTTTTGGAACCCCTGGTCTAACGTGCCTGTACCAGATCCAATGACTTCTAGTGCCACTTATATATACCTTGTATTAAGATTTCTTAGAATGCTCAAAAGACCACTGTGAAATGTAGAATTTATTGGATGCACGAGAGTTAACACATAAATGTAGCTGAATTTTCTTTTTAACTTTTATTCAGGTTATGTGTGTTTAAAGAGCCACATAGCTCTACAAGGCCCGTAACAAAGAACAGTAGTTTCATAGTTCACCTTTCCCTTCACGCAGTTTCTATTTTCCAGAGGCAACTCACAAAACACTTTGGGCTGGCATTTTCCTCAATATTTTGAAAACACATGTTTATATGGGTGTTTCTTGATTTATTTTTCAGTTTTAGGTATTTTATAGTAACTTTTTATTATGGAAGGTAATGATTTAGCTCCCTCACTCACCCTTTCCTCCAACACAAATATATTTTACCACCACCCATACTTCCAATATAATTATGAGTTATGAGCTCTTTGTGGCTATGTAACAAATTATTCTAGACAACAGTACCTTAAAACAGCAAACATATCCCACAGTTTCCATGGGTCAGGAATCTGGGAACAACTTAGCTGGTGCCTCTGGCTCAGATTGTCTCAGAAGGTTTCAGTCAAGCTGTAGGTGCTACTGTAAGCTGAAGACACCGTCCAGTGGAGATGAAGGAGCCACTTCTAAGCTTCCTTACGTGGTTTTTCAGGCATTAATTCCTCACCGGCAACTCGACATGCTATGCCACGTGGGCCTTTCCATAGGACTGCTCACAACATGGCAGTTTGCTTCCCAGCAAGATGAGAGAGAGAGGGAGAGAGAAGAGGGAGAGAGCACCCAAAATGGAATTCAGTCTTTGAATAACTTAATGTTAGAAATGATAGCTCATTACTTCTGTTATACTCATGTTCATTATCAGTAAGTTCAGCCCACACTCAGGGGAAGGCATCACACAAGAGTGTGAATGCCAAGAGGCAGTGTCATTAGGGGCCATCACAAGTAATTATGAGACTGCCCACCACAAGTAATTATGGTTAGGTCACTATTCAGCGCTTACATTATGACTACAGCACAGCAATGTTCTGCGATTACCTTTTCTAATCCAACTCTTTTCCATGAGTTAATAATTAACTTATTTTTTTGTTGGCTTAGTGTTCTGTGCATCCACACTGATTCACCATTAACTGTCATGCCAGAATTATAAATTCGCATCTCAGTATATTGAAATACAACAAGTGTAAATTCTATACGTTTTATCTTTTGGAATATATTCTCCCAGAGTTTTCTTTTTTCTCTTTTTTTTTGAGACGGGAGTCTGTCTCTGTTGCCCAGGCTGGAGTGCAGTGGTGCGATCTCGGCTCCCTGAAAGCTCTGCCTCCCGGGTTCACGCCATTCTCCTGCCTCAGCCTCTCTGAGTAGCTGGGACTACAGGCGCCAGCCACCACACCTGGCTAATTTTTTGTGTATTTAGTAGAGACGGGGTTTCACCGTGGTCTCCATCTCTGACCTCGTGATCCACCCTCCTCGGCCTCCCAAAGTGCTGGGATTACATGCGTGAGCCACCATGCCCGGCCTCTCCCAGAGTTTTCTGACCTTCTCCAATCTGGACTGATTGCTTAGGTATTATTCATAGCTATAAAAATCTGAAGTCTCTGTTGTATACTATTCTGAAGATGTCATTACCTCTTATGTTGGATACCCTATTTCCTGACTTATCTCTGTTGGTCCATCCCTTCATTTTGGTGGTGCCCATTTTCCAATAGCTTCCTAAGAAAGGATTAATGGTAGGCCGGGCACGGTGGCTCACGCCTGTAATCCCAGCACTTCGGGAGGCCGAGACGGGTGGATCACCTGAGGTCAGAAGTTTGAGACCAAGCTGGCCAACATGGAGAAACCCTATCTCTACTAAAAGTACAAAAATTAGCTGGGCATGGTAGCAGGCGCCTGTAGTCCCAGCTACTCAGGAGACTGAGGCAGGAGAATCACTGGAACCTGGGAGGCGGAGGTTGCAGTGAGCCGAGATCGCGCCATTGCACTCCAGCCTGGGACATAAGAGTGAAAGTCAATCAAAAAAAAAGAAAAAAAGAAAAAGAAAGGAAAAGATAAGTATTCATGGGAAGTAAAAATTTTGAAAGCTCAGATGCTTAAAAAATGTAATGCATAAAAATTTCCTCTGTCTGCCTTCATGCTTGATTGATAATGTGGTTACATGAAGAATTGGTTGAAAATCATTTTTCTTCAGACTTCTGAAGATTATGCTCCTTTGCTTTGAGCTCCCCAGTGTTGTCTCTGAGGAGTCCAATGCCATTCCTGATTTCAGATCTTGTATTTGATACCCATTGCTCCACCCCAGAAACTTTCATCTTTTCTTTGTTTCCAGTATTCTGACATATGTCAATGGCATCCTTTGGCATGAGTCTTTTTTTAGAGTCAGGGACTTGTTCTTTCACCTAGGCTAGAGTGAATAGCATGGTCCTAGTACATTATAGCCACAAATTCCCAGCCTCAAGGGATCGTCCTGTCTCAGGCTTTCAAGTAGCTGGGACTTACAGTCATGTGCCAACATGCTAGGCTCATTTCTTTTTTTTTTTTTCTATTTTTTTGTAGAGATGGGATCTTGCTAGGAGTGTAAAGGTAGTCTTGAACTCCTGGTCTCAAGTGATGCTCCCAGCTCAGCCTCCGGAGTCACTAGGTTTCTTTCTCTCTCTCTCTTTTTTTTTTTCTTTTTTTTTTTTGAGATGGAGTCTCTGTCACCCAAGGTAGAGTGCAGTGGCGCAATCTCGGCTCACCGCAACTTTGCCTCCCGAGTTCAAGTGATTCTCCTGCCTCAGCCTGTTGGTGCCCATCACCATGCCTGGCTAACTTTTTTTTGGTATTTTTAGTAGAGATGGGGTTTCACCATGTTAGCCAGGCTGGTCTTGAACTCCTGACCTCAAGTGATCCGCCTGCCTTGGCCTCCCAAAATGTTGGGATTACAGGTGTGAGTCACTGCGCGTGGCCTGGGATTCTTTTTTAATCTGTTGTTCTGAGTTTGGTCCTCTCATTGAAAACTCAAGTCCTGTAGTTTTGGAAATGTTATAGATGTATTTCTTTGGAAAGGATTAATTTCCATTTCCATGCTGTCTCTTTCTGGAACTCTTTTTATGTAGAAGTTGAACCTCCTGTACCAATCTTCTTCTTTTCTGATCTTTCTCCTTTTTCAAAACTCTGGTTTATATGCAGTTTGTATTTTCTGTTGGGAGAGTTTTTAAAATTTATCTTTGTGTTTTCATTTCCCCCATATCGTTTTTAATTTCCAAAAGCTTTTTATTTTCTATTTTGGTTATTGGCATTGCTCTCTTAAAAAGCCTTCTATTCTAGTTTCATGAATGAAGCATCTCCTTATTTCTCTGCAAATATTTAATTAGCTTTTTTCTTTCTTCTTTTTATTGTCAGCATTGCTTTTAATTCCCCTAAGTTTCTTTTTTGTGTATGTGTGTGATTTGTCATCTGTATTTTATGTTGGAGACTCTCCTCAAATGCCTATGACCATTGGCTGTCTGCTTCTATGAGTGGTGTGCTGAGAAGCTAGTTTGAAATTCTACATGCTTCAGTAGAACTGAAGACCTGGATCAATTATTTCTGTAGAGTTGCAATTCCCATATTCTGGAATTCTGTAGAGTTGCGATTCCCGTATTCCTTTTCTCTTGCTTTTATCAGTTTTCCCCCAAAAAGACTTCACTGATTTCCTGGCAACCAACTTTCTTGCTGCCAATTTTGGAAAAAAAGAGAGTGAAGCATTCAGTCTTCATTATATAAACTTTATAAACTAAACTTTATAAACTATGACTGAAATCTTTTTTTTTTTTTAAAGTGGCTATAATATCATCCCCGTTTTACAAATGAGAAAATTTTTAGAGCTTTAAGTTTCTTTGTTGTAATTTCTTCATGGCCATCATTTATTTCATGACCTGAAATTGAGATAATTTCAGTCAGTTTGGAATGTGCCATCATAATTATCCTTCTACAGAGATCTAGTCATTTAATTTATCATTATTGTGGTTTGCTTGGCCTTTTTTTTTTTTTTTTTTCAGTGTGGCTTCAGTGATGGTTGGTTTTCGGAAGCCTATAAGCTTGGGACTTAAATCAGCAGCATATGAATGGCCAGACTCGCCCCAGCCCAGCCCTCCCTCCCTCCCTTATGGATCCTTCCAGATCATTATGTTGGGCTTGAGCTCTGTCTTTATCTTTACTTATCAACGTGAGCTGTTCGCCAAGCTGATTTTTCACAAATTCTTTCAATGTTGACCAGCCCTTTAATACCTGCACTTCTAAGAATCAGAGTCCTAAGAAAAGATAGATCTCATAAGCATTTTCCTTCTACAAGGGACAGATGTGTGGAAGACACCTCATTAAAACCAAGGTACACTGCTATGTTCTAGGGTAAAACCAGGCCACGGGGCAGGGTGTATTCCCCAGAGCTCCAAAGCAGTCTGCTCACTTAACCAAAGCACATTCAGTCGCCTGTATTTTCAAGTTTTTCTTCTCAGCCTAGAAAGGTACTTTTTTCCTTTAGTCCACCTACTTCAGAATAATAAAAGTACTTGCCTGCCTTCCTTGAGTGGAGACTGTAAAAAGTGATTTTAAACATCACATTGATATCTTATTCTGAGGCAGGGATTTTTCTCTCTTTTGTCCATGAATGTAGCCCCAGTGCCCAGCACGTTGGCAATTACCAATAAATATGTGTTCTCTGAAGGAAGGAAGGGAGGGAGGAAGGGAGGGAGGGAGGGAGACGGAAGTCAAGAGAACTCATGACTTGACTTCAACTTGACTGAAAACAATCTTGCCACTTCTGTCCCCACTGCCTCCCATGTTGCTCAAGTCCTATGCAGACACTCAGAGGGACCTTGTTGCATGGAGTACATGCTGTTCTGCCAGTTGAGTCAATAGGTGACAGGCAGTAAACTGAAGGAAACCTTTTTATATCCTTAAAAGTGTTATCTTCAAGAAGCACAGTTTGTAATGCTGGAGTGAAAAGGAGCCTCCTTTCAGATGGCCGGCTTGATGCAGGCAAAGCTGCTAATTTGTTTTCAGCTTCGAGGAGATTTAGAGCCTTGGCCTCCCCGGCAGTAGCTCGCAGTGGAATTGTTTTCTTCCTCCTTCATGTAAGTCTGCCACACAGGAATAAGAAAGGCCGGGGTGTTTACTGAGCTGGCAGGACTAAATTCTTCTTTTTGCAGACAGACCTGGAGATTTGTTGCCCAGGACTTTTCCGACTTAATGGTGTACTCTTGGGAAAATACACCAATCTTTTTTCATATCTGAGGGCAACCACAGAACAGCCCACAGGAAGGAGCACTAGAGTCTAGTCACTTACCTGCTGGGAAAGGAAGAATCAGAGGGGAAAGCTTTTGGCTCATGGGCCCTGGGCAGAGCTGTCATTCGCCCTGGCAGAAGTAGACAGCATACAAAGGAAACACACATCAACTAACACGCACCCTCAGAAAATGCTCGTCAGACTCAAACCTTTGGCAAGTGACACCCCTGGCTTTGCCTGCCAGTCTAGATGTGAGCATAGGAACGGAATGGCAGCCCATTGTGGTGGGAATGACAGTTCCAAGTTGTCCTTTTCTGGCCTCTGGTTAAGTCTCCCGTCTGTTTAGACTACATTTACAGGAATCTATCAGGGGCACTTAGAAGGGGAATGTAGAAAAAGAAACTCTGCCAGGTGGTTCTATTTGTGCATTCTTGGTCAGCCATTTCATTATTATGTGGATTTCCATCGTTAATTAGATTAATTTTAGTCTATTACAATTTGCTGGGATTTTTGTCTCAAAGTGTTGGGTACTGAGAGTTGAAGTTTTAAGATTTCTTGGTAATGCCTGGATCAACATTCTAGGAATTGCTTCATTGCCAGCTTTCCTTTTTTGGCAGTGGAAAAGGCATGAATAATGCCTTCTTTGAAGCTTTAAGGCACACAATAAGCTAAGAACTCTCTAATTGAACTTTACAAGCTGCAGGGGCTGACTTACGGGCAGCATTTGAACAAACTTCTAGTCACCATAATTTAGTAAGGGTTGGCTGCCAAAAGCCATGTAAGGCTTTATTTGATCCATTTATGAATTAAGAGCCTGCAGTAAATTAATTACCATATATTGGGGCTAATAAAATCTAGCAAGATGAGAATGCCTTTGGGTTCATCTGCAGAGAGGAATAAGGACTGAGAGCTGCTTCCTGGTGTCTGAGTGTTTCTGGCTCCGGGCCTTCTGCCGTGCTGGGCAAGGGTGGTGTTCGTGCTCCGTGTCCACCGAAGAGGCATTTGAGCTAGCTTTTGGCTCTGCAACTGCTGGAAGGCTTTGCTCTATTGATCATAATAAGCTGTTCTGTCTTATTAAAGTTGCATCATGGAGTCTGGTTTTTAGGAGCCCTATTGAGAATTAGTTGCAGAAGAAGCGATTTGCTTGTATTTTCCGACAGTTAACAGGCCAAGCAGATGGGAGAGCAGACCTGAAATAGTTGGGTTGGCTGCCTGCCACTGTTCTATGAATTTTGATTTGCACGGATATGTAATAGTTGTATTTTTCCCTTTTTTGGAAGTACTTGCCTGTGAGCCTTGGGAAAATTAATCCTTGGTTTCCTGCAAAGTACACCATTGTACGCGAATGTTGCTTCAGTGTTCCTTACAGGCCCTGTGCTGTGTCCTGTGTCAAACAGATCAGGACACCATAGACTCTGTTCAGTTGAAGAGGAGAGTTCTTGCTCCAGTTTCCCATGGCTCCTCAGGGGAAAACTGTTTTCATTCACAATCTACTTTGTGTTTTAAGATGTTTTCTCTTTCAAAAGGGGGAATTACTTTTCTTTTTCTTCAGGCTGTGTTCACCAAAATAAATGCAAGAAAGGATGTTAAATTTAAGCTTAAGAAAAGGAATTTATAGACAAATGGGAAACAAGCATGAATGTATCTGGGTAAAGATCTGAGTTCTTCCTAAATCAGTTAAAATCTTGTCTCATTAAGCACTGAATATATATGCAAATAATATTTTAAAACATATGCATAAGATATAAAAAACAGCATGAAAGCAAACATATATTTCCTATTACTAGATTAAGTAATTGAAAATTTCATTTTCAGGACTTTTTTAACCCCTCAGTGATCCTTCCTTAACCCTATTCTGCTTCTTGCCCTCCCTACATAGCTGCTATCCTGAATTTTATGGTTTTTATTCCCATGTTTTACATATACTTTTAAATTCCTAAATAATACATTGCTCAGTTTTGCATGGCTTTGCACTTTGCATATATGGAATCATATATAGTATATTTTCTAACTTGCTTTTTTCACTCAACATGGAGCATGAGTTCATTGTCAATGCTACATCATGTTGTTTGAATAAACCATTATTATTTAGCCATTCTTGTGCCCATGGACTTTTGGATTGTGGCCAGTTCTTTTTTTTTTTTTTTTTTTTTTTTGAGATGGAGTCTCTGTCACCCAAGGTAGAGTGCAGTGGCGCAATCTCGGCTCACCGCAACTTTGCCTCCCGAGTTCAAGTGATTCTCCTGCCTCAGCCTGTTGGTGCCCATCACCATGCCTGGCTAACTTTTTTTTGGTATTTTTAGTAGAGATGGGGTTTCACCATGTTAGCCAGGCTGGTCTTGAACTCCTGACCTCAAGTGATCCGCCTGCCTTGGCCTCCCAAAATGTTGGGATTACAGGTGTGAGTCACTGCGCGTGGCCTGGGATTCTTTTTTAATCTGTTGTTCTGAGTTTGGTCCTCTCATTGAAAACTCAAGTCCTGTAGTTTTGGAAATGTTATAGATGTATTTCTTTGGAAAGGATTAATTTCCATTTCCATGCTGTCTCTTTCTGGAACTCTTTTTATGTAGAAGTTGAACCTCCTGTACCAATCTTCTTCTTTTCTGATCTTTCTCCTTTTTCAAAACTCTGGTTTATATGCAGTTTGTATTTTCTGTTGGGAGAGTTTTTAAAATTTATCTTTGTGTTTTCATTTCCCCCATATCGTTTTTAATTTCCAAAAGCTTTTTATTTTCTATTTTGGTTATTGGCATTGCTCTCTTAAAAAGCCTTCTATTCTAGTTTCATGAATGAAGCATCTCCTTATTTCTCTGCAAATATTTAATTAGCTTTTTTCTTTCTTCTTTTTATTGTCAGCATTGCTTTTAATTCCCCTAAGTTTCTTTTTTGTGTATGTGTGTGATTTGTCATCTGTATTTTATGTTGGAGACTCTCCTCAAATGCCTATGACCATTGGCTGTCTGCTTCTATGAGTGGTGTGCTGAGAAGCTAGTTTGAAATTCTACATGCTTCAGTAGAACTGAAGACCTGGATCAATTATTTCTGTAGAGTTGCAATTCCCATATTCTGGAATTCTGTAGAGTTGCGATTCCCGTATTCCTTTTCTCTTGCTTTTATCAGTTTTCCCCCAAAAAGACTTCACTGATTTCCTGGCAACCAACTTTCTTGCTGCCAATTTTGGAAAAAAAGAGAGTGAAGCATTCAGTCTTCATTATATAAACTTTATAAACTAAACTTTATAAACTATGACTGAAATCTTTTTTTTTTTTTAAAGTGGCTATAATATCATCCCCGTTTTACAAATGAGAAAATTTTTAGAGCTTTAAGTTTCTTTGTTGTAATTTCTTCATGGCCATCATTTATTTCATGACCTGAAATTGAGATAATTTCAGTCAGTTTGGAATGTGCCATCATAATTATCCTTCTACAGAGATCTAGTCATTTAATTTATCATTATTGTGGTTTGCTTGGCCTTTTTTTTTTTTTTTTTTCAGTGTGGCTT
>NW_012119821.1:11996494-12021703 GCF_000951035.1 Colobus angolensis palliatus | reverse complement strand
GTTAGCCAGGATGGTCTCGATCTCCTGACCTCGTGATCCGCCCGCCTCGGCCTCCCAAAGTGCTGGGATTACAGGCTGGAGCCACTGCGCCCGGCCTTGGATTGTGGCCAGTTCTTTGCTGTTTCACACACTTTCTCCTGATATCTAAGCCAATTGTTAAACAAACCAATCTACTTTAAATAGTGTGCTGCTATTTTTTTTTTTTTTTTTTAAGATTTGTTTTGCTAACAGGGTACGTCACAAAATATTTTAGGTATTATAGATTATAAAATGACCATTTGTTACACACTTCAAAGAAAGTTCCATATTTACGCAATAGTGTAAAGGAACAGGAGCTTTGTTTGTCTTCTCTTAATAGCGGTCTAGATAAGTCATTGCTTCTGCAAAATGCATTTCATTAATATTTGTTAAAACTACAGCTTGAAGAGTCAAATGGAATTTTAAGATCAGAAAGATAAACAGAAGGAAAAGAAAACCTCCAAGAAGTGCCTACTTCATTTCCATATGCTGCATTCACCTCTCCTTCTTGGGCTCTCAGAGCATTTATTGTTTATTATGTGCACTCGCCCCTCAGATGGCTCTGGGCTTCTCTGGTTACTTCTCTCCAGTAGCCTTCACCAAAGGCCTTTGATGACACCTCTTTGACTTCATTTAATGTTGAGAACACACTAAGTTCTCAATAAATATGTACCATTTTTCAAGTATGTCTTCTGAGACAGGCTTTGTTGAACAAGTAGAATGCTACATCCCTACTTTTGCAGCCCGTCTCCTTGCTGCCAGCGGGCCTTTGCGTGGCCAGCTGTCTCATGTCTTTCAGCTCTTGGCACAGATACTACCTCCCAGAAACACATTTCTTGACTCCCTTTTCTAAAATAGTCTCTCTTCTATTACTCCCTAAACCTTTGCCTTATTTTCATCAAGGATTAAGTACCTAAAATTACAGCTGATTGCTTGGTTATTATCTCTCTTGCCCCATGTGGGCATGGAGTCTGTCTTGTCCACTATTGTATTCTGTCTTGTCCACTATTGTATTCCAAGCACCTAGAAGTGCCTAACACTGTGAGGGGGCAGAGCATAAAAATGGATGGAGAAAATAAATTTCCCTTAAATAACAGATAGATTAAGGATATTTCTTTTTTTTTTTTTGAGATGGAGTCTTGGTCTGTCACCCAGGCTGGAGTGCAGTGGCGCCATCTGGGCTCACTGCAAGCTCCGCCTCCCAGGTTCACGCCATTCTCCTGCCTCAGCCTCCTGAGCAGCTGGGACTACAGGCGCCCGCCACTTCGCCCGGCTAATTTTTTTTGTATTTTTTAGTAGAGACGGGGTTTCACTGTGTTAGCCAGGATGGTCTCGATCTCCTGACCTCGTGATCCGCCCGTCTCGGCCTCCTAAAGTACTGGGATTACAGGCTTGAGCCACCGCGCCTGGCAGATTAAGGATATTTCTAAAAAAACGATGGCTGTAGTCTCATGGAATGAATTCTTATAGGGACAAGAATCTTTTAAACAAGTGATAAAACTCCTAAGGCCTTATTTTTCTGTCTGTAAAATGGGATTAAGGATTTGATAAACACAAAATGTTAAGGGATACAATAATGCTTTAAAAAAATGGAAACAGTATTTTGAGAATGTGTTGATACCTAAACTGCCACTGGCTGTACTAGCCTTAAATGTTTGTGAAGGGAAGGTGGATTGAAAGTGTTTTTTATACATTTTCCTGCAGGAAGAAAACAGTCTTCAAATAGAAAAGGATCAGTCAGGTTGGAAGGCTCCGGAAGACTTTGTATTTCAAATCCATGACCTCCAAGTCAGCTTGAGTAATTTTTGTCAAGCATTTGCACACGTTTGAATGATTAGTCATTTAGCTAATATGTACTGGAAACTTACTAATAACATTTTTAGTTTTCTCCTTAGCACTTAGGTATTGAGCCTTCTGTAAATTTCGCCCGCGCTGATACTCTGTAATATCCTCTTGTTTTTGCATCAGGGTATATTATTATCTGACCAGCTGAGTTGCAGTCTCCTTCAAAGGAGAGTCTGTTTCGTTTTTAATTTATTTGTTTTTAATTTGTTGTTGTATTTGGCAAACATAGTCGTGTGCCTTGCAGAGAAAGCAGGTTTGGGTAAATGCTTTCAAATACTTTTGATTAACCTTAGAATCGATTAGGCCCATTCTTCTCAATCTGGACTGCATATTAAAGTCATTTTAGGGCTGGGTGTGGTGGCTCACCTTTGTAATTCTAGCATTTGGGGAGGTGAGGCAGAAGATCACTTAAGTCCAGAAGTTCAAGACTAACCTGGGCAACAAAGTAAGATCCTGTCTCTACAATAATAGAATAAAAAAATTAGCCAGGCGTGGTGGTGCATACATGTAGTCCAAGCTACTCAGGAGGCTGAGGTAGGAGGATTGCTTGAGCCTGGGAGTTTCAGGCTGCTGTGAGCTATGATTATACCGTAGCACTCCACACTGGGTGATAGAGGGAGACTCTGTCTCAAAGCAAAACAAACACACAAAATCATTTTAGGAAGTTAGGAAAAAAAATGCATTGACTAAGTCCTAATGGTCAAATATTCTGATTCAATTGGTTTAATGTGCAGTCTATGCATTTTTTTTTTTTTTTAATAAGTTAGTTTGTAACTTCCTACAAGTTATTCTGATGAGCAGTGAGGACTGAGAACCACTAAACTAGGCTGGAACATTAGTTCACCAGTGTGACTGTCCACTGGAATCACCTAGGCAGGTTAAAACGTACTGATACTTGGGCCCCACTTCCACAGGATTTGATTTGAATGGGGATGGCCATCAAAGCTTAAAAGCCACCCAGTTGATTCCAATGTGCAGCAGTTTTTGAACCACTGCACTAAATTGTGGGCTCTTTGAACATAGTACCAGACACAGATAGGTTAGCCCTTGTCTGACTTTACCTGATCATTCAATTTACCTATAATGTGTGGTGCTTGCTAAAATGCAGATTCCTGGATACCACACCAGAATCTACAGAAGAATGTTTAGAGGAATGCCAAGCTCCACGATGATTTTTATGATAATGCAAGTTTGGAGAACATGGCCCAGTAAATATTCCACTTCTAGAATTATTATCTTTATGAGTGAATTTTCTCATAATTTACCTGGTTTGCCTCTGAGCAGAGAAACTTGCTTTGCAAGCACATACTATCTTTTGAATAATTTAAAAAAAAACTTTCATATTTAGGGAAAATGTATATAAGCAGCAACAGGCATCAAATTATGCCATGTCAAGAAACAATCATAATTTCTTTCTATAGTTAAATGATCATAAACTACATGCTGTATATATATCCTTGAAATGAAGGGCTGATTTAGAGATAAACATTTGATAATAGGAATATGCATCAAAACTGATGAGAAGTCTTATTATACATGAGGTTCATTCTCCCCTACTCCATATTCTATTTAGGCTTTTTTGAATTTTGAGCTGTGGTCTGGTTTGTGTTTAACTCTTTTTTCATGATTTTTGTTTTAAGGACATACTCATATATAGTATTATATTAAAAATGAGAAATGAACAACAACGAAAATAAAGATGAAAAACTGAGCTCCTTCAATAGAATCTATCGAGTTCTATTATGTGCCTAGCATTGTGTAAGAATGTCTATACATCTTTTTTTTTACTAGGAAAGAAATTAAAAATCTTGTGGTTGGAGGATAAATATAAATGTTTTACAGTGTCCAAAAAAATGTACAAACTGCTTAATCCACCAACTGGTTAACAAATTGCATAATAATTGAGAGTGGGAGATCTGCGTATCTGTATTTCTGTCTATAATATATGGTCTGGTGTTTCTAATCATTTGTAAGATTTCAGTCTCTTGTAGGAGAAAGTTCTCCTGGTATGAGTTAAGTACACTGAGTGTAATAATAACGAGCATTTGCAGCTTTGTGCTGAATCCGTTTGAAAGGATGCACAAACTATGCTCATCCTGATGGTAGGGATGCAGGGTGGGTGCTGGGACCTCACAGTTAAGTTAGGCCCCTTCATTGGCTATTGGAGGCTCCAGAAATGTATTAATTGCATGTACCCAGTCTTTCGGGTTATGTTTTTTCTGCAGTTTGAGAATAGCCCGTCCACTGCAGTTCCCCTTTTTTCCTGTTTCTTTGAGAGTCACCTTAATTTAGTAGGACCTTACTGTTGTCACCGCATACTCACTACAAGCCTGTGATAACTGACTTGGCTCATACTTTTTTCCGATGAAAGAAGTTTTAGGAGACGTATTTGTTTTCTCTGGACTTTCTCTGAACAAGGTTAAGATCTGAGATTTTTGCCTTTTAGCATTTGAGACGGTAACATCAAAAGGCTGTTCCTTCAGAGAACTTTATGTTGCTATTTAATTGGTAATCACTTTTCCCCTGATTTAGCTCTGTGCTTGGTAAATTTAATAGGCTCAGTATTTTTATTTTATATTGGTAATATGAGATGAGTGTCTGAATCAAAACGCTAAATTCTGATTAGGAAGACAGTTGAACACCTAGATTGAAGATCTGTTCCAGTGTTACTTGAGAAACATCTTAAACTATGTTCCAGTGAAAATAAGTGAAGGTCCTTTTGCTTTTTGTAATTATTCATTTTGTATGCATTTTTCATTTAATATCAGGAGACAGTTTTCCTGTTTCCCAGTCAACTTAGCCTTACTGAGGTAATCGAGGGCATAGTTAGATTAGTTTATTAGTTCTTTAGAGATTCATTATTTCCATGGAGGAAGAGCATAGGCCAGTGGTTTTCAACTCTGGTTAAACATAAGAATTCCTTTTTTTAATAAGTGGTCTTTGGGATCCAGATCAACCAAATCACAATATTTAGGAGTCAGCCATGCTGTGGTTATTTAAAAACAAAACGAAATAAAACCTCCCTTATAATTAATGAGCACTAGGATTGGAAACCACTGACACAGACAAACCAGTTCTGTATTATATTTGGCTGAGAGAGAGTTAAATCAAGTTTATTTAACTAGCTGCCTGTTAATATTTTATGTTGTATTTCTCAGTAGAATTCTTAGGAAAAGAATGACTTTTTAAAAATGCTTTTGCTGGATACTTTCTTGATTCATTATTTGATTATTTTTTTCTCTGTAGAATTGAGCTTCTCTGAGGCCTGTTACCTTTTCTGTGTACTTCATGATAAAGAAGCCCAAGGGGGCTGGGCACAGTGGCTCACAACTGTAATCCCAGCACTTTGGGAGGCTGAAGCAGGTGGATCACTTGAGCCCAGGAGTTTGAGACCAGCCTGGGCAACATAGGGAGACCCCATCTCTTCAAAAAATTTAAAAAATTAGCCAGGAGGCCGGGCGTGGTGGCTCAAGCCTGTAATCCCAGCACTTTGGGAGGCTGAGACGGGCTGATCATAAGGTCAGGAGATCGAGACCATCCTGGCTAACACGGTGAAACCCCGTCTCTACTAAAAAATACAAAAAAAATTAGCTGGGCGAGGTGGCGGGCGCCTGTAGTCCCAGCTACTCGGGAGGCTGAGGCAGGAGAATGGCGTAAACCTGGGAGGCGGAGCTTGCAGTGAGCCGAGATTGTGCCACTGCAATCCAGCCTGGGCAACAGAGCAAGACGCCATCTCAAAAAATAATAATAATTGAAAAATATTAGCCAGGCGTGGTGACTCATGCCTGTACTCCCAGCTACTCGGGAGGCTGAGCTGGAAGGATGGCCTGAGCCCAGGAAGTTGAGGCTGCAGTGGGTTGTGATGTCATCCTGCCACTGCACTCTGGGGCGAGACCCTGTCTCAGAAAAAAAAAAAAAAAAAGAGAAGCTCCAGGACAGTATGATGTGCCTGTTTCTTAGCCCCAAAGATAAGTCTAGTTTCTTTCTCCATATAAAATCTTTTTGTTTAAGGGAAAAGAGATAAATTTGACTCTTGAGGTATTGTGTGGGTAGACACATTTGGAAGAGAAGGTTGAGAAATTAAATCTGGTGTTCTCACCATGTGCTATAGCAGTTATTAGAAGCTTAATGTGGAATGGGATTTGTTTTTGTGGTTTCAAATGACCTTTTGGATATGGTGAGTTATTTAAAACCCCAGGTGGCAAGGTGAGTCTTGGCACATTACTGATCCAGGAATTGGGCAGGAGATACACAGCCAAGAAAAGACCTTTCTAGGCTTCTCTTTATATTGTGTGTCTCTATTTTGGACCATTTAGTTAGAGCTTCCTTTGAATATTTTATTATCTACTTGGTTTATAATCAGGACCACCCACCTGATTTTAGCCTGCTGACTCTTTTCTGCTGTTTTATTCCCTCAAGCCCACAGTGCATGTGTATTCATGTTTTTGCTTTCCATTCACGGAGATCTCCAGCTGGGAAAATATAGTGTGTACAATACTCTCTGCCTTCAGCTGACATTGCTCATAAATTGCAACAGAAACACTGCTATCAGCAGCTTAATAGCAGGTAGAATACAGCTCTACATATCAAGTCTCAGCAGGATACAGAAACTATGGTTACCAAATTTCCAAAGGAGAAGGGGAGGGGGTAGAAAGTTTTCTGTCTAAGAATAACTGAAACAACATTGAAAATTGATTCACTGAAAGCAGCTTTTTGAAAAGGACTTATAAGGGCTGACCCAGTGGTTGCTCTGCTGTCACTTTTTGCTGAATTGTTATTTTTGAAGACCTCACAAGAAGGGTTTTGTGTGATGGAATGGTATAGAAAAGGCAAGCGTGTTTGCTTCTGTTCCTTCCTTTCTCTGTCTCTGTCTCTTATAGTTTTAAAAGAAAAGAAAGGGCCTTTGATAAACGTAATGAAAAGTGTACTGGTTAACTGATTCTAAAGTAGGGTGATTAGATGGAGTTAGGAGTTACCCTCAGGCACACTTACCGTCATACACAGGCATCCTTGGCAGAGGATCCATGCCTACGACAAGGAAGAAGCTAACCTTGCTATTAGTTTTTTTCCTCTAAGCTACAATTTATTTTATCTTGCATGGTGACTGGTCTAGTTATTTGACTTCTGATAAAATAGCACGCAATTACATAGCATATCAAGATGTTCATATTTTAGGCAATGATGTGAAAATGGGCACTCTTATTTATAGAGCTTTTCCATTAAAAAAAAAAAGGAATAGATAGCTGCACTTGTGAAAATTTCCAGTGCTTTATTTAGCACATCATTTTATCTTAATAAGTGAGATTATATTAATATTTTGAAAAGTCCCAAATTCCCCTCTATCTCTACAAAGAAAGGATTGCTGGGCTCCATCATCTTTTGTGAGTAGCCACAGCAGAATACTGCTTCTTGCCAGAAGAGATTAGTGTGGGTGGTGAAATAATTCTTTCTTTAAACCAAGTAAAGCTGTTGTATTAATACTCCTGTCATAGGGCTCAGGCAGATAAAAAGCTCTCTCAGCCTTGTTCCAGGCTCCTTAGTGACTTCTAAAGGCATAGTCAAATACACCCTACTCCCACCTGCAACCCAGTCCCCAAAATACTGGAAAGTAATTAATCAAATTCATCATTCCCCATTACTTTCCTGGAAAAACTCAACGCAGTTTATGTATATCTTAGTTTGTATGATGTACCTTTTTCTTTAAAGTCTGTTAGCCTAGTGGCTCTGATAAGAATCACCTTGGATCCTTGGGAGCTAGGGATTAGTATCTGTAATAATCACTCAGCGGTATTTTTATCATCTGGTGAGTTTGGGAAAACAGAGGAGTCTGATAAGTCTGGGTGTGAAACCCATCTATACCATCCTCCAAGAGTGTGTGTGTGTGTGTGTGTGTTTGGGAGAAGGGATTCATGGATTTTTTTGAACCAGGGACCCAGGTTCTGAAACCTATGTTATAGTTCCTTCAAAAATGGAACCCTGATTCTTAACATTTGGAACAAGCTAGTGCCTTGCAGCCTATAGCGTTCACTTGGCAGGGACAGCCCATTCGGTTTGAGTATTGTATTACATGCTGCCCACTGTTCCCGCCAGGTCCCTGGGTGCTGAACCATCTCTATGAGAGCAGTCTGTGTGGTGGCTGATGCCATCCTGAGAACATCTCTTCTTCCATTGTGGAAAGCACAGACAGTGTGCATCTGAGGATGCAGCCCCCCAACCTTTCAGCCAGAGTGGCTACGTAAGCCTTGTGATAAAATGAAGCAAGCAGAGCAAGAGGCTTGCAATGTAAGTTTAGATAAACTCTATTTTGTAATGGGATTTCGGTGAGGGATGCTGAGTCACCAGGCTCATTCTTGTCTACCACTTGTCCCTGTCTTATCAAGGTGCTATCCCAGGAAGTCTATGGTCATATTTACCAGAGGCAGTAAAGTCAGTACCGCTCAATCTGATTTTTTTTTTCTTCTCGGTGCACTAAATGTGGTGCTAAATGAGTTATATTTTAGCAGTATGCCCTTTGCAATAGGTAGTCTTCGGGTTCATTCTCTTCAATTACTTTATGTGCCATAAATTTGAGACATTTGGGTTTGGCTGTCTTGCTAATTAGGAAGTTTAGGATTAAATGAATTGGTTGAATGATTGATTAAATGAATTGCTTCCTGTGTCACCAACTGCAGGACTTTGGTTATTGCTCAGTGCATTGGTCCCTTCTTTACCCAGACCTCAAGGAAGTCTTGTCTTGAACTCCCTATTCTCCAAAGCAGTTTCTAATCACTTAGCTTTGTGTTAGTCTCACTGGGGCAAAATTCCCAAAAGGCTCCTGGGTGTGGGCCAGGCCTCCCAGCTGTGTAATGGGCGTTAAAGGAACATTATGCTCACTGGAGAAGTGCTGAGAGCCAGGCAACTGGTGTCCTGATGGCCACCTACCCCAGAGGCTGCTGGGTGGAGGCAAAGGATTACTGGAAGAGAAGAAAGTTAGAGATCCAAGTGCGCGTTGGGCTCTGTTTTTGGCTCTGTTCCAATTAGTTTTAGGGCCCAGGACTAGCCATTTAACCTCTCTGGGCCCCAGTTTCCTTCTTGATAAGGAGGACAAATATGGAATAAGTGGTCTCCAAGATTCTTTTGTGCTTGAAAATTCCATGATTTTGTCTGTGTGTGTGTGTGGTGTTTTGTTTTGTTTTGTTTTGAGGCAGGGTAGCATTATCATACCTCACTGCAGCCTCGATCGCCTCAAGGCTCAAGCGATCCTCTGGTCTCAGCCTTGTAAGTACCTGGAACTATAGGTGCACGCCACTACATCTGGCTATATATATATATATATATTTTTTTTTTCTTTCTTTCTTTCTTTTTTTTTAAGCATAGTCAGGGTCTCCGTATGTTGCTCAGGCTGGTCTCAAACTCCTGACCTCAAGTGAATCCTCCTGCCTCAGCCTCCCAAAGTACTGGTATTACAGGCATGAGCCACCATGTTTGTTTGTTGGTGTTTCTTTTATATGAGTTCTAGATGTAATACAGTGAAGCTTATTGTGTGTTTTACGTACCTTGTCATGTATATTTAGCACCCTGACCAACTAGAGCAAGGGGCAAACCTCTTGAGTTGAGGGCCAGGAGTCTTCTGTTCACTCTCTTTGCACCAGTGTCTTCTACAAGGGAATATTGGGTAATTGTCACAAACTGGAGCCATCCACCCTTGGTTCCATTTCCCAGTTCCACAGATTACTGCCTATGTGATGTTGGGCAGTTACTTATTGCCTTCTTTGTACCTCGGTTGTACAGTAGAGATACTCTAATATGGTACCTCCTCTTTGGGTGGTTAGGAGGATTGAAAGAGTTAATATTCAGAAGACTTTCTGAGTAGTGCCTAACGTAGCACGATATGCACTTGTTAAGTTAAACAAACAAAAGTGCAATTCCCAGTGTTGTAATATTTGTTCTAGGCAGAGACAGAGGGGTGTCTGTCATTAGCGTGCTGTCTATAATTTGGAATTTCAACATAGAAGAACCTGCTACTTGTGGATCTTCTCACAGTTATCAACAATGGTGTTGATGTTGCCACTTGTTTCCTTCCAGCCACAGTGACGATGGGGGTGGGAGGAAGCTGTGTTCAGGGGATGAATGCAGTGCAGGGCCTGCACGGAATGAACACTCTGTCCCCAGGAGCCCAGTTTCACTGATTATCAGAAGCTGCTTTCCTCTGGGGTCAGATGGAAATAAACTACAGGACATGTAGTTGGAATCAGTGCTTTATGTATAAATGCTTTGTAAAAGAGATTTCTTGCCCCCTGCCATTCCTCCTGCCATCGTAACTTCCAAACCCATACCAGTTAGTTTATATCTTGAACGTAACGACTGGGGTTGTGAGTATAGTCTAAGTAGATGTTATCTTGAAGAGTTGATCTTAAATACTTCCTGCACTCAGGGATCAGGCAGTTCATTTTTAGTTTGAATGGAATTGCTAATTTATATTAAGTAGATGAAAATGTGCATCTCTGTGATCTGCTGCTCCAGAGGATACCTTCTGCACCTGCACTGACCATATTTACCCATATGTTGATTCCAGGCACCTACATTGTTGGTTATTGTGACCATGTGTTTTTAGAATGACAATTTTTATTAAATGTTTTTATTATTTTGTGTTCTATTTTACAGAATATATGTTTGCATACTGGGATTTCTACACATTTACCAAGTTTCTATTTTAAAATATATCTCTACATAAAAATAGGCTAATTTAATTAACTAGGGTTAAGCCAAAATTGTTAAACAGATTAAACACACACACACACACACACACACAGTAAACCCAGTTTGTATTTTGATCATTTGAGTTGTGATAAAAGTAGTCAAATTGAGTTACCAGTCTTCCGGGACTGGGGTGGGGAATGTGCCTTTGCTATATCATGAAGGCAAGAAAATTGACGGTTTTTTCTTTCCATTTCTTTCCCTTGTATTAGGAACCAGGTACATGATTTCTGGTAGTCTAAAGGACTGGCATTTTAAAAGAAACTACTCTATTTGTATTATTTGGAGAGCATGAGGTACCCTAAAGCACACCGGGAAAGAAAATTATCTTTTAGTATTTCAGCTAGTACAAGGGAAGTGCCTATTAGAAGCAATGGGCCCCTTGAGGACACAGATTGCATCCAGTAGTGGCTCAGTCACCAAAAGGCAGATGAAAATAATCTGTCCCAACAAGGATCACAACAGGAAACATCATCTGAATTTTCCACTATTGACAATCTTGACTATGTAGCCTGGGATTTCCATTGCCAAGCAACACGTTAAATAATTTTATATCTCTTTGAAATCAATTTCTGGTGATCACACATGCAGATTGAAAACTATGGCTTTAAAATTTACATTCAGTGAATAAAATTTACGTTCCCTGAAAGGCAAAGAAGGCTGTCATTTCATGCCTCCTAACCTTCATTGTCTATTTCCCTTTGGTAGACACAAGCAACCTAGTACGCACGAATGTACGTGCCCATTATGGAGAGAGAGCTTTCTGCTCTGTCAGCTTTGTTTTATAAAAGCTCTGTTTTCTTTATTGCCTTTATCTATTATATCTGTAAAATTTATTTTAAGCAATGACAAATCTCTCTTTGGGGCCCAGAGTCTGGGAGAATAACCACTGGCAGGCTATTGGGAGGAGATTTGTTGGATATGACTGTTCATTAAACTGAAAGGAGTAGTGGGAGAGGCCAACAGTCTGGATCTGCCATGGCTGGGCACGTTATGGGCTGTGTTTAGAGCTTCTGCATCAGGTGAGCGACAAATGTACCTCATCAATTGCTTTTGTAATAGTTCAATAAAACTGGATGGCTACTGAAATCTCAGAGGAAGGTTCCTGATTTCTTTAACTTGTGAGATTACTTATCCACAAAAATTTCTAATAAAAAATAGAAATACATGAAACCAAATTGTTTACAGCTATACCGTTATCAGATTACTTTAAAAATGGAAAGAACCAACTGAGATGGGCTCCTTCACTTAGGTGATATCAGAGTCAACTGATGAACAATTTTCACCTTTCCAGTTTTTATTTTTATATTTGACTGGGGAACATAATTATAATACAGGAGCTCTTTTGACTCTGTTGTACTTTTATTTATTTTAATATTTCAGGTGATTGAAGCATGGCAGTTCAGCAAATTAAATTTATAACCATTGGTGTGCGAATCAGTATTTAACAACTGACTTGGGTGGGAGTTGCAGGGGAAGAGCCCTGATTTGTAACATTTGCTGTTTTCTGTGGTGATTGTATCACCACCGAGGTCAGTTTCAAGTTTCCAGCGTGATGTCACTGAACATGGTATTGAGAAGAGATGCTTGCCACCTGCAGCACATGCCTCCAGCATACCACTGTCATCATTGAGAGGACCTTAGCCGTGTGGGTCCCCATCCATACATGCACAGTAGTTCCTTCATGACACTGTGTTATTCATAAATAAGTTTATGTAAACTTATACAGTGCGTTTAGAAGTATGGTATCAGAAGTCAGACTGCCTGTGCTCCAAATCTCTGACTTTCTGACCTGGGGCAAGTCAGCCAGTTAAGCTTTCCAAGAGTTAATTTGCTCATCAGTAAAATAGCAATAATAAAAGAACCTGACACACAGGCTCTGAGGAATGAATGAGATAAGCTGTATAAAAACACTCATTCTTGCGACCTACATGTAGCAAAGCACTCAGTCAATGTTCCTAATATTTATTTTCTGTCTTTATCCCCTGGGGACAGTAACAAAAATGTTAACTGCCTAGTGTGTAAAATAATGCTTATTAGTTTTGAATTGCCTTCTTTTAAGATTCAGAGGAAGCCCCAAATTCAACTCTAGCAAGATTCAGTGAGCAAATCTTGAGTTCAGTTTGTCCATAGGCTTACAATTTTTAGTGATTTCAATTTTGACCCCCTGCAGTTTCCATCTTTATTAATTCAAGACTTAAAATTTGTGGTCTGTCTTTTTTCAGCTGCTACTTGAATATTTTAGTTTTTTTTCCTCTGAATTGTTTCCTAACTGATTTCTAGGCTATAAGAAATAGGACTACTCAAGAAAGTTCATTTATAGAAGAACAGGCTATTCCATTTTGTTTCGAATACTTTACAAAATATGTTTTGGCCCTGTTAGCCCATTGTATTTATGAGCTTAATGTGCTGTGACGTTGCATTCTTGTTTGTTAAAAATTAAGGATTTGTTAAAAATTTAAGCTGCAGATACAGGACTACAATGTAAAGGAAAAAGGTTAATTGCAAATTTTAGGTTTCCTTGATCTGATTCTCTCTAATACTAAAATTAAGTTGAACTGAATGGCACCAGAAAATGTAATCGGCCACACCAGGAGATTTTATCAAGACAGAAAGCATTGTTCTCCTAACCAGCACCTTTTTGGAAAGCTTATCAAATTTAGTATTACTTTCACATACCTTAGAGTCAATCCATTATCCAGCACACAAATGGAACAGAATTTAAAATGGCTTTCTGCTCACTGGTTTGGGAAAGTGTGCACTACTAATTCATATATACTAATTCATATGCTGAGATGTACTAAATAAAGTATTAATAGCATAATACTTTGGCTAAATGTCAAAGTCTTTTGTGGCTGAAAATTTCTCAATCAAAAGCTGTGTATAAAACCAAATCATTTGATTTTTGTGCTTTTACCCTGAACCCAAGAAATTTGATTTCCAAAATGTCAACATGTGCTTTTGCCCTTGAAGCATTCACATTCTAGCCTGTCGTTCACCACTTTGAACAGCAAGGTTTGGCGGGGTGGGGCGGGCTTGGTGCGTGGTGTGCGGTAGCCCGGGTCTGTGTCCCTGGTGCAGTGAGCAACAGACCTGGACACTCTGGTGTGTACCTTCTACAGCCACACCACTGGCCTTTCCCTCCTGTCTCCCCTGAGAGGCCTGTTTGGGTAAGAAGAGATAATGGGTTGCCTGTTTTCGCTTTCAAAGAAAACCGGAAAGCCTTTGGACCAATAATTCTGCCACCCCTTTAGAGTGCTGAATTTCTTCAAAGGAAGCCTGAGTGGAATGCTGTACTCTTCACCCTGAGGCTATCCAGTCTGTTGCTGGCTGCTCACAAATAGAGCTACCAGTTTCCACTGAAAAAGATCTTTAGTTATTTTAAGCAAAGGACATCAGAAGGAAAAATAGGTTTCCACCTCATTCTTCCATCAGGCATTTTCCTGCCCTATATACTAATCCCCACAGATATTTGCCATGAAAAAATTTATTTATTGCTCCAAGTGCCAACCCCCAAGTGTTAGCATTGTGCAGCCAAACATTCTGTTTGCATTGGTATTAGATTTACTGGTTCAGGGACTGTGGCAAGTACAAATCAGATTTTTGTCCAGAAGTGTGTGTGTGTGTGTGTGTGTGTGTGTGTCTGTCTGTCTGTGTGTGTCTGTAACTCTTGAGAGAATTACAAGGCAACCTGCGAGGATGCTGAAATATTTGGTCAGGTTTTCTTTCAGTGAAGAGAGGTGTATAAGACACCCTGACAATGAGCAGCAATTAACAGTGCATTACTTTCTGGAAAAGACTTGAAGTCGGCTGCCCTACAGGTCAGAGTCAATAAAGACTGAGTTACTAACAATAGCCTTTCTCTCGCTAAAGCCTTGGACTTAACCCTAACTTCATCAGACCAGAGAATAAGAGAATAATGTGAACAATAGGAGTCTTGGAGGTTGACTTGGGCCTAATGCACAGAGGCAGTAAAAGCTGTCAGAGAGCGTGATTGATTGGCTCACACGCCTTAGTCCCCAGTGCGAAGCACTAATGTTCCTGCCTCTTCTGAGAGGGCTGATGTGCCACCTGGGGTCAGAACTTATCAGCCTGTGGGGCTAATGTTTCAGACGAGGCCAAAGTGCAGTCAATAATTTATACGGAAATTTGTGCTCAGATTCGCAAGGAAAGCAGGTTTTGACTTGAATTCCTTCTCAGCCATCCAAGAAAGAAGTCAGAGCCAACTTCAGATCTTCCTGCTAACATCGCTGCTGTGTATATTAATAATACTTAAGACAAATGTTAATTGAAGAAGATAATTTAAGTAATCATGAAATATTTATTTAGCAGTTAACATTTGGAGCCAAATTTCAGGAGTTTCGGAATTGATCGGTGAAATGGGGAAAGGAAACAGCAGCGATTTTGAATTCATGAAAAAACAAAATCACCTCTAGAATGTAATAACCAGGTCAGGTTAAATCAGAGTGGCTTCAGGAACTATTAAGTGTCCATGGGGAGCATCGGTTTACAGGCCCTGAAATTGAGGTTCATGGTACTGACAACATGGAGAGAAATGTTAGGTGATATCAAGGACTGGAAGAGACACAAATATCGGAGAGGAATTAGATTTCAGTTAGATGCCTTGAACTCTTCATCCTGCTTGCAGAGAACGGTTAGCTGGCTGTGTGTGACTGTGTGTGTACAGACAATCTCCGTGTCTGTGTAAACACACGTATTTACACACAGAACATATAGAAATAGACAGTAAAGCAGTGACACCGAGCAGGCTGGTCAATCAATAACCAGCTAAGTTTTGTTCTGCTCCAGCAAAATGACGACTTTGCTCCAGTAAGTGCTAACAAAGGCCCTTTTACCTTCCCTGTGCTGGAGGAGAGCACTATTAGTCACACTTCATTAGGCTTGTTTACAGAAAAGAGCTGGTCTCTAAGCCCGTTATTGAAATACTTGTAACTCTGTGGGGCTTTTTTTTTTTTTTTTCTTCCCTGAAAGATAAGAACTTTGGAATGTGGAATGGGGGAGGGTGGGAAGGCAGCCTCTGAGTGCTGTCAAGAACACTGGTGGGTTCAGGTGGGGACTGGAAAGATGAGTTCACGTTTAACCTGCTCCGTCCATCTGCATCCCCGGAGCCTTGCTGCAGTCTCATTTCTGTTGTCACGGTACTGGGGAGCTTTAATTTTGCCTTTTGTCATTTAGACAAATGTCAGGCATTCAGTTAGCTGTAGCTGTTCCTGAAAACATGAAATGAGGTTTCCCTACCCTGAAATAGTCCAGAGATGAGGCTTCAGTGATTTAGAACTGCATTTCTCAGTTGACTTTACTATTGAGTAGTCAGAGGAAATGTTTGCTTTAAACAATGGATGGGTTAGGAAAGATAACTTTTACATCGGTTGAAATTGGTAGTGGGTATAGAAATAATAAAAGAAGTCCCTCAGGTTGGAATTGGTAGCCCTTAAGATTAAAGACAGATAGGCCACCTTTATAGTAAGCCCGGTCACCAGCAATGTGGGATAATTAGTGCAGATACGCATAACTGAGTTTGCTTCACCTGGAAGGAATGCGGGAGGGCTTGCTGCCACATTTCTGAGTGTAGAATTCACAGCATTTTGGCATCTCCCTCCCTTCTTCAGCTTATGACCTGGGTGAGTTACAGGGGAGTTTAAAAGATGAGGACGCCATAGTACATATGCTGAGTGGCTTCTTTATGCTCATGTTAACTGCTTTACATAAATCACATCTTATTTAATATTCATATTATTCCCATTTTATAGATGAGGGAACTGAGGCTCAGGGAGGTTTAGGTCAGCTCAAGATGAAGCAGCTACAAAGCTGACTGTGAACAGGCGGGTCTGCCTCTGTCTCCAGAGACATGCTTTCAGGGTGCTGCATTTGACGACCACTGTTTATTTGTTCTTCATTCCTACTCCTCGGAAATGACTGCAGACTGAACTTGATTAGAGTTCATCCTTTCGGCTTTCCCTATTGCACTCTGAACCTGAGCCCCATGCTGTGGCTTATCTACCAGAGTGTGGTAACTACTTCCCACACTGCCTGCAGGGCATGGCCACCTCCAGGAAGAACAGGGAGGTTCACCAACAACAGAAGCCTCATTCACCCTGTCTCCAAAGGTGAAACTGAGTCTGGTTTCTCTGACATTCATATTCCTTGTTTCTTTTCTAGATTTGCAAAGTAGGTGGCTTTTTGGTGCCACACAAAATGTCCCCCTTTGTGTGCCATCTACATGCAGATCCCTCCCATTCACACACACAGAGTTAAGAGAGGCAGTTCTTCTGTTTTCTGCTGCTGTTGTAAACTGCTATTTTAAATTTCAGTGAGTGGAATAATAGCAGAGTGATCATCTCCAGTAAATGTTGTTGGCCTTTGTAAAGAATAGCTTGTTCAGAGGTTTTATGATTTACAGAGGACACAGCTGGTGGCCAGCAGAGCGGTAGGAATGTGTGCTCTCCTGGGCCCGGTATAGCTAGAGATGAAACGGGCCCAGAGCTGGCACAAAAGCAAATAAGCGCTCTGACTTTAAATAAAGCATCATAATTTATAGGAAGCCTTGCTCTTCAATCCCAGTGAGACACATGGATCAGTAGCAGCTTTTTGATGTGGAGCATAATTGTCAATTGGTTCCCACTGTCTCCTTATAGCTCAAGGACTGGGGATGGTAAGAAATTACTTTAAGACACAATCCTATAATCTACAGTTGTATTACACATATTTTGACAAGCAATTCAATAGCATTTAAACCTGGAATTCTGCAAATCACCCATGACCTACTGATCTACAAGAGGTGGTGGGTTTGTGAGGAAAACTAGGCGATGAAAGGTGTTCGGAAGACGATAGCTCCTATTCCCTTTTCCTTGCCTATCCCTCCCCACGAGGCATGAGATTTTTCATTCTTACATTTTATTTCCTTTGCATCTTTCAGTTTCATTCATCTTGGTAATTACTCTGCCTTCCTGCCTGCTCCTCCTTCTTCTGCTCCTGCCACTGGGGAAAAATTGGGCAAGAAACAGACTATGCTGCCAGATACAGAAAATAGGGAAGTGGCAGATAGCTGTTAATGACTTTTCAAATTCAGAGCGTTTTACACCCTTCTACCCCGTTTTGGTCCTCAGAGTACTCTGTTTTTTGGTGAGTGGCATGGAGGGGGAGTTTTTGCCTGAAGGATGATTTATTTTTGTCTGGTTTTGCTGTTCTTTTTACCTGTTTTTTCTAGTTGAAATAATGGCATTGCGGAGAGCTTGGGTATCTGAGTCGTTAACTTAAAAAAAAAAAAATCCTGTAATTAATATTAAGTGCAGGAAAGGACTGGGACCAATGATTCGAAAGGCTGCATTCTTTCAGTTGCTTATCTTCAGTGACATCCTGAGTCTGACAGTGGTAGTGAGTGAAAGCTGTTTCCCTCTCATTTTGGGACACCCTGGCCTCCGTGCTATGTGCCCAGGGCCACTTGTAATAGCTGTCTCCTAAAATAACACTCTTAGGAAAGGAATGACCATTAGGGGTTAATACCATAAGATCTGTGTCATTATTACGGCTCATAGTAGGCCTAGTTGAATAATTACAAAACACCTTTCCCAAACTTTTTAACACTTTTACTTAAAGGAAGAAAAATATGTCTTCACAAGCTAATGATACAAGCTTGTGAGACTGGATTGGGGGAGGGGAGTCAATTCTGTTACAGTGGGCATTGAACCTTTGTCTTCCCACGAAGAGAGGGAGGAGGAAGAGGAGAAAGAATTCTGCTACTCTAATGAGGAAATTTGGCTTTAAAAAAGGAGGGGGTGTGAGAAACCTGCCCCACACGAGAAATCATCATCCAAACTAATCAGATTTCAGACCAACCAGTGGTGCCTGACAAGGAGCAGGAGAAAAATTAAATTTCAGACTTGGCATTAGAAATCAGAGTGATGCTGTTGCTTAGTTTGGTGGCACTAGGCCTCAGAGGAGGCAGCTACCTACTAGGAAGTTTCAAGACGAGATAAAACCCCTTGGTACAAATGTATACAGACACACACTCTATACATGTACGTATTCAGTGTATGCATTTGAATTGCTCCAAATGTCTGACTCGGAAGACTGTATTTTTTTGTTTGATTCCATCTTCCTGTCCTTCTTTGTCCCTTGCATCAGGCTGTGTGTTGACTGAGCCCTGAGGGACCACAGCATGAAGACCATACCTTTTGGGGTACAGGGGGTGGCTCTTGATGCATCCCAGTTAAATATCTGACTTGCTGACCTTGTTGAAGCAAGCTCAGGAGTCTTGTCCTCTTCCCTCCTCCCCCAACACTATCACCTCAAACTTGTTATGCCTGCCTGCCCCCAAAGTAGGGACTCTGTGAACCTTAGCAGAAACTAGCAGAGGAACAGCCTACACAATAAGGGGTACATATTGTGTATGAATGGTGCCGTACATATATTTTATTTTATTTTAAAGCTGGCCTCAAGTCATCAAGGGCAATGTTGCTTTAGGATATGCATGTTTGCCTAACTTAAAAGCAAATATTTTTGTTACTCATCAAAATTTCTGATTAAAAATTACTTTCTAAAGATCTTCATGTGATTTTTTTTTGTTTAATGATGCTCTTTGTTATCTAAAATGTCTATAATTACACCTGTGACATTTTATAACTAGGACACTTGCTTGGTAGAACATATGTTTTGATTATTTAACAGAAGTAAAGCATGTCTTTCCACAGTAAACATTAATTGATCTCTAACGATCTGTTTTTTTTTGGTTTTTTGTTTGTTTGTTTGAGACGGAGTCTCGCTCTGTTGCCCAGGCTGGACTGCAGTGGTGCGATCTCCGCCCACTACAAGCTCTGCCTTCCGGGTTCACGCCATTCTCCTGCCTTAGCCTCCCGAGTAGCTGGGACTACAGGTGCCCACCACCAAGCCCAGCTAATTATTATTATTATTTTTTGTATTTTTTAGTAGAGACGGAGTTTCACCATGTTAGCCAGGATGGTCTCGATCTCCTGACCTCGTGATCTGTCCTCCTTGGCCTCCCAAAGTGCTGGGATTACAGGCATGAGCCACTGCACCCAGCCTCTAATGATCTGTTTTGATTTAGTATTTTGTTTCATGTTATATCTTGGGCCCTCTGAGTTTTCACTGATGCTTAAACTTGGTCAGTGAAAATATTGTCACCATCTACATGTGCAGTGCAGCCTCCCATGTGAACGTATGGGACAGCATTTTAGTGTTACCAGTGGTGCCTTATTAAAGTCTTATTTCTGCTCCCTTTTCTTACAAGACTCCTTAACAAGCCATTGTATCTTCTAGAAGTGGGAAAGGATAATGTTACTAGGGAAGCAAGATAAAAGCAGCTAGGGCTTCTTTTAGCTGACCAGTCAACTGGATATTGACCACCTGTCTTCATGGGAAAGAAATAGATGGCAGTGAATAAGCGAGAGTCTAGTTTTCCAAGAAGCTCAATGATTTTCCCAAATCAATACAGCTCATCAGGCCTCAGAACAAAGGCTGCGAGGGAGGTGACAGTGATGGAAGTGGCTCTGTGTTCTTTTGTGTATTAAACCATAAGGCCCATGGGGAAACAAGGTTTCTTTAGCTGTGTTGTGTGTGTGTGTGTGTGTGTGTGTGTGTTTAGGGCTTATTCTGTGTATTTAAGGGGGAAATCCTTTCCATTTTTTTTTAAAAAAGGATCTCCATAGATTGTATACCAATGATCAAATGTACTTTTGAAAGAGGTAAGTACAGTCAAGTAAGAAAGACTATCATGTTTTAAAATGCAGAGTAGAACAGCAGTTTTCCATTGCTTTTTGATATTGCTTAAGGTTTCATCTTTTGTTGTTGTTCTATATGGATTGGGTTTAGATGAACCAACAAAAAGTCTGTGTTCAGATTAACCTCTGGCAAATCAAGACTCATAACTACCCTCCCATAAACAAACCCTGTTCCTAATGCCCTGAAAATAACACCAACTCCTGATAGGAATGCTCAACTGTCACCTGAGAGGTTAACATTAACGCAGATAGAGTGATGCCAACATATTCCAGCTGCTGACAGAGAAGATCTATCCAAACCAGCAATTCTTAGTCCTTCAGTCCTTTAATCTTTAAGCTCACTGTGCTTTCATAAAGTAGTACATTAACACCAGAGCAGTGTGTCTCTGGGGTTTATGACTGGGGTGGCGGCACACTAGGGCATAAAGTGTTTCATTACACTTCCTTTTGTTAGTACTGCCCTATCTCCCAAGCTCCATTGCCATACACTATTTGTTCAGATAAAGCCCTATGTTCAGGGTGACTAATCGCAGCACTGTGTTCCAGATGGTTTGATTACAGGATGTGGTTAAAGTGACTCTTCAAACATTCAGCCCAGCAGTAGGGCTCTTTAAAAAAAACATACTGCATTTTATGATCATGTGACAACACTTACTTTTCCTGTCCTAGTGCTCTATATATACTTGGCACAGGTAATGGGAAAGTCCCTATGATTTTTGGCTGGCAGGTATTTTATGAGCAACCTTAGTTGTACATTTTAAATTTTCCCAAATAATTACATTTGAAGAAGGATCTGTCTGAAGGTTATAAGCTCCGAGGCTGGAACAGCGAAGCTTGTACTATACAAGATTCAGCTTTTAAAAAGTACCAGTATTGAATTACCACAGAGTGACAACAACAAAATAATGGGGGCAGAGAGTCCTGAACAAAGAAATGGTGATAAATCATACCTTGTACAATAGTTACATTGTGTAAAACTGTAGGGTAATATGATATCTGAAATATATGAATTTTATCCTGTACTCATGAAATCAGCATATTGTGATATTTTGTCCCTAATGTTTCACTAGAAAAAATATATATAAAAGGAAAGACATGTGTAAACTTTCTTTTTTAAAGGCATGTGGCATGAATGGGTTACCATTTGGTGTTATTCGAATGAGGTTTCTGTTTTCTGCCTGGGTGCACATCAAATCCATCCAGATGTGGTAGTCTGAGAGAGTTCAAAAAAACTTCTGTCTGATTCCAAACTCAGCATTTGCAATGCTTGGCAAAGACTTCTGTCCCGGGGATGAGGCACTTTAAAGACTCTGAAACAGTCTTTAAACTCAATACAAACAGAATTAAGTCGATCCACTGGGAAATCAGGCATTTGCCCCGTTCTTGAGGAAACAGCTTCACAAATACCAGAAATAATAATTCATAAACCACATTTATAACATCTTGGGAGCAAAGCCTCTCCACAGAGAATGTCTATCATCTCTAAAACTAGTGGGAGATTATGCTTATTGAAAAAGTATGGTAGTTAGCATTAAAAGGAAGTCACTGAGTAGGATTCAGTCTAGACTGTCTCTCGTCAGTCCCTGCGTAGTTAGTTCCTAGGTGTTTAATGATTCTCACTATTAGGTAACCACCGTGCCGCCAGGGGTTGTGGGTGCAGACACTGCTCCTATTTTCAAGGAGTGTCATCTAGTTGGAAGAGATAGGCATACTGTGTATACGAGCAGAGTAAAATATTATGGGGGCCATGTATTACAATAGGACAAATAGCCTCAAGTTCATACCTGGGAGGTTCTCCTTGTCATTCAGGATCCCAGATGAAGGAGACTCTGCCACCTTCATCCTGAGAGCTTCGAGATCACAATAACCATTTCCATTGCAGCCAGACAGAAAGGGATGAGAGGTTCTTATGGGCCAGGCCTGGAAGTGGCCCACATTGATCAGGTCTCTCACTTGCTTTCCACAGGACTCAGTCACATGACCGCATCAGACTGATAGGGAGGATGAGAAGGAGTCTAGTTGTGGGCTCAGAAAGGGGAGGGAAACATGGCTTGTAAGTTTCCATCAGGGCAAGGACTGTGTATGCAGTGCTGTGGGGATCCAGGAGAGAATGGCCGTCTTTTGGCCGTGTGCCTGGTATGTGTGTGTCTAGGGCAAGGATTCACAGAAGTGAGAACCTTTGCATTTGTCTCCATTTCTTTCTCATTCATTAGGAACTTTAACTTTCCCTAGGGATTTGGACTAAGGCGTCTTCAAGGTTTCGTTCAGGGGAATTAAAAGTGTGACATGAAGAATGGTTGAAGAAACTTGTTTAGGCTGGAGAGTAAAGGAGAGATAGAGGCTGGATGTGGTGGGTCACACTGTAATCCCAGCATTTTGGGGGGCTGAGGGGGGAGGATCGCTTGAGGCCAGCAGTTCAAGACCACCCTGCGCAAAATACCGAGAGCCCATCTCATTAGAAAAAAAAAAAAATAGGAAAAAAAAAAAAGAGAGAGAGAGAGTGAGCAGAAGGTGAGGAGAATGCCAACATGGTCATTATCCTTGCCTGGATGAAAGGCTGTTGAGTAGATGATGGGTGGACTGCATCTGCAGGGTATCAGGAGGCACAGCCAGGACCAAGGTATTCAAAGACCAATTTAGTTTAACACAAGGAACAACTTTTTAACAAGAGGGCTGGAAAATAACTAGGCTGGGTGGGTGCTGGTGAAATCTTCTATCAGTGATGAAGCTGGAGGGAAAAGGGACACACACACACACACACACACACACACACAAAGTCCTGAGGGTGTTGCACCAACAGTGCAGTTGGCTTCCTGGTCTCATAGCTATTGCACCCTTGGAACTTTGGCCCATCATGGTTCTCTACGCCTCTTAGTACCCTGCAAGCTTTAGGCTTCTATTCCTATTGCCAATTCTCTGGAACTTCCATATTTCTCATTCAGATTCCCAACATAAGCCCCTGTTGGGCTGGCTGCCTTTGCTCCAGGTGCCCATCACTGGTCCAGTCAGATGGGAGCAGGGTTAGGATCACTGGTCTAGGTGGGGGCACCATGAACGTGAAATCCAGGGTCTAGCCTGATGTGATAGCGTAAGAGGCCTACTGTAAAACTGCAGGTAATAGACAGAACTATACTTCCACTTGTGCATCACGGTGTATGCCTGTGTCCTGTTCTTTTCATGCACAGACTCGTGAAGTGCAGAGTTTGGATGGAGTTCCAAGTAAAACATGGTTGATTCCATAGCACCAAATAGGCACCTATTGTGTACCCTGTAGACACACACAGTAAGTGTTGAGCTTGACGTCTTCCTGGAAACCCTTTACAAAGGGACATAACCGAACACTGACTGAAATCCTTATGAGGTCTCAGGCTTTTTTGGCTTGAGGAAGTAACAGGCTCAGGTTTTATAATAAAGACCTTGTTCTTATTAAATGTTCTGTAGGTAATAGGCCTTTGGGGGCAGCATCTCAGACAAAGTATTAACAATACAAAGAAGAAACCTGTGTGTGGTCAGCACACTCTCAAACTATCCATTGTACTCTTCTTCAGCTGTATTCTTTATTAGTAATAAGCCTCAGATATTTTTCAAGTATAACATGTTACAGGGCATTAGCTCTCTGACACAGACCAGGCCCAGTCCATGGGTGGAAAGGGGAGAATGATAAACCTGGTAGAATACTTGAATATAAAGATGAAAAGTACCTTTATAGAGCGTCCCCAACACCTAGCTCACAGGCTAGATGTTTGAGTAAGTGTGCCTGAAAAGAAATGAATCTTTCTGGAGTAAATGTACACTTATTTCCAATTTATATGTGAGAAATAGAACTTTATGCCCAGATTTATAAATTCAAATTTGCACTTTTAAAGAACTGATTCTCATCATGGGCGTTTATGCCTTCAGTAAGTGTAGTCTGTTTTATATGACTGTGGGTTACAAAATGTTCAAGATTTTGAGATTTCAGCAAAATGACAAATCATTTACATGTTTTAGAACTTAAACACCACCTTTATACTTGGCCCTTCACAATGGGGTGTTGTCTAAACATAGACCTTCTTACAGAGAAACAGTACACTGTGTGGTTTATATGAGAAACATTCCTTAAGCCTTCATTCCAATATAGAGTGGCAGATTTGGCTGTGTAAACATGTGCCTGTATATATTCAGATGTGAATTGTAGGCAGATTTAAATACTCTGTGGCATTGTGAAGCGGCTCGTACGTATAAAGAAAGATAAACACAAGCACACATATTTAATTAGTACTGCTTGATGGAGACTGTTCAAATTCTCCTTGGGTGTAAAGCATTAAAACAAATTTTAGCATTTTAAATACGGAGTGCTTCTGGAAAAATAAGAGTGACTTATTTAGGTCCTTTGAAGTTGAAAATGGACTTTTCTTTCCAGGACTTTATTCCTTCCAAGTGCAAATAACAACGGCATCACTTATACCTCAATAAGAGGTATGGCTTCCAGAAAGAGCAGCAGAAAGAGCAGCTTCCAGAAAGAGCAGCAGGAGATGTGAATAATTTTACAGTGAGGAAGTTGCAACTGCAGATTAGCCTTTGTGACAGCTTCAACCTGTGGCCCCAGATAACCAGTGATTAATTGCCTGCCCTGGGTCCCTTCCCTTTTTCCGGCTCCAGGTTTCCCTTGAGCTTGTTTTGAGAAGGTGAATTCCGTTCTGAGGGTTCTGCGTGGGCCGGCGTGCTGTGTGGAGCCGCGTGCTGTGGGGAGCGCAGCACGGTCACACAGACCGAAGCTTTCACGGCACGACCGGGCTCGTTAATGCGAATGAGCCTGTGTCCCGCGTGCGCCGAGGGAGCCGAGCAATGCGGGCGGCCCTCTCGCCCCGCA
>NW_012119821.1:11971076-11996444 GCF_000951035.1 Colobus angolensis palliatus | reverse complement strand
CGTGCTGCGGGCGGCCGCCTCGTCCCAGCCAATCGGACGCGAGTGCTCGCAGCGGGCGCCGGCCAATCCGCGGCCAGCGTTCGCTGGAAACGCGAAACCCTTAGGGGAAAAGCAATAACAAAAGCCTTTCACTGCAGACAAATGTTAAGTGTCTGTGCAGACTTTTCCTGTTTTTAATTTTATTACTGCAAGAATGGAGGGTTTGTTGTTTCTTTCATGTTTCCTTTCAAGCAATTTTAATTATACATTTGTGCTACATCAGGGACTCTGGAACGCAGTGATTCAGCCTATTGGATCTAAAGCGAAAATGCAGTAACCTTCTGGCAATACAGATATATCCTTGCACTGTAAATATAGCTGACATGCTAAAGAATTTTAAGCAGCTGCAAAAGTCTTTGACACCACACACAGTGCCCCAGAGAGCAGATGATGAGAAAACCAGCTCAGTCTTCCCCTTCGCCTCCTCTCCCACTCCCTCCCCTTTCCTGAAGGGATGTGCTCATAAAGAATCCTTTCCTCCGATTGTTCTGTCTTGTACAAATTTTGACCAAATGCCTAATTGCCATGGATTCTCATCGCAATATGAAATTTTATACTCAATGGTTTAAAAAAAAAAAATGTCCTGAGGGAATTACATTGGAATCAGCTATGATTTGAGGAAATACTTGCTTTGCTCCATCCTAGCCTTTCCCCTGCTTAGCCTATTGCTACAATAGACTGAATTAACACTGAGTAAATAATTCAGCTGTTGCCTAAGTAATAGCAACATAGACCATATGGGAAACAATTTTAAAATCTCCTTTTGAGACTTTGGAAAGAAATCGTTCTCCAGCGCGCTGTGGGGGGCTGCGTCCCAACCATTCAAATATGTTACCCGCTGTTAAAAGGTTCCCAAGGAAATGAGTCTTACCTTGTGAGGTTTCCCTTACCATAAAGGAACCCAGTAAAGGTTTTCTGTAAAATTCACAATGGCAATGGTCATGCAAGTGAGCAAACTAGCTAGAAATAGACTTTGACTAATGTCTTCTGGTGCTTCCAAGAAAGACTAGGGGTAGATGCAGAAGGAAAACAAAGGCTCAATTAAATATTTTATGTCTTTACCCTGAAAGTTTATGTATGTCTCAAAATCAAAGTTCTATTAAAATATGCTTTAAAGAAGTGGTTTTTTTTTTAATTTGACATTTGTCCTCTCAGAAATAAAGAGGATATTATATTTTGTTTCTCTGTGGCATTTGGTATACTAAGCACACTGAAGTTTAGTAATTCACAGATGCAGTGCTAAATTAAATTGTCTGTCTGAAAAGCAGTTGGAAAAAGCAGAATGGCTTGCAGGAAACAAGTGTGTTAGTTTTGAGATTTCTTTTCTAATCCTCTGAGGCAAATGCTTACCAAAGTTGATTCCAAAGATAACCCCAAGAGTAAATCTATTGTGCACATTTATTTTCTTAAGAGGGCTATTTTAGGAGTCCTTAATATGAAACGAGACCAAACACTGAAACAGATATGGTACCCAGGCTGATTATTGTCTGACAAAGTCAAAGAGGGGAGGATTAGGAAAGTGAAATAATAGTTGATTGTCTGCTATCTGGACTCTTAAGTCCCTACTCTCCTCTCTATGCCTATTTTTATGCACCTGCATAATTTTTTTCTTAATAAAAATCACCATCATTTTATATTGTTGAATTGGAAACAAAACCGATTCCTTTCAGTCACCCTCTGGTTTAAGCACTGGTAACTGGCGCTAGTTTATGTTGGCTGCTTGCCAAACGAAAGCAATTATGTGTAATAATAGAAAAATTAAGAGGTGAGTGTTGCTGTTTTACAGCAGGACATGGCAAAAACCATTTCCTTCTGTCAGCAGTATCTTGATTACACTCTCACACACAGTCTCACCCTTTTGTACCACGTGCGCACGCGCACGAATGCGCAACACACATTATTTCCTGTGGGTTTTAACTTGAGGTCACTGAAACCAGAAAGAGGAAGAATGCAAACCACAGCTTTTGAAAGCAAATGAGAATAGAACTTTGCTGTCAAAAAAAAAAAAAAAAAGAAAGAAAGAAAGAATGAATAAGTGAACTGGAAATAATAGTAATCAGTGGTAACTATGATCCTTTTCCATCCCCCGCCTCCTGCAGGTGTCCTAGTGGTCAATGTCACGTGGAGGAACAAAACGTACGTGGGAACCCTATTGGACTGCACCAAGCACGACTGGGCCCCTCCCAGGTAGGAGCAAGGCCTTTTATTTCTCTCCTTCCCCCATCCTCTCTTTGCAGGGAAACTATAGAGAGAGATTCATAATACATAAAAGTGTGCCTGTAATTGAAACCAGGCAAAGGCGAAATGAGCAATTTAGGACTGAAAGCAGTAAAATGCAGACGCTAGACTTCTTTTCTGTCAGAAGATCTCTGCTCCCCACCCCTTCTCTCCTGTCTTCGTTTTCATTTTTTTCTCAAAGTGGGAATTTGAACTGGATTGGAAGCTAGCTACTTGAGCTGTTTTTCTTTGGTTTTTCTGAGGAAGACTATAAGCCGTTGGTAGCCTGTTCTTTTGCAGGTGTCGGAAATTGTCAGTCTTTTCCTTGACTGGACCCAGCCCTTAAGCTACTGGAGTGTTGACTCCTCTTTGCTGCATTGTGTACTTTGTGATTTCACTTGGCTGTTTTGGGGATGCTCATTTTCACATCTGTTGCTTGCTTCCATAGGTTTTGTGAGTCACCGACAAGTGACCTGGAGATGAGAGGGGGCCGGGGCAGAGGGAAGAGAGCAAGGTCTGCTGCTGCTGCTGCCCCGGGCTCTGAGGCCAGCTTCACGGAGTCCAGAGGGCTGCAGAACAAGAACAGAGGGGGGGCCAATGGGAAAGGGAGGCGGGGCAGCCTCAATGCCAGCGGACGAAGGACACCCCCAAATTGTGCTGCTGAGGACATCAAAGCCAGCCCTTCCTCCACCAACAAAAGGAAAAACAAGCCTCCAATGGAGCTGGACCTGAACTCCAGCTCTGAGGACAATAAGCCTGGGAAGCGTGTCCGCACAAATTCCAGAAGCACTCCCACTACCCCTCAAGGGAAACCAGAGACTACTTTTTTGGACCAAGGCTGCTCTTCTCCAGTGTTAATCGACTGTCCCCACCCGAACTGCAACAAAAAGTACAAGCACATTAATGGCCTGAGGTACCACCAGGCTCATGCACACTTAGACCCAGAAAACAAGCTGGAGTTCGAGCCTGACAGTGAGGACAAGATCTCGGACTGCGAGGAAGCATTGAGTAATGTGGCACTTGAATGCAGTGAGCCAAGCACAAGTGTATCTGCTTATGACCAGGTGAAGGCACCGGCATCCCCTGGTGCTGGAAACCCACCTGGGACCCCAAAGGGAAAGAGAGAGCTGATGAGCAATGGCCCAGGTTCCATTATTGGTGCTAAAGCTGGGAAGAATTCTGGCAAAAAGAAGGGCCTTAACAATGAACTCAACAACCTTCCAGTAATCTCCAACATGACGGCTGCGTTAGACAGTTGCTCAGCAGCAGACGGCAGTTTGGCTGCTGAGATGCCTAAGCTGGAAGCAGAAGGATTAATTGACAAGAAAAGTTTAGGAGATAAAGAAAAGGGCAAAAAAGCTAACAACTGCAAAATGGACAAAAACCTCTCTAAACTGAAAAGTGCCCGGCCCATTGCCCCTGCCCCAGCCCCCACTCCGCCACAGCTAATCGCTATACCCACTGCAACCTTTACAACCACCACCACTGGGACAATACCCGGACTGCCCTCCCTCACAACAACTGTTGTTCAGGCTACACCAAAGAGTCCTCCGTTAAAACCCATTCAACCAAAGCCCACGATTATGGGAGAGCCCATCACCGTGAACCCAGCTCTGGTGTCACTCAAAGACAAAAAGAAAAAGGAGAAGCGAAAGCTAAAGGACAAAGAAGGGAAAGAGACGGGAAGCCCAAAAATGGATGCCAAGCTGGGGAAACTAGAGGACTCCAAGGGGGCCAGCAAAGATTTACCTGGGCATTTTTTAAAGGATCATCTCAACAAGAATGAAGGACTGGCAAATGGACTGTCCGAGTCTCAGGAGAGCCGCATGGCCAGTATCAAAGCTGAGGCCGATAAGGTTTACACTTTCACAGACAACGCTCCCAGCCCTTCCATAGGGAGCGCCTCGAGGATGGAATGCAGCACTTTGGTGAACGGGCAGGCACCAATCGCACCTCTGCATGTGTTGACCCAGAATGGGGCAGAGAGTTCAGCTGCAAAGACAAGCAGCCCGGCCTATTCAGACATATCCGATGCTGCTGACGATGGTGGTTCCGACAGCAGGTCGGAGGGCATGAGATCAAAGGCCAGTTCCCCATCGGATATTATTTCTAGTAAGGACAGTGTGGTAAAAGGGCATTCTTCAACTACAGCACAATCATCTCAACTGAAAGAATCCCATTCTCCCTATTACCATGGCTATGATCCTTATTATTCTCCAAGTTACATGCACCCTGGGCAGGTCGGCGCCCCTGCAGCTGGAAATAGTGGGAGCACGCAGGGAATGAAGATCAAGAAGGAGTCTGAGGAAGATGCTGAAAAGAAAGACAAGGCAGAGCAGTTAGATTCTAAGAAAGTGGACCACAATTCTGCATCCTTACAGCCTCAGCACCAATCGGTGATCACACAAAGACATCCTGCCCTGGCTCAGTCACTTTATTATGGCCAGTATGCCTATGGACTTTATATGGACCAGAAGTCTCTGATGGCCACCAGCCCTGCCTATAGACAGCAATATGAGAAGTACTATGAGGACCAGAGGCTGGCAGAGCAGAAAATGGCCCAGACTGGGAGAGGAGACTGTGAAAGGAAAAGCGAGCTCCCCTTGAAAGAGCTGGGCAAGGAGGAAACTAAACAGAAAAACATGCCATCGGCCACAATCTCAAAAGCTCCCTCTACTCCGGAGCCTAACAAAAACCATTCTAAACTAGGGCCATCAGTGCCTAATAAAACTGAGGAGACAGGTAAATCACAGCTTCTCTCCAGTCACCAGCAGCAGCTTCAGGCCGACAGCTTCAAAGCTAAGCAGATGGAAAACCACCAGCTTATTAAGGAGGCTGTAGAAATGAAGTCTGTCATGGACTCTATGAAGCAGACAGGTGTAGACCCAACCTCGAGATTTAAACAAGTAAGATTGTGGAGCGTGGCCCCAACAGGGACAGAGCAGTCTGAGACTTGTATTATACATGTCTGGGCTTGATCTGGTTAGACTTCTGACACAGGAAAGAAACCCACATTAGTTTTTTCCTCTGCTCTTGAAAAATATTTTAAGATTCTCAGGAGTTACTATGTAGCTCTAAAATGTGCATTATCACTATTTTCTTGTCATGTTGTATAGTAAAAGGAACTGTGAACATGTGCTTTGCAGCCACTGGCTTGCTCTGTGACTCTGATGAGGTCCCTTAATTTCTTCCTTTCTTTTTTTTTCTTTTTTCTTTTTCTTTTTCTTTTCTTCTCTTTTTCTTTTTTTTGAGGCAGAATCTCGTTCTGTCGCCCAAGCTGGAGTGCAGTGGCGTGATCTTGGCTCACTGCAACCTCCGCCTCCCGGGTTCAAGCGATTCTCCTGCCCCAGCCTCCTGAGTAGCTGGAACTACAAGCGTGTGCCACCACCCCCGGCTAATTTTTTGTATTTTTTTAGTACAGATGGGATTTCACCATGTTAGCCAGGATGGTCTCGATCTCCTGACCTCGTGATCTGCCCACGCTGGCCTCCCAAAGTGCTGGGATTACAGGCGTGAGCCACCGTGCCTGGCCAAGATCCCTTAATTTCTTAGTCCAAGGCGAGCGCATTCCACAATGGGGCTGCTGAATTCCCTTCTAACTCTGAGATTCTGAGTCTCATCTCTAAAATATGTATTTTCCATTTTCAAATTTCTACTGGCACCTTCTTGGAAGATAATAAAAACTGGGTCCCTGAATTCACATTTCCCATTAATCTTTTTAATAGAATTCGGGGCCCAAATTTCTTTCACTTGTGGTCAGAGGTGCCTAGCTTTCAGCCTTACTCTCTATGTTAAGTACCCCAAAACTCAGAGCTCAGTGCTGAATGTTTGTGAGGAGGGTGAGGAGGTTTGGGTGGCGGGCCTCAACAGCTGTCCCAGAGCCCCAGGGGTCAGTCAGCTTGAGAACACCTGAAAATTGGTCACCATGAAACCACAAATGTACTGACACCTTCTGTCATGGTTCAGACATCCTGACCCACTGCAACCCCGTGAACATTAATTCTGGTATTTCCCAGCACTGCAAACCCCCACTCCCACCCTCACCCCCATGCTTAGATAATCCCTGGGGCATTAGAGCAAGAACCACCAGCCCCCACCACCGCCACCCACACACACATTTACTTAGGCACAACTTTGCATGTTCTCTGAGAACCTGAATCCCCAGTGGGTTTCTATCATGAATGGAATGGGGATCACAAAGGCCATTTAGGATTCTCAGTTTCTCCACCTCCAGAGGCAAAAATCAGGCTGTCACTTGACAGGGCTGCAGAAGAATGTTATAATTTTGGAGGTTTTATAGATGGCTTTGTTTTCCAATACAGAAGCCATAATGTGTGCTATTAATTTGAAATTGTGTTTTGATTAAGATGTCAGCACGTAATGAGAAGTGAGCCAATATATTAAGCCTCAGCTGCAGTGGATGAGGAGAATGTATTCGGAAACCAAGAGTTTTTCCTCCTAAGTGATGTTAATAGCTATAGCAATTACTTAAATTTACTATTATTAGCTTGAGTTGGAGTTTTTAACATTCTTTTTTTACCTGTGCGAGATATTAAAAGGCAAATGAAGGTAGAATTAAGTATGTCTGAGGATGTTATTTAGTGTTGAGGAATGACATTAAGGGCCCAGCTCTGAATTTCAGCAGACCCGAGTTGGAAGCCCAGCTCCATGACTGGGCAGCAGCATGACCTTGACGTTGCTTTGAACTTTAAACACTTGGTTTTGTCTTCTGTACAAGGGATCAATAATAACGCCTCTCTGGGACATTATTACTTTGTAAGAGAAGGAGGTAAAACAATTAGCACAGTGTCTAGCACAGAAATAAATGTCAACTTAGTGTTAAAATTAAGAGTACTAGTGCTGTCATGATTATTAACAAGCTTTCTTTAAAATTGAAATTTTAAAACAAATCTGTTGGGTTTTTTCTTTAAAAAAAAAAAATCAGGATCCAGATTCAAGAACATGGCATCATTATGTATACCAGCCCAAATATCTGGATCAGCAAAAGTCAGAAGAACTTGATAGAGAGAAGAAATTAAAAGAGGATAGTCCAAGGAAAACTCCTAATAAAGAGAGTGGTGTGTCCAGCCTTCCTGTATCATTAACGAGCATTAAAGAGGAGCCCAAAGAGGCCAAGCGTCCTGATTCTCAATCAATGGAGGAGAGCAAGCTGAAAAATGATGATCGAAAGACGCCTGTGAACTGGAAGGACTCTCGGGGAACAAGAGTGGCTGTCTCCTCACCCATGAGTCAGCATCAGTCATACATACAGTACTTGCATGCTTATCCTTACCCGCAGATGTACGACCCCAGCCATCCTGCATACCGGGCTGTTTCTCCCGTCCTAATGCACAGTTATCCTGGTACGTCTTGTCGGTTCTGACTATATTGGAGGGAAGAGGCGATGTTCAAATATTAGCTGTTAAAAACTCGAGATAAATTAGAAGCTTCAAGAGTGACATTTGTTTTGCTTGTTTTTATGCTGTTTAAAGTCCCAAAGATAAAACTGATTTAATATAAGTTTTTTTAATGAAATGTCAAGAATCCTTAGCTATAGTTTCCATAGTCTCTGATGGTCTGCTATAGCTGTTAGGCTGACAGATACTTTATTGCCTATAAAAATATATTCTAAGCACTTACTGTCATAATCATTATAGTTACTATTCCTTTCACTTAAGCAGACACGTAAATGTATGAAATGGCTGTAAGCTCAATTCTGTTTATAACCTCCCTTCATCAGGATGAATTAACTGGGAGAAGAAAACTGGAGAAGCTAGATACAGTTTAATGATGATGTAGCCCATTGTTAATGTAACCCCCTATTTTAAGATCTCTTTGACTCTTATTCCAAATTCATGTGACCCAAGTTTTTTTTTTTTTTTTTTTTTAAGATATAGCCTGTAACTTGATGTGGCATTTGTTTTTTATCTGCAGGGGCCTATCTCTCTCCAGGATTTCATTATCCTGTTTATGGGAAGGTGTCAGGGAGAGAAGAGACAGAGAAAGTCAATACCAGCCCTAGCATCAACACGAAAACAACCACTGAATCTAAAGCACTGGATTTGCTCCAGCAGCATGCTAACCAATACCGCAGCAAGTCTCCTGCTGTAAGCCTCCTTTTGTTGTTATTTAAAAGTACTGTGTTTTGGGGAGAAAGGGGAACAAGCTACAGAGCAGTCTTGAAATATAAATGGTTTCGGAACCCAGCTGTGATTTCAGGATGCTGTTTTATCCTAATACATAAAGAATGGAGTGTTCAAAAGTAAGATGCTTTCACACATGAGAGAAAATTGTTAAAGCATTTATGGCAGTAGCAAGCTTTTCTGTTGCGAAATCTAGTATACCTTGCTTACCCAGGAGGATGGTTGTTAGGTGGGAATTTAAATTCACGGGAACCAACTTTTGGTGTAAAATATGTTTGATAAGGCATTGAGGAATTAGGTAACAGAGGAGTCTATTTTATATAATTTTTGTAAGTAAGCAGGTCAGAGGCTACAAACTGTTGACCTTTTGGGCAAATCAAGCTTTTCAAAAAGTGTTTTCTTGCGGGACAGCTTTTAAAAATCAGATATTTTACATACAAATTCAGATGACCTCTTTCTCTTAAGACAATAGAAAATCTGGGCCGGGAGTGAGCTACCGCCTGTAATCCCAGCACTTTGGGAGGCCGAGGCGGGCAGATCACTTGAGGTCAGGAATTCGAGACCAGCCTGGCCAAAATGGTGAAACTCCATCTCTACTAAAAATACAAAAAGTAGCCTGGTGGTCCCAGGTGGGCACCTATAATCGAAGGTACTCAGTAGGCTGAGGCAGGAGACTCACTTGAGCCCAGGAGGCGGAGGTTGCAGTCAGCAGAGATCGTGCCACTGCACTCTAGCTTGGGTGACAGAGCAAGGCTCTGTCTCAAAAAAAAAAAAAAAAAAGACAATAGAAAATCTTGTTCAAAATCACATGGCAGTAACTGATGGGAGCTAGTAGCCCCATCTAGGCAGTATGTCCTGCTCCCCGTCAATGTGCATGGATATAAATAAAAGCTCCCCAACCTGCATCACTTGTCTTTGTTGTTAGCTTGACTTCTAGAGAGATTTGAGGTTTCTCCTACTTGTATTGACCCTTCATATTCACATCATCAGTGTTCATGGTTGGAGGTTCATCACGAGCAAAGCTGAGTACCCATGACATGTAATAAGGTGCAAATTTGAGCCTTGCACAGTGTGAGGCTCATTTCCAAGAGTAAGTCATGTGGCTTAGGAGTGAGAGCTGCGTCTGCTGTTTGCTGGCCTTAACTCTTTGTCATGTCCCTTTAACTCTGCTGAATCATACAAATCCTTGTCTGTGAAAGATGACTGTTCCCCCAAAAAGGTGACTGCTATAGTCCTAGAGACTGTTGTGAAGAGAGACTAAATGAAAATAGGATGGTGCTTGGCTAGGGAAGAGTTTAAAGTAAATTAAAATAATAGTATTTGCAATGTGTATGAGTCTACCAGAAACTCTATAGAGAAACTAGAAAAGGTGATTTCGGAATCTTTCTGAGACCTCCTTCTTAGTACAAGGATTTCTTTTAAGTGAGAAGGATAACTTTAGTGAAAGGGTGGTTAGGTCCTAAAGGTAGAAAGTCATAGGAAGTAAACCATCCTTACCCCAGACTATGGTTTGGGGAGATGGGAGCTTCTCTGTGAGAGTTCAAAAATTGAGAGATTCAAAATGTGGGTGTAGGACAGTGATTTCTTGTGCTTTATATTGGCATATAACTTTAGGGCATGTTTTTTTCAGTAGAACAAAATGTATACAGACACGTTTAAAATTGTGAGATAGGTTCTCTCCATAAAATACAAGTATAATTGGAAAACTTGACCTTAAAGATATCTCCAAAACTACTTATTTTCTAAAAGTTGTTTATGGGAAGCAATTGGGTAAATTCTTAACCTGCAATTATGAATGAATATAGAGAGAAGTCCTCTTATTTCCATCATCTCAGGAAAACATTGGTGTCACTTGGTTTATTTTGGGTGGAGCAGTTCTTTTTGTGTTGGCTTAATTCCAACGGAAACTAATGCATGTTTTTTTGAAATTCTCTTTAGTTACTAAAGGTTGTATCTTTGTATTTATTTTTTCATCATTAATACAATATTGTCAAAGGGACAAAGGTGGTTTAGTACTCTTATAAGTTGATTTTCAGGCATGAAGGGGGAAAATTTCTCTTTTTTGTTGCAGCCTGTGGAAAAGGCTACAGCTGAGCGGGAACGGGAGGCGGAAAGGGAAAGGGATCGCCACTCCCCCTTCGGCCAGCGGCACCTGCACACGCATCACCACACCCACGTTGGCATGGGTTACCCGCTAATCCCGGGTCAATATGACCCTTTTCAAGGTCAGCAGCTCTGTCATTATTGTGTCTTTGTCCATTCTGCTTTGGAAAACAGTTGCTAAAATTGCATTTCACATCTTAAAAATATTGAGCTTTGAGTTCACATTAGCTCTCAGGAGGGTTTTTAACACTTATTTCCTAGTGACACAGCTAAGGCTATTCCCTCATCTTTGTATTCTATTGAGACATGAAATGGCTACCACTTAATAATTGTCACCAGTTGATGTTATCGGCGGCTTACTGTTATCTCACAGACTGAGGGTGGTGGCCAGTGTCTGGGGCACTGAATATAACAATCAGAAGATCAGATATCTACTTCAGGGAAATTGTAGAAAAAGGGAGGGATGGTGGGAGGCTTTGGTGAAATTACTTGTTCTGATTTCTGCATGCCTTTTAAGTTGCTCTTTTCCCATGGAAATCATGGGAGTGATGTGATCAGGTTTAACACTTCGATAACCTCATTCAAGGGTTCTTCACAGCCCTTCACTGCTGCGACTTCACTAAATGGGAGAATTGAGAAAGAGAAACATGTTTTAAGCCATAGCATTGATATCAGGGAATCTTCACCTTGTGGTTCATTAGTTGAGCATGTATTATTTGTCCCATCTTTGTCATCTCATAGGGGGTGGGTGATGGCACCATCTTTACAGTTTGCTAGAATACCCCAGATTGCATGGCTTTAAACAACAGGAATTTATTGTCTCACAGTTCTGGAGGCTGGAAGTTCAAGATCAGGGTTCCAGCACAGCCAGCCTCTGCTGAGGCCTGTATTCCTGGTTTGTGTGTAGCTGCTGTCCTGCTGTGTGCTCATATGACCTCTTCTTTGTGCATGAGCTGGTGGGTGGGGAAGAGGCAGGGGGAGCCCTCGTGTGCTTTCTTATAAGGACACTAGTCCTGCCCTGTTAGGGTCCCATCCATATGACCTCATTTAACCTTAATTACCCCCTTATAAGCCCCATCTCTGAATCTAATCACACTGTGGATTAGAGCTTCAACATATTTTGAGGAGACATAATTTAGTCTATTGCACTTGCCAAGTTGCCTCTTATGCTGCTGTGTGAATAGAAAGTAAGATAATGTGTTTGAAAGTGTTTCCAAAACTGGGAATTGATATACAAATGTGAAGAGGTCATTTTTATTTATTCAGGTCTTTTTAGTTGGTGTCAACTAATAGTTTTTAAAGAGAGCTTTTCTATTTCTTAAACAATTTGTATTGAGTGTGGTAAGTACTTGGAAGAGAAAGGCTTTATTTCTATACCTATATACCTATATTTATATATATACCTATGTACCTATATATAAATAAAGTATATATGAGAAGAAAATAATTATCTCTTTTAAGATAATGTTATTGTTATTGTACTGTCTTAAGTTACCTCTGGGAAAAGAAAATATATCCAAATAAAAGACGTAGAAGGAGACAGTAATCTTCCCTAGGTTTGCATTTGTTTACTCTGTTTTTCCCCAGGACTGTCTTCTATAGAATTTAAAAGAATTCTCTGTTAGGCAACATCATGCCATTTGGAGCTATTACAGTCTCTGACTGCTACTTTCGTCTTGCAGGGTGAAAGTGAAGAGCATTTCTAAGTTTGATTTACTGATTCTGTGTATCTTATGGGACGCATTGTGTTCAGTCACTGGGGAAAATGTTAAAGTGATAACAATTATTATGGAAGTATTGTATTCTAAGCAAATAGCATGCCGCTTCTGTAATTCACTGTGACTTTTGATTCCTGTTGTTACCTGGCATCTATTATTTCTCTTGAGCTTCCTATTCAGGAATGCATGCAAGCCATTTAGTACCATGCAGAGCTGGAGAGATGGAATACTGTATCTCCTTCGAATAGCTATTAAGAAAACTGCAGAGTATTCAAGAAAGGATAGATAGCAGATAGACCAAATGGTTTGTATGGTGTCCTCGCTGCATGAAAGAGTTCATGTGTGTGTTCAGGAGAGGACACCGTGCTGCTACTGGGTCTGCAGCCCTTCCCCACTGGGCCTGTATCTACTCTTATCCTTCTAAAGATCACAGACACTCTACATTTTTTTCCCCATTAGGCTTGACCTCTGCTGCCCTTGTTGCCTCACAGCAGGTGGCTGCCCAGGCATCTGCATCTGGAATGTTTCCTGGACAAAGAAGGTAAATATCCTCTACATTTTTAATTAGTTCTAGATAGAAATATCTTAATGGCTGGGAGGAAGCAAGTACAGGATTTTTAGACCAAAAACTTAACTCCTTGGGTTTTATATCCTTGTAATGAATGTGTTTGTTTATGCCAATGTAAGTTGCTTCACATGCAACTTAAATTCCATGAACCCCATTCTGTAAGGGTTACGTAGATTAGTAATTAATTGAGTAGTTTTTTTAGGCAGTTGAAAGTTTCCTGGGTTATCCTTACAGCATTGCTAAAATAATTCACCATGACTACCTTTGTTTTATTATGTTTAAAGATAAAGTCGCAAATGGAGACATTTATTTTCGTAATACTAAAGGTAATGTTTGTTCCTGCATATTTTAAATTATTCCCTAAGTTTTAAGAAGGAAAATGATTTAAAGGAATTAAATTATTAGTATTATAAAATTAATATTTTTCACAATGCATATCATTACTTTGTGTTTATTCACTTTCTCTGGAATTGAATTCTACATTTGAATGGAATTAAAATAAGTCTTATTAGTCTTTTTTTTTTTTTTTGAGACGGAGTCTCGCTCTGTCGCCCAGGCTGGAGTGCAGTGGCTGGATCTCAGCTCACTGCAAGCTCCGCCTCCCAGGTTCACGCCATTCTCCTGCCTCAGCCTCCGGAGTAGCTGGGACTACAGGCGCCCGCCACCTCGCCCGGCTAGATTTTTGTATTTTTTAGTAGAGACGGGGTCTCACCATGTTCGCCAGGATGGTCTCGATCTCCTGACCTCGTGATCCGCCCGTCTCGGCCTCCCAAAGTGCTGGGATTACAGGCTTGAGCCACCGCGCCCGGCCAGTCTTATTAGTCTTATGGTTTTCAGGCTTACAGTGACAAATGTTGACACAGGCTGGGCATGATGACCCATGCCTGTAGTCCCAGCACTTTGGGAGGCTAAGGCGGGTGGATCACCTGAGGTCAGGAGTTCCAGACCAGCCTGGCCAACATGGTGAAACCCCATCTCTACTAAAAATACAAAAATTAGCTGGGCATGGTGGCGTGCGCCTGTAATTCCAGCTACTAGGGAGGCTGAGGCATAAGAATTGCTGGAACCCAGGAGGCAGAGGTTGCAGTGAGCCGAGATTGCACCATTGCACTCCAGCCTGGGTGATGGAGTGAGATTCTGTCCCAAAATTAAAAAAAAAAAAAAAACTGTTGGCTGGGCACGGTGGCTCATGCCTGTAATTCCAGCACTTTGGGAGGCCGAGGTGGGCGGATCACCTGAGGTCCGGAGCTCGCGAGCAGCCTAACATGGAGAAACCCCCTCTCTACTAAAAACACAAAATTAGCCAGGCGTGGTGACACATGCCTGTAATCCCAGCCACTTGGGAGGCTGAGGCAGGAGAATCGCTTGAACCCAGGAGGCGGAGGTTGCCATGAGCCGAGATCGAGCCATTGCACTCCAGCCTGGGCAACAAGAGCAAAACTCCGACTCAAAAAACAAACAAACAAACAAACTAAATGTTGATAGAACCATGTGCTAAGGTTTGCTTTTCTTTTGCAGAGAATAACAAGATTGGACATGTACATTGTCATGTGACTGGATCACATGGGGAAGCGCTTTATACAGACATCAGTTCCATGGTGTTAATTTGAAATGCCTTAATGGCAGGCAAAAACCAGTCATTTCATTTTTGTAAATTACAGATTTTATCACAGAGTAACAAATGTTGCTGTAATTAAACTTCTGTTTTATATATATATACGTATACATATCTGTATATATACATATATATATATATAAAAATATAAATATATTCTTTACTTTTTGTATCAGTAACCAGGCTCGCACACACAGGGTCTGCTGCCATGTCGCAAACCACTCAGTAAAGGAAATTAAAAATGTATTTGTCACGTTGAAAAGTGTTAGCCACAAAAGGCTACTTACTTTCTTTTCCTTTTCCTTTAAAATTGTAAATAAATAATGTTATGTATCAGTGTGCCTGAACCTTGCATATCCTTCACATATTTCCCATGAGCCCCTCAGAAAGGCTAACTGTGATGATGACACTTTGGTACAATTTAGATGTCTATTTGGTGGCTCCTGTTAAAGACGCATCAGTGTAAAATGTTCCTGTAGTCACTGTTTGTACTTGTGTATTGTGGAAAAAGTACTTTTGGAAGGCATGGGGTTGCCAGTACCACAAAAACTGTGTTGTACATAATGTAAAGATTAAAATGGGGGAAATAATGAGCATCTGTGAATAATGAGGTGTCATTTTTTGATAATCTTGAATGGCAAATAACCCAATAGCCTGCGTACCAGAGACATCTGTGATTGTTCTATTACTTGAATAGTTCTACAGTCTTTTTTTTTTTTTTTTTAATGTTTACAATTATCCAGTTTTAGAGGAGAGAGACTTTAACGCCATTGCCTGGTTACTTGTTTTATGCTGTAATCTAGTTTATTTTATGTAAAATGTATATTGAATGCTTTCCTTTTTTATACCTGCCTTAAATAATTTGGCAATCAGAATTAAAAAGTTTTTTTTTTAAATAATGGCTTCTTGTCTGTCTCATGTTATTTTCTACCTGACTGATAGTCATTCTAATTTTCAAGAAAGGGTTTCTTATAATATTATTAATATCCAATGCATAAGATACAGTAAACAGATATTAACTTTTCTTATAGGATACATAAGTGTAACAACCAAATAGTGTATTTAATTCAGTGAATGTATTTCCATTTACAGGGTATTTACCCTAAACATGGAGCACGGTATCACTGGAAATTAGTAGATACAGGTTTCTGTGGTGTGGAATGATACTTCAGAGATGCAAATGTTATGACATGTGGATAATAGGGAAAATACGTAAAAAATCATTTAGTTAGTTAGCTGTCATTACATTGATTTACTAGAATATTTTATGCCAAATTTTAACTGCCTCTTCTCTCCCTTCTTTGCTTCGAATAAACACTTACTGAGTGCCTGCTTTATCCCAAGCACTGCACAGGGTTCTGGCATACTGCAGTAAACAAAGCAGACACAAATTCCTGTCTTCATGGAGCTTTCATTTTTTAGTGGTGGGATAAACATATCATAAAATATCTGATATATAGAGCATGTTAGATGGTTGATAAATGCAATGAAGAGAAACGAAGCATGGGAGCGGGGCATAGTGAATGTGTGCTGGAGTTTGTAACTGTAAACAGAGTGGCCACTAAAGAGATGAGGATCCATGCAGACATCGGGGGAACATCACTGCAGTGACGTGGAAAAGCAAGTACTGAAGCCCCAAGGTGGGAGTGTGCTTTGTATGTTTGGACTGGTGGATTTCAGTGCTTCATTCCAGCTGTAAGTTTTTATTATTTTACTATAATTGCTCATGACAGTGCTACCACATGGTTTACTAAAAAGTTCTTTAAGCTGACAGAATTTGTCTTGGTGTAATTTGGTTAGTTCTAGCTAGAGGCCTTTGCGTCGCAAATGAATAGAATTTTGCAGTCGAAAAGAAATGTTTCCCTTGATTTTGGAAGACCACCTTAAAGTGTTGCCTTTGCTGCTTGACTTACACGTCTAGTCTATGCTCTTAATAGAGTTCAGTAAGAAGATATTTTTCTGTTAGTTTTCAGTTTTTCTTTTGACTTTCATCCAAGTTGTCATTTATAAGAACATTGTTTATGGTGTTTAATTCTACACATAAGAGTATTTCACATATTTTTCATCATTTTTAAGCTATCAAAGCTTTTTCATTTTTATACGACATCTTGATTCTCCTTGAAGACTTGAGGTAATTTGTCTTATACCAGTGAAGCAAGTATGTTTTCTCTGTTCAGAATATAGTTGGCATCTGTTGGTTGCCTACATGCTGATTCAGTTCTTGACCAACCCCTTAACTGTCAAAGCACAGAAGCAGAACTGAGGTCAACTTACATCTTTACCAGCTGAATTTTCATGTTCTTGTTGGTAGCTGGGTGATACTCTGGATTCCTGATGATTTTCTTGCTCTTAATAATATATATGGAAGTCAATCTTCCCTTTCAGTTGCAAAATGACTAGATGTATGTTTATTACATACCAGGCTTTTTAAAATCACTTCTAAGTAGGTGGTTAAGTAAATAGGTTATAAATAGCTGCATTGGACCATGTTTAACTCTGCTACTGTAATAAACAGGAATGCTGATAAATACAAAGAGATATATGACCAAAAGCACATTGCAATTTGAATAGGCTCTTCCCCTAGGCTTTTACTGGAACATTAGTCATGACCGGTTTACATTAATCACTAAATGAAGTTTTGTTTCTTCCTCTTACTGTTACAGTGTTGTCTTTACTGATGACAACATGAATTGCCAAAGGCCAGGGCTTATTTATATTATGTGTGCCATTTCTCTGGCTGAGTATATAGTCAGTACCGAATGGTAAATTAAAGAGTCCCAAAAGACAAGCGTACTTGGCTCCATTATATTACTATGATGAATCTGCCATTAATACGTTCTAATTGTTTTACTTTTATAGACATAAAATCAGTCCCTTTAGTGACTAATAATAGGGTTTATTGATTTTACTAAACATTACTCATTCCAGGCCTGCTCATATTAGCTTGTCCTGAACATATGCAAAAAGCCTGCAGTGCTGACACAGTGCAAATTAACTTCATGGAGAAATGGGAGTGAAGAGTTGTTTACAGCTGTGGTCCCGTTGAATACAGAATATTAAAAACCAGGTAATAGGCTCCATATAGAACCATTCATTCCTAGATTACAATCTCAGATGGCTTTTTCATGGAAACTTGCCATTGCTGTTCAGCCCAGGTCATTAACACTTGCAGAGTAAAAAGTGTGACCTTATACATTCACACTGGCTGTGACCCTGATTTAGTGTGGTTTCAGCCCAAGGGTCTGTGAGTAACCAGAATGAATGGCTCTGATTGATGCAGGATAAAAACAGCAGTTTAAATGATAATTACTGGTCATTTCATTCCTTCCCTGACTCTGAAAAAGAGACAAGACAGGCAAAGCCATTTATTATTGTTTTTGTCACTAACCACAGTCATCCATTCCCTGCTTCTTGCAGTAGCCTGAGTCATAAATGTTGTTTACTTTCAGTTAACTTTAGAAGAGAAAACAAAGCAAAGCCCCCAGTCTGACTTTTCATTTTTCTTGACAAAATCACTCTTTTAAGCAAGGGGTGAGTTCTCAACCTTGGCACTATTGACGTAGGAGACCAGATAATTCTTTGCTGTTCTGTGCATTGTAGTATATTTAGCAGTACCCCTGACCTCTTCTCTGGAGATGCCAGTAGCAACCTCCCCAACGAATTGTGACAACCAGCAGGTCGTATGAAATTTAGAACTCATGCCTAGCCCCTGCCCCACAGGTAGAGTGCTGAGTTCTATTGTTCTTTGTTGCTTTTAGAGATGGAAAAGCCATTGATGGTTCCTTGTAACTTAGAACTCATGCCTAGCCCCTGCCCCACAGGTGGAGTGCTGAGTTCTATTGTTCTTTGTGGCTTTTGGAGATAGGAAAGCCATCGCTGGTTCCTTGTAATTCGATGTAAATAGAATGGGGATACTCATTCGACCAATGTGGATAAAGTTGGACCAGACCTCCACCTCTTTAAAAAGAATTGGATGACCCAGATTTTAACGTAATAATCAGTAGTTCTTTTAGGTTGAAGATGAATTCAATTTTAAAGCCACATCTGAGGGCCGGATTCATTTCACAGTATGTCAATTAGCAACGCCAGCCCACTAAAAATACATATTATTTCTTCTGGAATGAAGGCTGTCTGTGGAAAACCTGGAAAAAATGGATAAATCTTAATTGAGCTGCTGGGATGGAACTCAGATTTTCTTCACACAGGGAGAGGCATTTCTTTCATGTACAGGAACAAACTTTGAGAGATTCGCACATACACTATACATTTCAGTGAAGTTTTTTTTTTTTTTTCACTTAGACATTTGAAAATAAAATGAAAGGAAACATCAAAATCTGCAATATGGAGAAAGTTAAAGTATCCAGGGCTATCAAGAGCACACGGCACGATAACACCCATGGACAAGTCTAGGTTTAGGTCTGATCAGACTGGCCTGACCCTTGGCCAGCTGTTGTCATGTCCCTGTCGGTAATACCTGGAATGGCAAGTAGTACAATGGAACAAAGCTTCTTTCCTGTGTCCATAACAGACGTGGCTAATCATTGCAGCGTTGTCTCCACCTGAATGTGTGTGAGACCTCATAACTTAAAGTTGACATGCAACATGAAGGCTGTTTACCACCTCTGCAAGAAACTAAATTCTTATGGAACTAAATCATGACCCCTGCAACTTTCAAGGGTGTCACCCTCACACCCCCCAATTTCAGGCAAGGAGACTTAACATGGCACTATTCCTCCTTTCAACTATTGGAAACTTTGGAAGTTACTTATTTACCTTCAGTGTTTCAACCAACCGTGATTTCTTTAGTCAGAAAAGTTGGGGAACGAGAATTGTTACTTATTGACCCAAATTTCTACTGATTTATGGAAGTGTTATTTTTTTCTCTTTTACTTTCATACTATCATCACATCTTCTTTGGCTCTCCTGCCACCCTCTTGTAATGATCTTTGGTTAGATAGAGTCCATCCAGATCATCCAGTATCATCTCCTTGTCTCAACGTCACCCGATTAGCAATTTTATTTCCATCTACAATCTTAATTCCACTTTGCCATATGACAACAGAATCACAGATTCTGGGGATTAGGACGTGGACATCTTTGGGGGCTACCACTCTGCCTGCCACACCACCCAACACAAATTCCTTTCTGCCTGGGCAGTATTATTAATACAATAATAATAGTATAATAGTTCTACTGTATAATATAAAATACTACAACTGGTATAATGACCATCATCAAAATTATAGTATATTTACTTTGCCCTTCACATGTGACAACTCCTTTAGTTCTCATAGCCACCCAATTACTATTCCCATTTTAGAGCTGGAAAAACTGAGACACCAAGCTAAAGTAATTTGCCCAAGTTCACACCACTACGTAAGTGACAGGACCGTAACCACTATGCTGTACTGCTTCAGAGAAGGGATAATATGCTCCCTAGGGAATCGACAAGATTTTCCTTTGCTAAAGTGCTTATCTCAGAAGGGCAAATAACGGTGTGTCTCTCCAGACTGCTATGAGACAAAGCCCCCGTGCAGCCTCTGCTGGAGCCAGGTGTCAAACCCTTGTTAAAACTCCACATTCGAGGCCCAGGATCCTGAGAGCCTAGTGGCTCTTCAGTGCATTGCTGGCAGAGGTTGCTGAAAGGGTTACCTTTTTTGGTTTTCTCATTGTCATGGTGGCCCTTGCTTTTTCAATACTCTACCATATGTATCTGATGACTAGAAGCTCAGAATACAAGAGGTGGGCTTCATGGGAACTGGTGCTTGGGTGTCAGAGGCTGGTGGGAAGGCTGATACTTTTGTGATTCTGGCAGAGACTATCATGGGCTCCTACAGAGGGTCATTCCAACGTTCTGACAAAGGGCCCCAAATTTGTACTTGTGATTATCTACAGATGATGTCATTCTTACTGTCTTGGGGGATTTTTGAAAATATTAGAAAGAAGGATGTTCAAACCTCAGCTGTAACTCTTTAAACATCTTCCCCTAACCAGATCCTTCTCCAGTGTATTTTGTGTGTACTGAGGGACAAGGGAATATGTGAAACATACTTGCAAGATGTAAACATTTAAATTATAATTTCTGCAGTGTTATATTGAAATTGCTTCTTTATTTCAATATGGTGAGAACCTAAAAAATGAATGCCTAGATTTTTCTTGGCTTCTGAGAGGACTTAGCTCTAAATAGTATGTGTTGGGGCAAAATACAGAAATTGAAAAATTCTTCCTAATAAGGGTGGCAGGGGCCAGCGAATCAAGGCATCCTGGCCCCCGTTTAATCACTGGAGGTCACTGAACTAACTATAGGTCTGAAAGAGAAAGTAGTTCCATCTTCCTCATCACTCTCCAGAGAAGGTGGTCCAGCCACCCAACCTGTCCTCCTAGACCAGATTGGAATTTTCCAGGATGGCGGAAGGGGAGTAGAATCCCTAGCCTAGTGGGGATGACCTTTCAGCGTAATAACCATGGAGGTGGAGACTGTCTCTAGCAAGGCTGCTGTGCAGCTGGATGTTTTCAGCTACCTGTAACGGAAACCATGACTGAAACTGCCACCAACTATGAGGAAATGTGTTCTCTCCCCTAAGACGAAGCCGAGAGCAGGGTGATCTCCAGACATTATCCTTCATGCTGCTGACTCTGCCCTGTGATACTCTTTGCTCAGTCTTCCTGGCCTTGTCCCCTGTGTTAGGGCCACAGGAGATCCAGATCTCTGTCTGGAGACATCAGTGTCCAGGGGAGAGAATTGTGTCTTCCTGTGTCTCTTAGGAGGGAAGAAACCTTCCTCAGACGCCTCTGGCAGGCATCCCTCCCATATCCTTGGCCAGAACCAGGACACATGCTCACTCCTGAAACATCACCACAAGAGAATGGGATTGCCATGAGTTCCTCAGGCTAAGAAGGATGAGAATCTGCCCCTGAGTCATGCATGGGAGGAGCGGCTCATGGCTTAGAACTAGGATTCTGTTGGGGAGAATGAAGAGGGGGATGAATGTTTTGTTTTCTGAGCCATGAACCTTTCCTTGAGGCTAGTGAACCATGGTAGATTCTCCTAGTGTCCTCTGGGTTCTCCTGAGGTGTAAGTCTGGGATGGGTGTGGATGGGAGGCAGACAGTTGTTTGCACTCCAGCAGAACTCGCAGAGACCCTCCGCTGTAACTGATTTTTCCTTAGAGAATCTGGTGATTAGGCAGAATTAGGATAGCAGGCACGGGGCTGCACTGAACGCACTGTTCCAAAGGAACATGAAGAGATTCAGAAACGTGCCGTCTTTCTTTTCTTTCTCTTCCATGACACAACTGGTAGCCTCATTTTCCCGCCCCTCTACCAACCTGAATTTGTCCCTGATTGGGTGAGTGGTGGGGGTTGACCCACCCAGCAGATCTAGTGACTGCAAACCCTTGGGGTGGGATTAATTCCTTCAAAAGAAGGAATTTTGAAAGTGGGTGAGCAGGACATGAGGCAGAATTCATTCAGGAAGTATTTCCTGAGTACCTGTGAGGGGCCTAGGGACTGGGTGCCCAGGTCCTGTGTCTTGGGGACAGGATGCCCAGGCCCTGCCTTCTCCCACTTATAGACAGAGTGGGGCAGCCCCCTCCCACCTCTGGATGAGCACATAGATGTCTCCATAAAGCTGAGCAAAGCTGAACTCTGCAGACCTAGTGCTGGCCAAGAAGGTCTGCCATGAAGGCAAGCACTCACCCTGAGACTCTGCCTTGAAAGCTCATAAACCTGGGAGCCTGCTGTGCTCAGCCTCAGAAACCCCCAGGTGCCCGTGTGTCTGCCACCACCAGCCCCCACCATCCCCTCAGTGATAAGATACTGGGAGACAGACCATAAAAGGTGGATTTTATGACAACAGCTCGGTGACCAGACCGTCCCGCAGTCAGGGCTGCCTCCGCTGAGGGCGGAAGCAGGGATGACTCATGGAGAGGCCCCAGCAGACAGCTGAGGAAGCCTCTGACCCTGCAGTGCTGTGGGCTGGGTCATAACGGGACACTGGGGAGCCACAGATGTGCCCAGAGGTAGGGAGATGCTGTGAGTCACTCCACCCTGTCAGGCACTGGCTCGCCCGGTACCTATGAGCAGCCAGCCTCTAAATGGCTTCCAGCTTGACAGTCCTCACGCTGTGGCAGTGTAGTTTCTGGAAGCCTATGGGGCCCAGGGACATTCCTGTGACTGATGCCAGTGGATGAGGTGTGCTACGGTGGGTGAACAAGCGGCCTTCCCAGGTCAGCTAGAGGAGGGACTCCCTTGTTATCATCCGCCGGTGGAAATGGGTTCTTACAGGGGCAAGGGTGACAACTGTGTCCAAGCTTCCTAGGCACTGGCGCTGGGTGGGACTGAGGAGGTCTAGGCACCATGGAAGCTTCTCTCTCACATCATGGCTTGTTTTGTCTGCTGTTACTCCTCCTCTGCCCCATTCCTCTCTCTGCACACTGGCTCTCTCTGATTCTCCAAACACATGACCTCGCCTGACTGGCAATACTTTCTGTCATCTCTCAGTTCAAATTGCAGATTCTCAAGAAAAAATGATTGAAATGGCCAGGCCCAAGGGCCACAGGATAGAATGAGCTTGCTGAGGGAGCGGAGGCTGGGCAATGTGGGGTGGGAACAGTTGCTAAGCTGGCTCCTACTTTTGGCTTCTTTTGACTCCCCACACCACTTTCATCTAAGGCCTTTGTCGAAGGAACATTTATGACCAGGAGCAACCATGCAAGCCAGCTTAGTTAAAAAGAAGGTTTATTGAAAGCGTATAAGAATCTGTCTTATACTATCCAAGGATAGGAGGGAATTGGCAGGTCATAGTGATTGTTGGTGTCTAGAAAATCCCTATATATCCCTCGAATATCACATCATCTCTTACCCCTTCTTCTCTTGGTGTCTCTGTCCCATTCTCCTGCTTCTGCTGACAGACTGTTTCTACCTCTTTGTGACTTCCCTGTTCTTGTCATTGAACGTTGCCTGGGATTGCTATGGAGCTCACGAGGGCTCATTTCTCACCATTATTTAACCAACCTAGACTTTCAGTTTGCACTCCAAATTCCTACACCAAGTGCAGTGGATTTCTGTCCAAGGAATAACCAAATGTGGCTGGGCCAGATTTGGGAGAAACGTATGGAATTATATAGGACTGTCAACACTCCTGGGACTGGAAGATTCCAAGGGTTTTAGGAGCTCTGTGCCAGCAATTGTGGGGTGGCAGACAAAGACTATATATATATATATATGTATGTATATACACACACACACACACACATACACACACACACACGCACACACTTATTTCTTATACCACAAAAATAGAAATGTCCCCCTTTTCCCTGAGTAGTTCCTCTTTTGTCCTACTTTACTTTTTCCATAGTGTTTACCACCAAATGACATGTTATATATTTGTTTGTGTATCTGATTATGGCCTCTCCTCTCATTAGAATGTAAACTCCATAAGACAAGGGACCTAATCATTTTTTCCTACTATTCTGTCTCCAGCACCCAGAACAGTGTTTTGCCTAAAATAGGCTCTTAAATATTGTCAAATGAATGAGTGAGCAAATGTCATGTCAGGATACAGTAGAGATGCCATTGCTCTGCCTCCTTTCTTTGAGAATCTCCCTCACCCACAACCTCTAGAAGGTTTTATTTTTCATAATGAACCCCTTTGGACCTTACCTGACTTTATGCCAATGAGGTTATTCTTGGCGGGTCCTTCAGGAAGGGGCTGGTCATCAGAGGACCCCACCTCGTGATTAGAGGGTTGGAACTTTTTGGGGGAAGAAGGACTGGAGATTGAGTCCAGTCACCAATGGCTAGTGATTTAATCAGCCATGGCTATATAATGATGCTTCAATAAAAACTCTTCAACGACGAGGTTTCGGGAGCTGGTGAACTGGGCTGCTGAATCCTTGTGCTGGGTGGTGGCATGCCTGGAGAGGGCATGGAAGCTCGGTGCCACCCCTGTCTCCATACCTTGTCTTATATATCTCTTCTATTGGGCTGTTCTGTGTTGTATTCTTCATAATAAAACTGAGATTATAACTCTTTCCTGAGTTCTGTGAGTCATTTTTGCAAATTATTGAACCACAAGGGGATCATGAGAAGCCTCAGATGTGTAGTTGGCTGGGCAGAAATGCAGGTAGTATGGGGACCCTGTTTGTAGCTGGCACCTGAAGTGAAGGAAGTCTTATGGGATTGAATCCTTAACTCTATGGATCTGCACTCACTCCAAGTAATGTCCAAATTGAACTGGGTTGTACACCCAGTTGGTGTTAGAGAATTGGAAATTGTTGTTGGGAAAATGATGTAATTTTCTGTAGGAGATTCAGAGAGGAGACATCTGAAGGCACTAAAGGAGCAAGTCATGCAGATGTCTGGGGAAATGTTTCAGGCAGAGGGAAGAGCAGGTGCAAAGGTCCTAAGGTGAGAATGTGTCTGGAGTGTTTAAGGGAAAACATGGGAAACATTGTGGTTGGAGCACAGGTGAGGGGCAGAATGGCAGATGAGGTGTTGTGTGGATACAACCTTGAGGCTACAGTTACCTTCAGCTACACAGTCAGACACGCTGTCCTGTAATTGTGGGAAAGCCAGATTTAAAATGCACAGATCAGAGTTTGCTGAAGCATTTTAAACTAAAGCATACAGTGAGAAGCAAGTTGAATAAAATGGAGAGGAGGCCAGCCATGGTGGCTCTTATGTGTAATCCCAGTAACACAAGAGGCTGAGGTGGAAGGATCACTTGAGGCCAGGAATTCAAGACCAGCCTGGGCAATGTAGTGAGACCTTGTCTCTGCAAAAAAAAAAAAAAAAAAAAAGCTAAAAAATTAGCTGAGCATGGAAGTGCATATCTGTGCTCCTAGCTACTTGGGAGGCTGAGGCAGGAGGATTATTCGAGGCCAGGAGTTTGAGGCTGCAGTGAGCTATGATTGTACCACTATACTCCAGCCTTGGCAACAGAGTCAGACCCTGTCTCAAA